>NC_141263.1:12372500-12735000 GCF_054856545.1 Hippocampus guttulatus
ATTTGAATTCCTTGCTAAAACGTAATTCATGTATAGTAAGGTACTGAGAAGCTAGAGGCTAACAAATATAGAAAGACGTTTGAGCATCGATATCGTTGAGCATTTAATCAGAATGCTTGATATTCAACTTTAGGTAGATATATCAAACGGCTTTCAAGACCAGCCCACATCAATAAGTCAACAAGGAGGGAAAATGGCAATCAGCTGGATGTTAAGTCAAAGTTATCCTATAATGGCAAGCCCGACTCTTCCCAAATGTACGACGCAGTTTTTTAAAAATTATTTTTGGAGTGATTTGAAGTCAAATGCCCCGTGATAGCTGAATAATAAATCTTAACATTACAAAGTACTATACAGCATTATTGAACAGTACACCTGATAGAGGTGAACCGACAACATCTAAGACTAAAAAGTGTAATAGGGAGTCCTCAATATTTGCAATGGTTGGGGACCATAAATCTATTAAAACAGAGCGGCATTGCTTTCGATGGTGCTGAATGTCAAAAAAGAAATGATCAAACAGTCAACCCTTTCTACTAACAACAGTATGTTTACGTTCTGCAAGAAGAATTATTTTGCCAGCACAACAGAGAACGAGCTCTGAGGAGTTCTTCCAGATGGCCGAGGTCTGGTTGTTAACCTTTTTTTAATAACCCCCAGTGATGGCGGCCTCTGCTGCAGTGAATCTTTTACGTATTCCAGGCACGATTCCTGCATGAATTAGTATATGTACAGTACGTCAAGCATGACAGACTTTTCTATGATCTGATTTATAGACTGATGGCTGGCGTGGGGAGTGACCAAAAACTTTTGGGTTTCATTTTCATTCATTGTGCTAAAAATATAACAATGCAGTTATTGTGAACGTCAGCAAAATCCCTCTGATTTTGCAGCGATCCCACTGGCTACATAAGTGTAACTAGCAGTAATACTACAGCAAACAGTGGTCAAGTTTGAACAGGTGACTCCAAAGGATAACATTTAAATGCACGTTTCCTTCTGTGAATTCTCCCAGAGGGCGGGAAATGCATTCATTTATTTCCGCCCCAGTGACAATGTTCTATACTGTAGTGCGCCATCTGTGGAAATATAGTGCTTGAATATTTTATGGAGCGCTGCAGCTGATGGGAATTCTGTTGCAATCACCCAGGACCCTAGAATCTGCTTGTACTTCCTGTTGTTGGATTTACATGTACAGTATATGCCCGTAAACGTCTGAAGGAGTCGCATATGCCTTTAAATGTCATACTGCAATGTAAGTTAATTGTGCAGCTGGGAATATAAATGATGGATTGTGCTTGCAGCTTGCAAGTAACTGTGGCTTATATCCACAGAGGGGTGGAAAGAGCTTCTTAACTTGTTTTCACACCTGTGAGATATTGTCCGTTTCATGTGGCATATAATTCATGAGCTGACAACAACTCACCTGTACATGCTGGTGTTGGACTGCAATAACTTGGATAGTAAATGTTGAATGGAGACAATAACTAGAAGTAATGTCTAAGCATTGCAATCATCTTTGTTAAGACCGTTCCTCCACCTTGTGATTTTGTCACAAAAATGGGTAACAGTTTTCGATCTTCACATATTCATATTTGGTATGTTTTGTGTGTGGGAAGGGGCTGATGAAAGTGTAATTTACCGGAATGTCCAAAATGTTTAGCAACTGCAGTGGACCCCCTGGGGGTGACCACATATTGTTTCATAAAGCTGTTTGACCATTTATTTGTCACATTTTTTTTTAAACACAAACAATAGCTGAAATATTAATTCAAGTTTTTTTAAAGTAAATTTATAGCGTGGTCAATGTCATGAAAATGCGAAAATAAGTAACATGATGTCGTTAAAAATTATGTAGAAAAAATGTTTTATGTCAGTTGTTTTGGTGTTTTTGCCATTTTGTTGTTTTAAAATCAGTCTTACCCGAGGAAAAAAAATAACTGAGGGAATTTCTGGCAGAGCTACACTAAACAACACATTTTGTCTGGTTTTTTTTTTTTTCCGTTCAGCGGCAGTCAAACCCTATCCTGTCCCCTGAAAGTATCATGGTGCCTATTATTTACAAATATGAAATGGTCAACACCAGGGTTTTGAGGCTTTATTTTTGCAACTGAGAGCTACTTCTTGAGTACTGATTAATGTGAAGGGTTACCAGTTTGATTAGCACTTCAGAAGTAATAAATGTGCTCAAATTATTTCAGGGCAAGTCATCTCCTAATGAGCTATTTTTAGAATACTCTCGCATTGGTGACACCCGGTCGATACAGACTTGAAAACAAAAAAAAAAAAACTGCTTTGCACATCCAAGCTCTCTGAAATTGAACATCAACTCGCTTGTGTTCTAAAGGGCAAACTTGCTTTCATCCACTTGGGTTATTGGACTGCATGAGGAAATTAAAAAAAAAGGTCATCAACAACCATGTACTGTATTTCTAGTACAGTATTACTTTTAGATAAAATGGTAACTTTTGTTTTGATGACATCGATAAACATACTGACTGACCATGTTCCCTGTAATGACCTGTCAAGGCAAGTTTACAGTCTGAGCCATTTGTTGTTCTTCATGTCTTCTGCTCTGATCTTCTTGTTCTTTTTTTTTTCTTCTTCTTTTTTTTTTTTTTTAACCCATCTCAATATGTCTCTCTCATTTCCTGTTGGTCAATTGCCTTCCATTGTGACCGGGTGTGTGTGCTCGGGCGGCGTGAGTACTGCTCTCTCTGCAAGCGGCCGTCCTGATTCGCACAAGCTTCCTGTCTTGCATGAATACTTGTAGGTATTTGATTTCACTTCCATCATCACCAGTGATCATCATCGTCAATGTCACCTCACTCTTCCTGGTGTACAATGTGCATTCCTAAATGTGCATTGGTACCGTGTTTTCATTCATGAACCAGCAACATATGGTGGATCGATACCAGAGCCCTTTGAGGTGCTCTTAATTTTAACTAATTGTTTTTGCCTTATTTGGATGGTGACACATTTGATATTGGAGCTGCACTTAGGGAAATTGAATCAGCAGGAAACTGCAGTGTCAGTACCGGAGTGACATGCACAGTGTTTGCACGATTGACCAAATATGCTAATGAGTTGATGTCAAAATCGGTTCATGCTTGCAATCCTGGTTTCGTTACCATTCATAGCAACAAATGTCGAATTGGTTTGGCTAGCCAGCACCAACAAATAGTACTCCCATCGGCTCTGGTATTTGTCCTGTCATGCTCTTTATCAGCCATCATGTTGTCATTGTCATCATGGAAAAGACCAGTGGTGGGAAGTACAAATATTTTGTCACTGTCCTAAACTCAGTCAGTACCAGCCATTTTAACAAAAGACGACCCCTAGAGCGCCAGCCATTTTTGTGTATTTTAACTGATGTTTCAAGAGCCACAGAAGATTATGTTCTCTCCTCAGTTACACATTGAACCTACCAAATGAAAGAATAGGCTGTCTTCTTTCCAAAGGGAAAAAAGATTGTGGATTCTACCTGTTATCTTCTCTACTAGCCAGCAGAAGAACACAGCTAAATTTTACGAAACTGAGCAGCTCCTCATAAAATCCGGGAAAAAGAACAACGTTTTGAGTCAACAAATATATAAAGTAGAACAGAGGCTTTGATGCAAGTATTTTTTTCTTTTGTGACACCAAAAACAGTGGTTTCATTCTACAAAGCAGGTAAACAACATTTAGGAATGGTTTTCAATAGCAAAACATGACCAAAAACAAAACTTAACAAACAACCTCCCCCCCCCCCACACTAAAAATGACATTTGACATTGGCCTTGAAGTTAGTTAAAAATGTGAAGGTAGGCAGAGTGAGTAGGGACGGTGTCAGAAAAAAAAAGTGTCGTTACTAGTGATACATTTGATTACATTCTGTCAAACCTTTCGATACAAATAAACCATGTATCTTTTAAAACGCTTAAGTGAATAAATATAATTCAATTTTACAGGCAAAAACTGTTTCTTCCTCTATGTGCTCTCTGGCTGATTTATGAAGCCATCTCATCATTAATGACCCTCAAGTAACTGAAAAATGGTCACACAGCTAGGAAACAGGTGATTTTACATCTAAAATGGCGCATCACTAGCCTCTACTGGCAATTTTGGCTCATTACCATTCCTCGAGTGCTTGGAATTCAATGGGGAGCACAATCCAAAACCCCTTCTCTGCGCCTCTGATTAAAAAATATATATATACTGTATATATGGCAATGAATTTTTTGATTGTAATGAACGACTTAATTCATTCTTGCCATTCAGAGAGTTACTCTAAATAGGTCATTTACTTGTGACTTTAGTGTATTCATTTTTTTAAATTTCTTTACACTTTACTCCCAATATTTCCGTCCCGAATTCAGTTATTTTAGTTTTACCAAAGTCTTTTTTTATTTTTACAGAAGTATCTTTACTTCTGTGCACTTTTAAATATAGAATGTGAGTACATTTGTCACCTCTGGAAAAGACGCAGTTCACATTCTACATTTTTTTTCCCCCAAGCAATACTTGTCTCCATGAATAGCTTGTAGTCTGTAGTCTGAATGAGCTTCAGGATATAGCAACTAGTCAGTGCATTTTATTGCACTGTATCTCTCACATTATAACTCGGAGCTGTTTTTATAACAGAATTGTGAAATTGCCTCATTGGGTTTTATGTGTATTTTCAAATGCAAAACGATATTAAGACAATATGGGATTCATTCTACCAGTCAAAAGCTTTACAGCCTTTACACTGATGGTTGAACTTCATCGTACAGTCGAACCTCATTAGAACATACAGTACCTCGAAGGCCTTTTCACTATTTTGTGGGAAAAATCTGGTGGTCATAATGAAGTTTATGATATAGAGGGGGTTCGTTGAAAGCAAAATCAGCAAATGGAAAATGAATTAGGTGAAATCAAGACTTTGAAATGTGAATATTGTAGGGGTGAAAACATTGTAAATGGGCTATGTTGAAACGAGGTTTGACTGTACATCTGTTTTTGTGGGTGCAGATGATCCAACTCAGAATTCTATTGCTAAAATTTGCATCGAATTTTCTCAAACATTTGCTGATTTCTTAAGATTAAAATGCATAAATGACGATGACAATAATTTGATGCTCTGATCATATGGAGCTTTTTTCTTGAAAATGTCAGCAGATGTCTTTTTATGTTGATGGATGCAAATGACCTGGTGTCATTTTGTGATAAATCAGCATCATTAAATGTTTCTCATGCACAAGTAACAGCACAGAAATACTTAGCTCTCCATTCCCCACGATCACGACCAACGTTGAAAAAGATGGAAGTGATATTGCTAAAAAATATATTTAATAATATGGTAAGTCACGATGACAGAACGCTAATTTGAACATTAACACTGTGTTTAAATACATGGGAAAACTGTACTGAAATAATGATTCAATTAAAATGATATATTGTACTTCAAATTATTTCGCAGACAAGTCGAACAAAAAATATTTAAATATTTTACCCTAGATAAATTTAAAAACAAACAGTTCATTGTGAGTACAAGTGTATTCTAAGTTGAATAGAATGGAACTTCACTTAGGCAGTGATGCTTTGGTTTACCATTAGTTGTATGGATAGGATGGGTAAAATTAGGAGATGAATTGTTGTAGTATGGACAGTTATGCAGATTTATTTCTCTTGATTATAATAAAAAACTACAAGACTATCCAGTATTGACAGCAGTAATTTGCAAATATACCATAACTAATTGTATCATACATTGTGTGATTGGTAGCTAGTTGTCATAAACCAAATAAAGCTTTTGTTTATAATGCACCACTCCCCCCACCCCCGTAAAATTGTATTCTTTAGTTGACATCTGTCACTGTTTCCCAACATTACTGTTGGTCGTTTTAGTGCTCACATCTACATTCACTTTGTCTCCCTCTGACAGGCGAGCCACACGGGAATGCGCTCCTACATCTACAATAAGAACTCTGTGATTGGCTCACAGGCGGAACACTGCGGGATGCGGACGTATTTCTTCAGCGCAGACACACAGGAGGACATGAACGGCTGGATACGGGCCATGAACCAGGCGGCGCTGATGCAGCAGACTCATACCATTAAGAGGTTGGTTTTGTCTCATGGGATAGGTCTCTCCCCTCCCATTGGATGGGCTTCCATCCGTATAAGTCCTGCCCATTTCATAAAGCATGGCAATCTGTGTGAAATGAACTGGTGTCGTTTAAAAAAAAAAAAAAAAAAACTGGATGCACCATTTTGACAGAAGTTTTACTTACATTTGCATGACCAAAGTATATGATCTATCGTCAGCTTGCCTTCTGAGGCTTCATTTTAGTAGGTTAGGCTCTGGCCATCTGTTCAGGGCCATGATCATTTCTGAGGTGCATCTAAATAAGGACTGAAGCCCTTTGCCAGCTGGACATAAGCCCCAGTGAAGACAGGTGCTTCTGTCGTTGGTCTTCTTGCGCCTCAAAACAATGTCAACTGTCCCTGTATGTATTAATCAATCAGTCAAATTTTATTTGTACAGCACTTTTCACACATCACTTTTCATACATAGAAATCCAAAGTGCTGTGCTAGAAAATCATCCAAAATTCAACATAAATAGACCTTCCCCCTCCATCGTAACATACTGTACACAAAAACATAAAGTATATCCCCATAAGCACACACACACACACACACACACACAACCTGATAACCAGTTAAAAAAACATGGCAAGGTACAGAGAAACCATATGAGGAAAAAGCACCCAAGGGGAGCTCATTCACGCTGAGAGGAATGACAGCCCAAGGCCACAGGGAGCGCCATGACTACAGAGAGTCCCCCATGATGAAACACTGGAGCTAGAAGATACAAAAAAAAAAAGCGTAAAAACAAGCCCAAACGTAAAAGACAAAACAATATAAGAAGCTAAGAACTAAAAACAGTAAGATTAGATAAAAATGGACTAAATTAAAAGAGCAAAAGAAATAGTTTAAAAGCCAAACAAAGATAAGATAAGATGAGAAAACCTTTACTTGTCTCACAATGGAGAAATTCCCAATTTACAGCAATAAAATTATGAAAGGGAGAAGTAGAAGAACAAAAAGTACCGGTATATAAAAAAATAGCAATATAAGCATATTAAATATGAGTGAGTGGGGGTGCATCCAGGTTTTCAGGCCCGTCATTTCAATAGCCTGACAGCAGTCGGCAGGAACGAGCAGCGGTACCTCTCCTTCTTGCAGCACGGGTGTGCCAGTCTCTGGCTGAAGGCGCTGCCCAATGCTGTCAGGGTGGCCCGGAGGGGGTGGTAGGGTCTGTCCATCATAGCTTTTAGCTTGGCGAGCATCTTCCTGTTGGCCACCATCCTCCAGTGTCCAGGAAGCAGCCCAGGACAGAGCTGGCTGTCGGTCCAGTCTCTCTCTGTCCCGGGCTGAGATGCTGCCTGTCCAGCAGACTATGCCATAAGATGGCATCTCATGAGTCTCTTAAAAATGAACAGTCTCTGACCTGATGTCCTCTGGTAGGCTATACCATCACTGGGGATCAAAATGGGTGAAACGCAGCCTCACTGTTTGTTTGGGGTCTCAGCCTAGGAATAATTCAAAGGCAGGCACCAGAGGACCTCAGGACCGTGATGACTTTTAAGAATTAATAAGTGCCTTAAAATCAACCCTAAAAACCACATGGAGCCAATGCAGCAATTTTAAAACTGGTGTAATGTGCTTAAATGATACAAAATCAATTATTACCTGATTGTATTGACCAAAACAAGCTACTCGATAAAAAAAAGAGTCATTTTGATCATGTGTGTTTTATTTTCATAATTACATTACCTTGCATATTTTACATGTGTCCCTGAAATGGCTGTTTTGTGTTTCTTCAATGAGGATGAAATAAAGTAGTGCTTCGTAGCAAAATAAATAGTTACACTTATATAACATAACTTCCGTCATATTATACATCATATTATACGTCTACATTTGGATGTTGGATGGACGCTGAGCAGCACTGTCGTTGTGAAATATCAAACAAAAAAAGAAAATATCTTTTTGTGTCAACTTCAGGATAAGTGCGCTTGAAAATGAATGCATGTGTATTCAGCCAAAGTACATTCTTATTCTTGAATGACAATTTATGCACCTCCTTTCAGAGAAATAGAGAAGCCGGAGAAAAGTAAACAGCAGGCGCTTCCTCAGACCAACCATGTCAAGCAGACCACACCTCAGTCAGAAACATTTCCAAGAACGGACAGAGAGCACCCCAGGAGTGATGGTGTACGACTGGCTCTCGGAGAAGAGGGGAGGTACACGTTGGAGGTCCAAGGAAGGCCCAGGTTGTCGGATCCAAGGGAGAGACTCTCTCCAAACTCCGTGGACGGTGGCCCATTAAGGAATGGCCACCTGAGTGTCCAGCCAGGGCCTTTGCCATCGGAACAGCACAATGGAAACCTCTTGTATCAGCGAGGGGCTGACAAAGAGAAACATGCACAAAGGAAGAGTACGCAGGCTCAAGTGGAGCACTGGGTTAAAGTTCAGAAGGGTGACCCGCCAAAGAGGTCAGTGGCAGTCTTCATAGTTAATTTGAATCAAAGTTGATTCCACTTAGTCAGCAGCAGGACTGAAACATAGCTAAATAGTGTCCTCTAGTGGCCAACATGACATCCAGACTGGTTTTTTTAAGTTTACAACCCTGAACAGGTAAACACACGGTCTTTCATATTAATTCATGATTCATTTGTCTTTATTTTAGCATACGACTACCCTAGAAGGCCACAACATTTATCAAAAATAAATCTGATTTTTAAAATTAAAATAGAGTATAATGCATTGCAGAGGAAGAGGACCTTGAAAAAAATGCAAATCGCAATTCCAATAATTACGATGGGAAAATAAATCACTATTGGTAAACAGGCTGTCTCTGACAGCACTTTTCTACCTCGGGTTCTGAAAGCGCTTTACACTTTTAACCTCATTCACCTACTGTTGACGCAGCATCAGGAGCAACTGGGGATTTAGTATCTTGCTCAAGGACACTTGGACATGAACCACCAACCTATGGGTTGGGAAACAACCGTGCTACGTATTAGTTTGCCACAGTTGTCCTACTTGTGTGCAGAAATGTGATGCTCTAGTGGAAAAGAATCTTACTCGTATTACAGTCGTTCTACTAGTGCGGGGGTCAGCAACACGCGGCTCCAGAGCCGCATGCGGCTCTTTAGTGACATCTAGTGGCTCCCTGGAGCTTTATAAAAAATGTTTGAAAATAGAAAAGGATTTTGATAGTAGGCTAATATAGCTCAAATTGACATAGATACATGTTGCAGCTCCGAAAAAGGAGAGCTGTGGTGCTGGCTTTTTAAAACGTACACTTTATTTATGCTTTTAACAGTCTCGACAAACACAGACACGTCTGCGTCCGACTCCGTGCCTTCTCTCTCCTCGTTCGACTCGAGAGGTGTTCAAAGACAGCCTCCGAAAAACGGAAATTAATGATCAGTTCACTGACACCAAGAAAAGCGAAAATAATACACCAGAACAAACAATGAAGCGAGAAAATCACAAAATAATTTCTATGGGGGCGTTTGTGAACACACAACAAAGGAATGAATAACAATCAATTATGAGACAGTCGAGTCTCCTACATACATACAGCATGTGTTTCCTTCATTGTAAGTTTTATAGAAGGCTTCTATTTTTTTGCGGCTCCAGACATACTTGTTTTTTGTATTTTTTTTTGTTATATATGGCTCTTTCAACATTTCTGGTTGCCGACCCCTGTACTAGTGCGTCGAATAGTGCTTTCTAGTGAGGACGAAGAGTGAACGAGTACATGGACCTTAAGCTAGCTATCAAGGATGACGAATAAATGCTGAAGCGGCCTGCCCTTGAGCTGTAGTTGAACTAATTGTTTGTCATTTGTTTCTGTCAGCGTTCCCTCTGCCGAGCACAACCTCCCTCGGCGAACTCCCCTCTTACAGCCCAAAGTCAGCACAGCAGACACGTCCTCCCAGTCACTGCCAAAGTCTCCTCGCCTCCCGTCCGGCAGCAACTCTCCCTCCTTCAACCTGCCTAGCGACTACAAGTACGCCCACGACCGACTGAGCCACTTCCGCATGTCCACAGATGAGCGCATGGCCACAAAGGAGGGGATGGTGTGGCAGCTGTATGAGTGGCAGCAAAGGCAACAGTTCCGACACGGCAGTCCCACGGCACCCGTGTACACTGGGCCCAACTTCACCGACTCCTCATCTTTCACGGTCACTGTGGAGATGCCCCGCTCCATCTCTGTGCCGCCGTCCCCCTGTGAGGTCCCGCCATCCATCTCACCCCCCTTCAAGCCGCTGTCCCCCCGTAGGCCACACACACCTTCGGGCAGACGGACAGTCATGCCGCTTGATGATTTGTCAAGTGTGGACAACACTGGAGCAACCTCCCCGGGCCACATCTTTACTCGCCTCTCACAGGTTTGTTGAGCTTTTTATTTGGGGTTGGAGGGAGGGGTGAGGATGGAGTGTTCGTGTGCCCAAGCCCCACCGTGTATTAAAAAAATCCATAAGTAGCTGACACGACTTCGAAAAGATTTGTTATTGCCTCTAAAGTCCACAAGCTGGTGGCAAATACATTTTATCCAAACGAAACTCCCCAACTCACTTCAACATAGTTCCTTGGAACCCGAATGCCACAAGGTTATAACGAATCACTCACTTTTGTCGACATGAAGCTCCATAACTGACTTCAACACAGTTCTTTTCAATTGTCTTTTTTAAATGCAACTCTTTAACTCCCTTCAACACTCCCTTGGCAGCAAAATGCCACAATATGGTTCCTAAGCACTACATTTCTCACCACAATGCCACAAGATGGTGACAATGTAATACTGTACTTTTTTTGAATAAATCATGTCAGCTCACTTCAGTAGTTCCTTGGCACCAAAGTGCACCAAAGTGGCAGCTGCTTCACCCAATGCCTCGCCACCCCAGGTGCCACACCTGCTGGCGATATTAAATTATTACTAAATATCACGACTAAATTCAAAATTGTTCCTAATTTTGTCTCCATCGTGCGTCTAAAAAATGTGTTTCAAATTTACTCCCACTCCGATCCCCCCTTCGTTCACGACAAAATGGTCGTATCCTACCGCACCAATTAAGTTAATAAAATAAAAAGTCAAGTGTATTTCAACTGTGTTTAGTGTGTTCAAATGGTCTGCCCAAAGACAGCTGGGATCGGCTGCAGCACACCCGCGACACATGTGAGCATAAGCGGTATAGAAAATCAATGGATAGATCATTTAATCTATGAAGCAAAGCAAAATGTTTTGGATAAATAAAGCTTACATGAAAACGTACAAAAACAATAGAAAAACAATCCACATTTATTTTAAGATAAGATAAGATAAGAAGACCTTTATTAGTCTCGCAATGGAGAAATTCCCAATTCACAGCAGCAAAGTTATGAAAGGAAGACGTAGAACAACAAAATATAGGAGCTGCTGGAAAGGCAGCCACTCTCGCGGCGCCATTTTTGAAGTCAAAATAACAAAAATAACACAACACAACACATAGGACACAGAAAGTCATGCAATCTTCACCACTTTTCTGCATACACTTTGTTGTCTGAAGCAGTTCTCGCACTTTTCTGTGTGTTTTTTCTAACTTTGCTCAACTGATTTCACTGTCTTCTATCTTAAAAAAAATCAATTGTTGTGCCTCGCGGTCAAGGTGGTCCTATTAATATATTAATAGGGCCGACTTGTGCGTTCAAAGTTTTACACCGTCAACTCCACAGGTGGTTTGAGCCTGAGCTCCTCTGTGATTCCAGCCACACATTTCTGCAGTCAAAAGGCGCACCCATCATCCACGCCCTGCAAAAACATCTCCAGCCACGTTGCCTGACACACACACACACACACACACACACACACACACACACACACACACACACACACACACACACACACGCACGCATGCATGCCTCACATTTGACCCCTTATTCCCACGTGATATGCCTCCGTAGTGTTTGAGACTTAATTATAGGCACATTTTTACAATATGGATGAACGGCAATGTATTTTCAAAACAAAGATGACCACAGTGACCATGCGAGGGAGCGGATGTGTGTGAGAACGGCAAGCAGTTGAACTTAAGTTGTGGTGCACCCGGCATCTTTAAGGCTAAGGAGGCTGCGGTAATCGCGATGTGTTTGCTCCCAGTGGAATATCATGAAGAGAGATGATTTATTAGCATCTAATCCAATGTGCCCAGGGCTCGCGAGCACCCTAGAAACATCTCTACTCTATCTCAAACATCAGCAGCACTCTTTCTTCTCATCCCACATTTAAATAAAAAACCTATTATACAGCAAAAAATAGTGGCTTGGGAATCTCAGAGGGAAAGACTCACAGTGCTTCTCTTGCTGGTAGCAAACAAATGTTATTTTAAGAAAGCAGGTTTGCTGTAATTTATGTGGAGTTAATTAAATCTCTTGTTTGTGTCCTTTTAAGGCTAGATATGGTTGGCCTGCCTGCTTTTCACTAATTCTGTGTGCGAAGCAAAAACACTTTCACTTTTTTTTTCCAAGCCCTCTGGCGTCAGGAACGTCAGGGCACACCTTGTTTCCAATATGAAGAAAAATAAAAGTGCTGTGTAGTCATATTTGTTTGTGAGCAACGTTTTGAACTTTAATTAGACATTCTGTTTGATTTAACACTATGTGAGCTATGGTTAACACGTGGATGCGTTCACTTCCTCCTCAGACCTCCCAAATGGCGAGACGGTCGATGCCAGCTATGGGCTACATCACGCATACCGTCAGCGCACCCAGCCTGCATGGCAAAACGGTATGCATCCCCTTCCATGACACTTTATTGATCCACTATAAGATAAGGAAATGTTGTGATTAGACACATGGTCCCGAGATGATGTAAATCAGCTTTCTACAGCTGGTGAGCCCTCTGCGATAGAACCTCTGCCACACTCCCTCAGGAACCTTCAACCACACAATGCTTTTTTTTTTTTTTTTTAAATTCACCAATGACAAGTTTAGACTCTGCATCTCTCGACAAGTTGTTAACTTATTGTAGGGGTGGACAAGTTAGGCACCGCTCTGTTCTTTGAGCTGACCCACCGAGCGTTTACATTATCAAGTGTCCCCACCTTTTGGGCCCTTTCAATATTACCGCTGCTCATGTTAAGTCACTAGTAACTGCTGGCTCCCTCTGTGTTGTAAACCCGGGTGTGGCTCCAGCCCGAGGAGCTGACTCTGCTCCTCATTCAGCTGCGGCGGCACCAGGCCAAGATGGCTGGCGTGCAAAGCCCCGCCGCTTCTGCGGCTGGTGGTGGTGGCGCGTTGGCTCATCTGCGACATCAGCAGCACAACGGCCTCCTAGGCCCCAGCTTGCAGGTCAGGGGTCTCGCACTTCCTTAAACCTCCTTAACATCGCAGCCCCCCTGGTGGTGCATCGTGACCCCTCCACCCCTCTCCCGACCCAGCCGATCCTGAACATTCCTTCCCAGTCATTCATAGACAGTCAGTTGCCTTGGACTTCATTGCACAAAACAGTGTGCAGATTCGACACACACTAGCTGACATTGAAAGCATGTTGCTTGTTGTTTCCACTTGCATTTATACTAATGGCTGCATAAAGTACAGTCATGCCTGTGTTTCTCATTTTGATTCAGCAATCATTGCGCCGTGTAAGAGAGTGAAGCTGCAGTGGCGCTGCGCAAAGACAACGCCACTCTTGGTCCCGCTCCCTTTGACTGCACTGTCCTGCTCATACTTGATGACTTGATTTCAATTTGGCTTAAAAAAAGTGAACTCTAATGGACCTTTTCATTATGATGTCACACATATTTCCAGATGGCAAACACTCCGATGGCATCCATTTCAAACAAACCCTGCTAGGCTCATTGAGGTTGAATGACGATGAAAACAGCGAATGGCTTGGACGATGAGATTTTAGCCTTCTTCCAATGGCTACCGTAATTTACGAGTCTATTTCAACAGGGTGATTCCAAAATAAATGTTGTGGAAATTCAGACATAGTTAACATGCTCATTTAGGGACTGGCTTTTCTGTTGCTCGGATTGATGGCACAGGCTCAACTTTTGATTCTAAAATGGATAGCACACGTACGTCTACTAGCAGACTTGCCATTTCAATTTAGCCAAATTACTCCATGACAATCCATCCAAAGATTTCAAATACAAATTGTGGAAAATGTCTTCCACAAATGTGATGATGGAGGTTTGGTTCCGAGCCTGTGCCTTTGAGGTGTCTACTACATTATAAGGCAATCTTGTAATCTTTCCTGTACACTTATTTACAACAACCACATGACTTAGCTTCCTCACTAACAGATTTTAATTTTTTTTTCAAGAAATTGACACAAACCAAAATCTTTTGGGGTATATCTGGTAGCCTGATCCAAAACACAACAAATTTTCACTTTAGGTCAGCAGCAGTCAATCCAGCCAAAAGCTCCCAAACATTAAATGCAATGTATTATTATTATTATGAAAAGGTCCATTGAGAGCAACTCAATTCAAGCCGATAAAGCTTAGCAGCTTCATTTCAAGTGATATATCTCTTCACTGCTCATTTAAAGGCTGACGATACTTACATACAACTGAAGAAGGACCTGGAGTATCTCGATCTGAAGGTGGGCCCCCCAATGAAATCCAATGTCACCCTCTCCTTTTTTCGTCCTATTTGTCTCCCTTTTGTGTTCTACCATCCCACTCCATCTCTCTTAGAATTCTTGTAGAATTACAAAGCATGCCTATCATGTCTTAATTTTTGTCCGTTTCTGAATTCAATGTGTGTTTTTGTGTGATGGCAAAAGTAGAGCATAGTGACTTTACTGGCTTCCTTATTTTCTATAATGCAATGCTGCATGTTTGGACCCATGCTAAAATAAATAAATAATAACAATAATAATAATAATTATTATTATTACCACTACTACTTCTACTATTGTTATTGTGACAAAAAATTTAAAAAGAGGGCCAGTATGGAATCACCATAAAAAAATAATAATTGAGAAATGTTTATTTGCATCCGTGGTTTTTAAAAATATGTTAACCAATGTTATCGAACCAAAAAGTGTTTTTAACCAAAAATGTGATATCAGGCCTCTGAACTGAAGACATCCGCTGGTCTCAGTTTGCTAGACTTCAGTTTTTAGTAGTTGTTTAAATTTGAATTATGACAGAACGGTCATCACTTTTTTGGTAAAATTATTACATATTTGTAATATTACGACTTCATTGTCCTACTATTTGCAACACTCTTCTTCAAAATATTACTATAGTAATCCCTCGTTTTTTGTGGTTAATGGTGACCAGAAATTTCCTGCGAAAGGTGAAAACCACGATGTAGGATTTTACAACATTCTTCTTAAAACTACAAATTAATTGTCATCATATTACAATTGTATTCTCACAGCATTTCATCTTTATTGATGTGAAAACTGTTACGACAGTGTTCCCAACATGGCATTTCTTGAAAATGACTGTATTCATAGAAATCTACAGCTTTATTTTTATAGCATTACAACTTGATTCTGTTCTATTTCATGAAAAAGTATATATATATATTTTTTTGGCTTACTGAGGTGAGGCATGCTGCATCCAGACGTCTGATTTTGTGAAAACCCGCCAGCATCTCTGAGCAGTTTCTACACACTGTACTTGAAATCCACCACAGTGCATCCGTAACAGACGGCAGTTCATGGAACACCAGACGGGCGTTTTTGTCATGCTCTTCATTCCCTGTTTCAAAACAGATCCAAAGTCATGAGCCGCTGATTGTTTCAGTTCACAGCGGCTTTGAAAACGCCACTCTAACTTTTGGATGCTGTTGCAATGTAAGGAAAGTGTTGTTTCAGAGACAAACCGCTTTGGAATCAAATTCGGTGGAAATTAGGGTTATGCAACCGGGTACTTTAAGCCAATCATGCCCTGTCAAAAATTGTCATGATGGGGAGGAGATGATCAAGGCAAAAGGCTACTTTGACTTTTGGGCATGCTCTGAAGCAATGTTTGTTGTGTGTACAGTCGCCTTTTGTTTTACTTTTGAAGGAATTGGTGATGGGATGGAGGACCAATCTGTCGATGCATATTTTGGGTGGTGAACAGAGTTAACTTTCAACGTAATTGCTTGAGAATTTAATAGGACATTCTTGATCTGATGCATTTTGTTATTTTGACATCTATTCCTGAGCTTCCTGTGATTTTCTCTGAGAAAAAAAAAGTTTATGATTAAAAAATATATATTCATGAAATCCTGCCAAATTCTCAAAAATGTGCACTATACAGTCAGTGGTGGTTTCTGGCATGTGCAATATGTGAGGCCACACACACACACACACACACACACACACTTGATATGGTTTTCTCTTGCGCAAAGGCACGGCTAGTGAAAATTGGCATTTTTATGGGGATTTTGCACCTTCTTGGTGAATGTGGATCTTCGGATTGACATAGTCTAACAATGTATTGGATGAAACATTTTGAAACCGATTATGTTGATTCGGTGTATGTGCAAGTGCACTGTTATATTGAACAAGGCGGTCACTCGAAAGAATACGGACCTTACTCACGGTATAAATAAAATGACAAACCATACACACGTGTACGTGAAGCACACACAGATATAACTATCACTGCTACTACAGGGAAAATAACGACATCAACAATAAACATGGAAAGCATAAAAGAATGGCGGCTTCAATCCCTGTGCTATAGTGTCGGACAGTTTGACAATTGGCATCCCAGCATGTCTAGCGGCGCGTGAAACTAGTCGTAGCTAATTACGTAATGGTAGTTCAATGCATGTTGTCAGTTAAGTTGCTAATTGGAGGGAAAACGGCAGCGATCCAACTATTACAGACATCTTCTCCTGCATCCAAAAGACGAATTGTCTTATGAAGCGAATAAATTGACAATGCAGTTTTTATCACGAACAAAAAGGATGATGGGAATGTAATTGATGCAAGACCACCATTGTATATACTACACATGCCAGACAGCACAATCCTGTTAAGTAGTACTTCAATGGGGCCTAGTTTCCTCCATGTTTACGCCTCTAATTTCTGCACTAACTTCTGTTTTTTTTCCAGCTCATGTGCTTTCTGCCTCTATGATTCATTATTTGATCTCCTTTACATCTATCTGACTTGTCTTGTCGGCACCCTGCTTGTTGTTTTTTAAGATTCTCTGAAATATTTATGCGTTAACTGGGCGCGTGAAAGCAGGAGAAGATCGAACTGTGCGGTCATAATGGTGTTAAATATTCGATTTTGTTTGCGGCCATTTCAGGTTACTGGACGGGAAAGTCTCCGAACAGAAGCACAGAGGCCGGTGAAAATAGCTGAAAGTGATGCTGATGTAAGTGGACCGTGCTGATTATGTGCTTTTCTTCCACCCACTTCTTCTTAGTCACTGACAAAAGTGCGACTTTTAGTGTGCTTTGTGTGTGTTTATTAAGTTATTTTAAACAGGGGGAATGGAGGCAGGGGAGCATTAAGTACACTGCAACACAGTGGGGACTCTCAAGCAGACTGCACAGTGAGGGCCTGAGCGTATCGACCACGGCTTTTATTTTCCTTGCTGCAATTTAAAGGGAAAAATACATGTAATGGGACTTTTGGATGTGGAGCTGCTAAATTTTTCAGTTTGATTTGCCTGCCGCCGCTGCGCGCGCTCTTTGTTTCGCGCCGAATGGAGGTAAATGGGATGGATGTCATGGCTTTTCATCATTAGCATTGTTCCACTTTAACAATTTATAAGAAATTTGTCTGAATGCTGAATATTTCATGCAATTAAAAACAACAATATACGGCCTCAGCAAAATAAAAACAGCTTAATAATTAATTGAACGGAATGATAAGTAGATGTGAGAAAAATACACAGTGTGAGAGAGACACTGTGAACTTGGCAGGCTTATGTTGTTTTCATAAACACGTAACCCATTTCCGGGAAAACACATCTGTCACTCCCAATAAACACACTTTGGACCTAAAGTGAATTGGAAATGATATGGATTTTTGATTACCGGTACAATTGCTTATCATGACCGTTGCTACATTTGGAGATGTCTTTTTCTCTGAGATTGAGAAGGGATGCTTCTTGACATATTCACACAGAGAAGATTAATTCATTTTATCTTGCCGACAGACAGTGAGCGCAAACGAGTCGACCAAATTAGCTCTCTTTTACTTGTCACTGTTTTACATTAACACTGTTAGATGTGAAAATGACATCACTTTGAGTGTTTTTCCTTCGTTTCTTTTACTATTATTGGTGTTCTTGATGTTATTTCTTTATTTTTCTGTCTCCAGGTGAAATTAAGCCGACTGTGTGAGCAAGACAAGATTCTACAGGAGCTAGAGGCCAAGATACGCACGTTGAAGGAAGATAAGGTTGTGTTCTGAGTTTTATATTGTCTCATGAAGGAAGTAGATTTTTGACACAATAAGCTACATTTCAAATCAAATACATGTTTTTTAATAACAGAGATTGCTTTTTTGCTTAACACTTTTCACTGACAATTCAAGACAAAGAAGGCATCTCCAGTGCCGTGGACCTAGGTTGAGGTGAATTGAGGAGTTTCATTTAGATAAAGGTAGTGCTTTACTGCCATTTTGCGCCAAACTGCTATTGGGGATCCATTTTGGAGTGATTTGAGGAGTTTCATTGAGATAAAAGTAGTGCTTTACTGCCATTTTGCGGAATGCTGCTATTGAGGAACTAGGTTTTGATGAAAGTGGTGCATTGGAACCATCTTGTAGCAGCTTGGTGCCGAGGCACTCTGTTAAATGGGAAGTGAAGTCAAAATTAACATGTTCCATGCACCCCCCCACTAGTTCAAACACTGTATTTCGATTAATATTGTGTTTGTGGATTATGAATTATGCAGCAAAATCAACCCATTTTTATTCATCTCAGCCACTTTTGCCACTTGCCATCAACTGAAAATGTTATCACGGTCACTCAGGGCTCAGACCATCACGGCTCACCTGTCTTATGGGTTTGGTGGTGTGATTTTCGCAAGCTGAGTGAGCTCTTAGGCACTGTGATGTCATTTTCAGTGAACAGTTAAGTGGCACAATGGCCGCCCTCTGTGACGGATAAAGATGGCTGGACTTTGCCGCTTCATTCATAATGCACAAACACAATATTAATCAGAATACCATGTCTGGCTTAGTGCAGACACATAGAACATCTTTCACTTCACCTTCCTTTTAAAAGTGAGTTGAAGAGCTTCATTTATACAAAGGTCCTACTTTGCCATCATCGTGTAGCACCTTGGCATCAATGAACTATGCTGAAGTACATTGCACTTCCTTTTGACAAAAGTGCTTTAACACCACCCTGTGTCATCTCTAGGCAATTATTTTTGGTGTCTGTCAATTACTCATGAATTTTCACAATTAGTGTATATAATATTCATCGATTTAATGTATTCTATACAGTACAGTAAAATTAACCTGGAACCCCCCCCCAAAAAACCTTTTGTTGTGTAATTTCACACTTGATGGCTGGGCAGGATCACCAGACGACTCTCAACTACAGTACTTCTACACAAGCAACTAAAAAGTCACTTTTTCCATAATATCTTCCCATTGAAATATGTATATACTCATTTATTAGCATTAATTCCAACATATTTGAAATTATCAGACAACAGTTTGTTTAGTGCCACCATTTCAGATACTGCATCACAAGATGTGGTCCCCCATTTTGAAGGACACCCAAAAATGGCAGCTCAATTATCCCTTCGCAACTTCACCCCCAAAAAAAGCAAAAGTGAATCCTTAATTGAGTGTGCGTGTGTTCCTGTCTCTATCCAGGACAAGCTGGAGTCAGTGTTGGATGTGTCCCACCAGCAGATGGAGCAGTACAGAGATCAGCCAGCCCACATAGAGAAAATTGCCTACCAGCAGAAACTACTGCAGGAGGATGTGGTGCACATCAGGGCGGAAATATCCAAAGTGTCCACAGTAAGTCACACGTTTGTCGCAAGTCCAAAGGAATGGAAGAAAATGATTAAACATAAATGACTGGACCTTTGTCTAGGCTTGATCTGGATGAGCACCAAAATGTAGGCTATCATTGCTACTTCCTTTACACTTTCAATGTTGTCAGTTTCAGGCCTTTTTACTCAAGGTCAATGGCAGAAAGTGCTCCGGTATTTAAAAAAAAAAAAAAAAAAAAGAGTTTAGACTTTGAGGTGTACGAAGTTGGACCCCTCTTTTATTGTGCAGGAGATGGAGAATGCATGGAAAGAGTACATCAGGCTGGAGAAAGATGTAGACTGGCTCAGAGCAGCTCTGCAAGGACACATGACTCGCACTGACCTCTCTCAGGTATGCAGTGTCTCTTTTATAGACGCATGAGGGATAATTAATTCTGAATGTCATATGGTCAATTTCAGAATTTTTCACAATATTATTGGTCTGTCGTATTATTAACCAATTCAAAGTGTAGAAAAGCTTAAAAAGAAATCCATGAACCTTTACTCTGCCGTGCAGCATTATGTTGTCTCAAGTGTGAAAGTCTGGATGTTTGTTTGGTTGTTTATTTTTGAACATTGGAAGGTTAGATGCATTTGAGTAGACCTGCCTTGGTGCACAACAAACTGTTTAGCCACAAAGTTAAAAATGTGCAGATTCATTTTCACCTATTTAAACGAATTCGCTCATCGTTTCATTTACTGCATCGCTCATGTCTCTTTGACAAAGAGTTTTGACAACACAAATCATTCATGGCATTGCAACTTAGATGCTTTTTTTTTCTGGTTACGCCACCTATTTGCCAGCTAGGCGGATGCAAATGTGCATTTGTTTGTCTATGAGCAGCAAGAGAAAGCCCAGATGAGGAAAGAGCTTTGGAGAATCGAGGATGTTATCGCAGGCCTCAGCAGCAGTAAAGACAACTACAAAGTCACTATTTCCTCTGTGACCAACCCGGGTAAGAAAAGCACTGAAACCCGCACCCTATGTATGTGGCCACGATTCACAAAAATGAATCGTGAATTCATATGTATGTTTCGTGTGAAATTAGTAAAAGCTCAATACAGTATTCCCAGCTTTTTGTGAATATAGTGAAATGCTGTGTTCCCAAAAAGCCTGTCATGTTGTCATCAGTGTAAATGCATTGAATACACCCGGTGGAAAAGACACACTGATTTGTGGACTCATTTCACATCCAACCCTCCCCAGAGAGGAAATTTGTGCCTTCCGTGCCGACGTCGTCAGTGCCTTCGATGTCTGGAAGCCCGCCTTCTATGGAGATGAGATTGTCTCAGCCGCAGCACAGCCCCCACCTCAGTCCTAATAACCACAATGCACCAACCCTCACGCTATCCTCCAGCCACCGCCAACAGCCGCTTCAGTCCACAACCAACACTACTGGGCATACATGGGTAAGTGACGTGCAGATGTATGGAAAGCCGTTTGAGGATTAATTCCATATCCTTCATATCCAGCGTTCAGGTCCATGAACTACTAGTATAATGTCCTCACAAGTAGAACGACGGTGTCTTACTATTCTTCTTGGTTAAGAACGGGGCTAATTAGAATATCAAAAGGGCCGTCCTCGATTTATAAACATAAATAACAAAAATAAAAATTGTTTTTGAGAAGTAAGTCAGCAGGTGAGGCACTTGAAGAAGACAGAAAATGCCTTACCTTTGTCTGTACATTGGACCGTCAAACTTTCTTGCACTCCCTGTGCACATGCCTTTTGAGAGTCAAAGAACATGCAGCTTTCATTGCTGATTGGCCGTTACCCACCTGCACGAACAACTAATCAGATGATGTTAAGGGAGCGTCAATGCTGGACAGAAGTCACCGCATCTAGAGACGTGTGCTGCAAGCATCAGAGACAAAATAACCCAGTTTTGAATTTATTGGCCGTCAAATTATGCCAATAATTGCTAAAATGCCAAATATTGGCCAATGATCGGTCCATCATGAGTTTAAACTGGAAGCGTAACACAATCTCTTAATCCAAAACAGTTGAAAACAATTTCAAACTGATATTTAACGGCGGCCTGGTGATCAAGTGGTTAGCGCGTCGACCTCACAGTGCAGAGGAACCGGGTTCGATTCCGGCTCCGGCCTTCCTGTGTGGCGTTTGCATGTTCTTCCCGGGCCTGCGTGGGTTTTCTCCGGGTACTCCGGTTTCCTCCTACATTCCAAAAACATGGCAGGCTAATTGAACACTCAAAATTGTCCCTTGCTGTGAGTGTGAGCGCGGATGGTTGTTCGTCTCTTTGTCCCTTGTGTGGCAACCGGTTCACTACTGCCTACTACCCGAAGACAGCTGGGATAGGCGCCAGCACGCCCCGCGACCCTTGTGAGGATAAGGCGGATTAGAAAATGGATGGATGGATGGATGATTTTAACCTTAAAGATAAATGGCTTCCCAATTATTTCATTTTGAAAAATTACACCCGAAGTGCATGGACTCCCTTAAAGTCTCTCTAACTTCCATTAACAAAACTTAACTCCTCCTTCTTGACATGCAATGTTTTATAATCTTTTACACTCCCTTGACATCAGTGACTACATTCCTATTAGCAAGTGCATTGTGACATCGTAGGACGTTACAGAAAGAGCGCAAAAACACGAATAGCTGACGATAGGTTGCAAAGAGTAAAATACGGACAGGTGACGTGTCTAATAGAGAATGGGCTGAATTTCATTGCATAGAAGATCATACAGTTTGAAGTAATCAGATGTGTGTGTGCAGGACGAAGAAGACGTGCCTCCCAGACCGCCTCTACCTCAAGTCTACAGTCCTGATGAGCAGCCCCCCGCCGTGCCCCCTTTGCCCAGGGAGACGACAGTCATCAGGCACACTTCAGTACGCGGACTCAAACGACAGTCTGATGAACGAAAGCGAGATCGAGAGATAGGCCAAAATGGAGACCTTAAGGTACAGTAGGCTTACGTCATGTACGGTAGTATTCTGCGTGTGTATCCTGCGATATCGGCTCATCGTTGGCACCCTCGCAACATTGCAATTCTTTAAGTACCGGTAATCATATTTACTGGGTTTTTTCAGTATCCAGGCAAGTCTGAATATGTAAATGTGAGTACTGTATTGTTTTATGGTTCATTTAAGTCAAAATAGCTGTTTAAAGATTTAGAATGATCATAACATCTATGTTAATTTACATTGACCCACATTTCACATTCATATCGTAGCATTAAGCTAGGCAAGTTTCGTTGGCCAAAAGTAGATGCTTGGTTTAACTTTGTATTTTGGTGTTTGAATATACAATTGTTAATTCTCTTTTGTTTTGTGTCAGGGTTATAGTCAACTTAAATTAAACGGCGCACTTTGCCTCTTGGAGAACTGTGCGAGCGAGACTTCTTTTCATTTCCTCAAAGTGATATCGCGTCTTCCATCTCCTGATCATGAGAGAGTGAAAACTGCCTCTAAGTACTTAATACTTTAAAAAGTGTGTTCAGCTAAGTCAAGTGTTTCTAATAAGTTTTCAGTGATAGAGGCCTCTGGAGGGGTCAAACAATATACGGGGGGTTCACTGTACTACAAACAGACTTCCATAATGACGAGAGCTGCCTGCTTCATATACCGAACGACTCTGCGGTTGTGACAGGTGGAGCTCAGGCCTTTCCTGAGCGATCCTGAGCTTCTGGGTGTGGGAGATGGCTCTAGCGTCACCGGCATGACCTCATCAGGACACGACGCAGGTTATCAGACTTTACCTAGCAGAGGTACGATCACGTTGACGTCATACAACACACCTACTGAGACCCACGCTATAATGTTTGAGAGTTTTTGATTTCCTCTCAGGAATAGCCGGCTCCTCCCTCAGACTGAATCACTCCTCAAGCATCTCATCTTACGTGACCTTACGGAGAGCGACATCAGCTCCCGGTGTGAAGGTGAGGCTCCTTAATTACGGACCATCCCAGTCACACCGATGGAGTGTTAATGATCACTTCCTTTCTCTTCCCTCCCCTGTGCACGTTTTGCTTCGTCTTTCCCCTGTCTTCATCTCAGGAGCGATCGAAAAGTGCCTTGGAGCGTCTCTACTCAGCGGAGGCGGCGCCTCAGCGCGGGAGGATGAGCGCCGACGAGCAGCTGGAGAGGATGAAGAGGCACCAGAAGGCTCTGGTGCGACAGCGCAAGCGCACCTTGAGCCACGGGGACCGCCACGCCTCCACATCGTCACGCTCCTCCTCCTCATCCTCGCGCCCTCTCTCGGCTGACTTTGGATCTGTATGTTTGTAATCTAGAACATCACCACACCTCACATTCTCACGCATGGCGGCGGGCAAACAGAGAGTGGCCCAGCGAACATTCCCCTCACATGTCAAAACATTTGCGATGCATGCTAAACTACTTTTGCAATGCATGTTGTTTGCAAAATTACACATGTACATTCATTTCTGCTCACTCACTGACTTTCAGCTCCAAAGTTGAGATGACATTTCATCCTAGGTAAAGTTAAAGGATGTTTGATTTCTCTAGACGTTTTGAAATTGCTAATGCCAATGATTTGACATTAACTGGAATCATCCATAAGTTACATTTGCGTATCCCTCTCAAAACACGCCTGCCGTCTTTCTAACTCATCCTGTCCTTGTCTTCTATCCCTTTTTCTAACAAATGTCCGTTTCCACATAATCAGCTGCCATAGAATAACATTGAGCTACAGTGTAGTGTGAAAATACAGAATGATTTGACAGTTACTACCAAGTGTTTAAGAAGAAAAAACTACAGTGAACCAAAACAAAATCCACGATAAGTAATTGACGCACTCTGAAATCTACACAAGTCACACTCATGCCACCAAAGCAATACACAAACTAAACACACACACACACACTCACACACGAATGCTGAACTGTGCATTTGTGCGGCTTGACTCTATAGTGATGATACCGTGGTGCCTTGAGATAGAAGTTTAATTTGTACTGTGACCACATGCTGTAACTCTCAGAACACTCACCTCTCAAATTATATTTCCCGTCTAAAATAAATGGAAATCCCATTTATCCATTGCTGCCTATTAAAAAAACAAAACACAAAAGCATTTTTTTTTGGTAATACTTCTTAAGAAAACTAGCACCCTGTGGATATTGTCTGATCATACTGCATGCAGCATGATCAGACAATATCCAAATCAAGTGGCTAGTTTACACTTTAACTCAATATCACTTGTTCTGCCTCAAACCCATAGTTTGGTGAAACATTTTGCACTTTATAAGCAGTGGAAATAAAATTTATTATTATTATAATTATTATTATTTAATAAATAGGCCCTAGAAGGACAAAGAGAATAATTCTGCATTCTTTGCATTAAGCTATCAGACTTGCCTAAGCAAAAAAACAATGTGGTTGTTTTCAAGACACAAAACGTAATTCTTGTTTTAAATTTACTTAGAACGTCAACTCCAACTCATAGTGGCAATAAACAGCTTGAATCCTCTTTATTTGAAGAATTGTTTGAAAAACTTGTGTCACTTGTGTCTCAAGGTAGCACTGTATTCACTTTTGAGTGAGTTGAGCACCACCACATGTTTATAGGTTGTAGTGTCCGACTAAAACCATTTCTATTTCATGGGCGAATCGTGAGTATGCAGGCGTTCAATGTACACTGCTTCTGTGTTGTTGCATGTAATCATCATCTCCTTGCCTATCGAAATCATCCGTCCATTTTGCTGCTGATAGTCACCAATGTTGCCTTCTGAAAGACATTTCCTCTTTCATCAGTCACTTCTTCAGGTCACCCAGACTTGAACAGGAAGCCCCATCGTTTCTTCTTGTTTCAAGTAGTGAGACCTCTTTGGCTGAACCTAATACTGGGGTCCCCCCTGTCCCTGAAACATGACATAGATGGACTGGTTTGCATGGGGCGTGAGAATGTTATCACGTGGCACAGAAAGGCACCCTCGGTTAACATACTTTGAGGTTTTCCATTTGATTGTTTTATATTCATGGCCCAGAAAGGCCCATTCATCCACATCCTGCATTGGAACTGTAATTAGCACTTTACTAGGATGTCATCGTATGTTGGGCTGTGTTCTGACTTAAGTACGAATTTGGTCATGTCGTCGCTTTAAGAATGGATTTTCTGTCCTCAACTAAGCAACCCTGTATGTTCCAAAACTCCAAATTTAAGAGCATTTTAAAACGATTTTGCTTATAGCAAATAATAAGGGTTTGTAACAACACTGAGCAATTAAAATCCCCCAGATGGCAGCACAGCAATTTAGACTGTATGCTCTTCTCTCAAGAACACAGGGGAACCTCAAAGGTCGAAGCAGATGAATTGCCGCAAAATGGATTTCTGTGATTTGAAATAGAAATTGTGTTAGGGGCTGAGCCTTGTCGTGAATAGTGAAAAGATGCAACTGTCTTGACGATGCCAAAGAGTTATGCTTCGATGTGTGAGGTGCATTATGTTGCAATCTTGCGCGACATGATGCCTGATGACAGTTGAAACTCCAAAGTTTTATGTGTAACTTAAGAGGCTTTCCTCCGAACTTTCGTGCAACTGTGGCCAAATCACAAGTACTTAGCTGTTTAGCATTGGCACATATTGAGTCTCATGGATTTATTTAAACTTTGATAGTGTCCAAGTAACTTCTGTAATTTACACCTTAGTGGCCGTCAAATTAGGCTCCATGAGCTGGAGTCCGCAAAATAATTTGCAATTAATTATGTTGAATAAGAATAATCAACACCTTGCACAACGTGGTTGCAAAGAACTACTTTTGTCTGAGTGAAGCTCTTCAAATCACTCCAAATTGTTTCCATGACACCAAGATTCCACCAGATGGTGGACAAAAACAGCAATTGGTTGAGTATGTCTTCCACAATGAAAATCAGTGAATTTGTGAATGTTGATCCATAAAAATGTTAAATATAACATTTCAACCTTTTATCCGAATGAAATCAATCTGAAATTTGTTTTTGTAAATTCCATTCATTTTCTGATCCGCTTTATGCTCACAAGGCTCGTGGGAATATATTTTTTGTCTGAAGCAAATGGGAATTCGGTATTATAATTTTATTATTATTCCAACTTTTTTCGACAATTGACAAGTGCCTAATTCCCACATCATTTTGTGGTACCCATGGTGGTTATATTTAATGGACGGAAGGATTATGAGGAGTGGGTCACTGGGAAAAAAAAAATCTCCTTGGACACAAAAGCTTGCAAACCAATCCATCCATACATTCTCTGAACGGGCTATCCTCACAGGAACGCCTTGTTTATAAAATTGCATTCTGTCAACTGCATGTATTCATCAATAATGAGACCACCACCTTTTCTTTTTTTTGTTGTTGCTGCCAATAGAAAATATTTAGAAATTTTGATGCTTTCATCATCTCATTTTCGTGTGTGTGTGTGTGTGTGTGTGCTTGAGAGAGAGAGAGAGAGATACTCGGAGCTATGCAGATCTCCGTCGTCTTTTCACGTAACACCATCATAACAATTTTACTTGATTTTTAGTCCGATAAAGCCCACCATTGTTGATCTCGTCTTTGAAAGATGAATAGTTAAGCGCTTTACAGAACTATCAAAGCTGGCAATACGCACTCTGACTGGCGACGACAACATGAGCTGCAATAGAAGAGCTGCATCCAAAATGCATGCCTTTAAAAGATAATGCGGATCTTAATCGCCTGTTCAGGTGTACTTAACAAAGTATCAACAAAGTGAATGATTTTGTATACAAAATAACGATGAAATATAACATTGGTCGCGTTTTCTCATTGTTTTCTTTCAGATTGTTGGGTGTTTTCATATGAATAAACATGTATGAACTCACAATGTCATGTTTTCTTTTTCTTTCTTTTTGTTTAGTTTTTTTTAAGCACTGGCCTTGTGTGTAGCACATTAGTAGCATGTTGTGTTTACGATGCATGTTAGCATGCATGCTACAGTTTGTTTCCCCATTTTCCCACCCGCATGTCCTTAACCACGCACGCACAGTACAACCGTCACTTTTTCCAGTGGTGTCAAGGCACAAGTGACATATTTCCAGGCAAGAAAACTGGTAGTTCACTGTGGAAAGCATTTGATGTCCTTGAGGATACCATGTTAAGGTTCATGGAGTAAGCACTTTGTCCTCTCTAATAAGACGATCGAGTGCACTCGAAGAATGAATATGGCACAAAAGAAGAATGACTGTCTTCCCCCCCCTTTTTTTTCTTTTTCAGCCTTCCACTACTGTATGACTACTGTTATTGCACAGGTGTCAAACTCAAGGCCCAGGGGCCAGATCCAGCCCGTGACATAATTTTATGTGGCTCGTGAAGTCAAATCATGTGTGTTGACTTCATGTTTCTTGCAAATTGTCTTTGCTATTAACGACACTGAAATATGAGAGATTGCAAGGTTTTATGGTGACCATTCCCCCTTTAAAAGGAATACAAAAAAATAATTTACTGGCATTTCAAAACTAGTTACCCCTCAATTTGTTGTGTATATGTGAGAATATAAAGCGATGATACATTTATATGAGTTCACAGTCATGATAGTCCTCCAAGGAAAACCATTAGTACAATGTGGAATGCGACTAAAATGAGTTTGACACCCCTGCTTACTGTATTCCAGTGCACTGGGCAACTTTGGCATACGAGTGCTACACATAATATTAAGAAGGCAAAAGTGTGCACCTTGACATTCATGCGCTACTAGTACTAAAGTATCAAAAAGATGAACGATATGGTGAAGCGGATTTCCATAAAGCTGTTTGGGCATTTATCCCTAGACGTTCAGTTTACGGTCAACGTACTACTACACTTTTTGTCCTAACTAGAAACTGTTCTAAAACGCTTAATGTAAAAAAAACAAAAAACATCATTGGGAAATACAAAACAATTACAACCAATCGTCATCAACATTTTATGATCATCAACATCTTCCTCTCCATAGGTGCTCACTCCATCTTAATGTCACTTAATGGCGAAAACACTTAATGCCCATAAAATCCGAGATATTGGGGTGTGTGTTTTGAGCTTTTCAGAGATTGATGTGGACATGTGTTTAGATGTGCACGTGAACTTTGGTGTGACGATTGGTCGTAGTTTTCTTACATTAAGCAAATCCAAATTTTTTTCTCTATAGCGAATGTTTCTGGGAGGCCAAATGCCTATAAAATCCAAAGTATTGTGGTGAATGAGTTGTGGATGTGAATTTTGGTGGCAGTTTTCTGGTATTAAGCAACATTAGACACATTTTAGACTGTCTCAAATTCCAGCGCACTCAAAGAATGAATGTCGTGCTTGTGATGTTTTTTTTCGACTGCTGTATGACATTACTGCATCTTTGCTAACCATATTAAGGCCCGTGTACTAGAACAGTTTTCTCCTCACTAGTCTGACAAAATCAGGAGATTTGTCAGACAAATATTTCTAAGCAAAGCTACTGAGTATTTTGTTGATGATTCAGTTTAGGATCCATGTATGGGTACGTTCTTTGTCCTCAGTAGGGGGACAGCTTTGCCTACTTATAGGACAACTACGACTAGGGCACATTTGTATAGCGACTGTCTTTCAAGCAACGTGTTTTCCACTATTGCATAACAATTTTAGCATACTAGTGGGACATTTTAACAGTGAGGCAAAAACTACTAGTGGGCATTTTGATGCTACTAGTTGGTTTCCAGGAGCTTACTGGTATGTGACACATGCCTACTAGTCAGGTATTTGTGTTGTTCATAATGCAGCACAGTTGTTTACTAGTAAAGTGTACTAATGGGCTGAAAGTGGCACTAGCATTGAAAAAAAAACATTTAGTGCATGAGCCATTTTACTGAAATACTGCATTTTCTTACTATACCCTTGAAACTGCTGGGTTGAAAATGACCCTTCTTGAAAACCTGTACTGGGTTGCGACTATTTTTAAATAACCCATATTGGGTTCTATTCTTTTTTAATCACCCAATATGGGTTATTCTTAACCCAGCACCTTTACGGGTGCAGTGTGGACAAAAGTGTGTTAGTACGTAAACTGGATCTAAAGTACAGTATATGAAATAATTGTCTAGCTATTTTTCCATCAAGTCTTGACTTTCTGCCTGTCACCGGTGACACAACTCGTCCTGGCGTTGTGTGTGTGTGTATGTCATACAGTGGAGGCGGGAGCAGGAGTTTGACCTGCAGTTGCTGGAAAGGGCCGTGCAGGGCGAGGAGGCTCAGGTCGTGAGGAGCGTCCAGGGGGAGGAGAGACCCCCAGAGCACAAAGAGAGACCCCGTTCACACTCCGACGATTGGCTGAGCTTCAGCTCTGCAACCGGTACTCCTCAGAACCACGACGGCCTGGAAACATCAGATTATGATGCAGATTTAATCAAAGAGGTACAGGAAGTGCTTTTGTGCAGATACTCAAATGCAGTGTTAGCCCACATCTTCACGGTTGACTAAACGCTTTTTAAAAATGACAAAGCCCTATCTAATTGGAATAGAATAAAGGTACTGCTTTGGCATCATCCTGTGCCATCTTGGCACCAAGAAACTAAGTTGATGAGAAGGGAGGAGCTTCATCACCAATTTCCTCGGTTTGTCTCTTTCCACGGCAAATGCTTTTTGCTACAAACTCTAGAAATCAGAGGTGCAACAATTAATTGATGACTAGGCATTGACAATCAAATGAATCGACAACTATTTTGAGAATTGATTATTCTGTGAGAGAGTTTAACTTAAAATTGTCAGAATCTTAGAAATGTCAACCTCTCAACAGTAAATATTCTCATATTTCTGTCGTCCTCTGTGAAAGCTTTTATTATTTTTATTTCCTGACTTTTATTGATTATGTTATTTGAAAAGCTTCCCCTGATTTCTTTGCACAGCTTTCAAAGCCTCAGAAAGTTTTGATTCCCGAGCGATATGTGGATTTAGAGTCAGAAGAGCCTCTGAGTCCTCAGGAGATGGAGGACCGTCATCGGAAGGGGGAACGTATCAAGAGCATCTTGGCAAAATCCAGGTTCACAATTTGAAATCAATGAAACAAAAATAAAAACTGTGAAAATGTGCATTTTGAAAGTGAAAAATGAAGGACATATTGTATGTTGACATTGACATTTTTTAGGGTTGGCACTATTTCTCAAGTGTAAGTGCCATTTGGTTTGTTATTTTTAGGGGGGTATTTTGTGGTGGTACGTTCATAACAATACACAAATAATTAAACATTATTATTATACACCATTTTAGCACTACTAAAACCATAAACTGAATCGTAGACTTTTGCAAATTACTTTTTTTTCTTTTTTGACGAGACAGTTCACCATTTTTACAGCATCCTTTTAATTTCCTGTGTGTCCGTTCCAGCGTTCAAAAGCTGGCTCCAGCAGTATGTGCAGCAGACAAGTCTGAGGTGAGCCCGCTGGGGCTGGACTCGGTTCTCCAGGAGCAGGAAAGGATCATCACCATGTCCTACATGCTGGCCTCAGAGGCCTCCCTCAAGAGCAAACGAGTCACAGGTAGATCAAGTGCCAGAAAGTGACACTTGGTTACAAGTCAAATATCTTAGTGGAGAACTAAAAGTCACTTTCGGATTTAAGTATCTGACATTTTCTCTACTTGGGTATCAAAAGTAATTTTCTGGGCTAAAATACTAAAGTAGTGGAAGTAAGAGAATTTTCTTAAAAACAAAAGGAGACATTTAGAATTGTGATTGTTTTTTATATTTTAATGTTGTCATAGTTAAAGATCTGCACCTTGGCTAATTTAGCTCGTGAAGTTAGCTTGCACACGTTAGCCTGACCATCATCACTTTAATCATATGCCGAAACAAGCTCATGAGAACTTTACGAACATTGACATTTTGACGTCACTGGATTAATATAACTTAATTTAACCAACCTTCTTCAGGTTGCACAGGGAGTAGTTAATTGAACGCCAATACTGCTGTTGCTTTAGCTTGCTTTAAGAGGCACCTCATCAGTGTACGAAAAGCGTTCCTGTAAATATGCCAATGGGTGTGTGAGGTTACCTTCGTGATCACCTGCAGCACACAGTTCATCATTGTCGTTAGTATGTGAGAGAGGCAGCCCATTGCGTGCCTCGATTAGGGCAGGCAGGACTATTTTCCCGTTTCCTTTTTTACTTTGTATTCCATGGTTCAAGCAATTCGTAAACCAACAATTGCTCGCAATTTTGTTTTGCAGTAACTAGAGACAAAGATGTTTTGGGGAAATGTAGTAGAGTAAAAGTACCGATTGTCGTGAAGTGAAAGTTGCCAAAATAACAACATTAAATATACAGGTATGAGAAAATTGTACTGAAGTGCAGTAACAAAGTCCATTACTTCACAAGAACAGTTAGATCTTTCATTAAACTTGAAAAAAAAAATGTATGGCAGTAAAAGCATGGATGCATATATATATATATATATATATATATACTGTATATACAGTATATGTTTATATTTCCTAATATATATATATATATATATATATATATATATATATATATATATATATATATTAGGAAATGTTGTGGTGTGAAACAGCAATTCTCCCTTCTTATACTAAAAGAGCAAATTAACGTCTAATATTGCATCCCAGTAAAATAAAAGATCTACAGTTCTATACTGTGCTTAAGTAGAATTTTCACATCTGAAAGTTGCCAGCAATATAAATAGCAAAGTGGAGTGCAGATGTGAAAATTCTACTTAAGTACAGTAATGAACTGTAGATCTTTTATTTTACTGGAATGCGATATTTGACATAAAATTGCTCTTTTAGTATAGGAATGGCGAATTTAGCCTTTTTTTTAAAGAAAATTGGCTTGATGGTTTGAAGATGATGAGGGCGGAGAAGAAAAGGGCGTAAGGTGTCGAGTCAAGCAGGGCTTTTCATTCCTTAATAACTTCACATTATTCCGTGTCAGGAGCTCACATGGTGCCTAATTGCAGTCCGTGTGGAATGTTTGAAACGGGGGAGGACTCGCTGGATGAGGCCATTTTGTGTGCTGATCAATGACCCAGTCAAACGCTGCATGGCATTAACACTTCTTTGAAGGCACGGCACCTCTCTGAAGCCGCATGAAAGACACCGCACTCCATATTTCATCTTTCTCGTGCTCTACAGCAGCCAGGCAGCAAGAGTTGCCGCTGCGCACACACGTTCGCATACATACACGTATACACACACACACACGTGCACACACACACACACTTGTCACACGCAGCAGCACTCAAGCTGTCGAGCTGTGTGGAGGCTTCATCAGCACGCTGAGGCAAAGTCAACAATTATAACATTATTTCCAGTGTGGAGAAATGTCAGAGAATATAACTGCTGGCATGTTGTCAAAGAAAGAGGGGAAAGAAACTGGTCATGCTCTTTCACAGCCTTCAATTCAAATTCAAGTCTTTCCTTCTTTTTCCATACTGTTGTTTTGCATGACAGCCTTCCTCCAGCAGGACTATATGTAACATTGAAATATAAATATAGTAACATTTTATAGTGCGAAGAAAATACACATTTGGTAAGTCACAATTGCAAATGAGTGTGAATTTTACAATAGAATGAAAGAAAAGCTGTGATTGTATTTTCACTGGTATGACATTATCATAAATTCTGATGTGCGGCACGGTGGTCGTCTGGTGAGCACGTCTGCTTCACAGTGCAGAGGTGCAGGGTTTGATTCCGGCTCCGGCCTTGCTGTGTGTAGTCCATTTTCTGATCCGCTTCTCCTCATAAGGCTCGCGGGGCGTGCTGGAGCCAATCCCAGCTGTCTTCGGGAAGTAGACGGGGGACACCTTGAACCGGTTGCCAGCCAATTGCAGGGCACACATAGGGCACAACCATCCGCGCTCACACTCACACCTGCGCTATGAGGTGGACGTGCTAACCAGTCGATCACCGGGCCGCCCATACTGATGTAAATAAATTTGAAAAGTCAATGACAGACCTTTTTTCACAACTACTGTAAATGCTCGTGTACAGTTGGATAGCAGCCGATATCATTCCCTCCTTGTCTCTTTTCCTTCTATGTCTCTCGTCTTTAGTTCCATCACAGGCTAACAGTCCCGTTCCACCTGCTCCGCCTCCCCCTCCACCTCTTCCTCCTCCTCTTCCTCCCGTATCCGTGGCGCCTTCCTCCTCCTCTCCTCTAAGCAACGGAATTCACTACACGTTTGTGTAACACAAGGGGGGGGGGGGGGGGAAACGTAAGGCCAATCTGCATGTTTTCTTGCATGCATCAAGTACACTGTCTGATGAAGCGCGCATGCGCTAATTGAACGATATGTATCTGCTCCCAGTATAGTCTCCATCTGCTTTTCCCACGGTGATAACAGTGTGCAGATTGCGCTCGGGCTCAAACATTTGTGAATGGTTGACAAAAGAAACTGTATTCCAATTAGCTCCATGTCTGTACTGGTGAGGAAAACAGCAGAATTCCAGCACTGTCCTGATTGACGCAAACGGTACAGTGTTATCTATTATTGCTAAATTGTGGTTCATTATTCGCCGATACCACGTTTTTTGTTAAGTGATTGTTTTTTAACGGTTTCTATTACAACCCAACCGATGAATCGGCCGGCCATTTTAAACGGCCTATGTTGACGTGTTCTTATATAATCTTAAAACTCAGCTGATTTATTATTGATGGTTTTTTTTTTCATATTAACGTATTAAGATAAGATAACTTTTATTTGTCCCACACTGGGGAAATTTGCAGTCTACAGCAGCAAAATTGGTGAGGGGGGGGGGGGGTAAATGAAGTGTTTCATTGCACAAAAACAAATGTTTCAGAAAAGAACTGTACACAGTTCAATATAAGTGCAATATAAAAAAAATCTATTTATCTATCTATCTATCTATAACAGCATAACACAATGACATTCTAACATCCCTCAGTTGCCTAAAAAAAAAAAGCAGATTTTTCTCTCTGTTGTAAAGGTAAACAAATACTAAAACATAAAGTAATGTCATAATAAAACAGTCAGTCTGCCCGTAATCCATATCTTTGTTGTAAGTGTTGAGAAATCTTGATTAATTGTTTAATTAATAAGTTATCAAAATTTTATCCTACCAAATATTGGAATCGGCCTAGGAAAAAAAAATCTATCGTCCAGGCTCTAGTTTTTACGATACACAGTGGTACCTTAATTTATGAGTGCTTAAGGTATGAAGTATGATGTGCAGGTATAGATTAATTTGTGAGCTTCAGATCTGTGCACTTTGGGACAAACAGTCAAACTCACAAATACAAAATGAAAACTATTACAAGGAGCATGGAGGAGAGGCTAGCATTGCTAACCGTGCCATAAACTGTGACTTAAACAACGTTTTTGTCTCATTAGGTTTTATTAGGATTTGGTACGTATATTTTACAAATAAAGTCGATACACTCGTAACACCACAGTGGAAATCACTCGGTTTTGGGGGTGGTTCTGTGTCAGGCAAATGAGCTAGGTGATCAGTAAGTCTAAGTTGTCCCTTGCTCAAGCATTTGCAGAAATGAAGGCCTCTATTTGAATAGACCACCCGTCTTCAAATAAACACAGGTCCCTCTCTGCAGTTGAATATTGAATCAACAACCGTCTTTCATTGCTATTGTCTTGTCTTTTTCAGCACAAGCAATTTCTGGACACTGAGATTCCTCTCTGACAATGGCAACAAACGGCAGGATTGTCCAAGAGAAGAAGCTTTTAAGTGATCCTCAATATATTTATGCTCCTCACTATATGAATGTAGAATGCATTTCACCTTCTCATGCAACATCAACAACCTCTGAATGGATTTTTGTTTCGAAAAGGAATCTGCAGCACTGAACTCTTGAAAAAATATATACAGTATATTTTCTATATACGCTATTGCACTTTGAGCTGTACGCTGTAAAGAGAACTGAAATATTTTTTAGGTGGCTACCTTTCTTGTTTGTCCATGTACATAATGTAAAAAAAAAAACAAACAAGTGGGACTGAATCTGTCATAGTTGTAGATTTTTATCACGAAGAAAGATGATTTTATTTTGGGTGGCAGGGGATGATTTTCAAACAATACCATGTAGATATATGCCACATAACACAGATCGTCCTCTGTTAGCTTTTATTTTTGCCTACATCCAGATGGAATAACATTTCACATATTTTGCGTGGGACTGTGAAGGTCGCACAAGTATCGTTCATTCAAATGTGAAGATTAAATGCCATCGACAAAAACTTTAGTCAGTCCCCTATGTGGCTCACGAGCACGAATGGACAAAATGGAACATCAAACAAAGTTGAAACTGAATGTGTGTGTGCGTCAAATGAACATCGACATGTAAAGACAGATACATCTGGACATAATATCAGAGGTCTAAGACATGATGACCAATGGTGGGAGTGTTCCAGTTTTGAGAGTTGTCATGGAACAAACACATTTTCTAAGTCAAGGCACCGCTGCATTGATCAGGTTTCAGTTATCAGCCGCGTCCTTTCACGCACACACACACACACACGGTTCTCCGCCCCTCGCACTTTTATCTTTAATTGGCGACTATTGACATAGTGCGGTCTGCAGCGCGGTGCGCTTTGAAAGCACCTGAGAGGGAGGATGCACCTCCCTCAGCTCCACAGTGGGTGCAGCCACATCCTCCCTCCTCCTTCCCTGCCTGCCTGCGTCTCTCCTGCAGGATAGAGGCCCCACAGCGCCCACTGGCCCTGGTGGCAAGAAAGGCCCCGCGCCGCCTCCCTTCTGCTTATTCGGCAAGAAAAAAAATGGGATGTTTTTCCCCTCCTTGTGCAGAAATGCATTCAAGGCCTCCCACGAGCTTTGTGGCACATCCATGTATTGACGTTTGGCCGCTGGTTCGTATACATTTGTTATTCTGTGCTCTGGACTTCAAAGGGAATGGAAGAGGGGCCAATTATGCTAATTGGGTCATGTTCTGTTAAACACAATCAAGGCCTCCCACCATAATGCCTGACTAAATACTTTCTGGCTTCAGAAATGCTCTCACATAAAAATCCAAGACACATGATGCTCCCTCTCCTGTCACGCACTTTCTTTTAAGATGGAGACACGTTTTTGTAGAAATGGAAATGAAGGTGATGAATAAATAAGAAAGTATAGCAGAAGCGAGTCGTGCGAGTGTTTATAGAGCACTTGACATTCGGTTGAAAGCTTTTTATTCTCTGCTACGGAGGCCACGTGGAGAATTTTGCGACCTTGCTCTCGCGTGCAAATTGTTCACTGCACTCGTGCTAAAGCGGCACGTTTTCCCCACAGAGAAACGGAAGCGTTTCATTCCCAGCCATCCCTTTTTCCTCGGCATAAATACAATTGTTACTCGCCGTCATCGTTTTGGGGATTAGGAAACGCAGTCGGTGCTTCCCTTGCACGCGGCAGGGATCCTCATTGTGGTCCGGTTGGACAAAACCCAAAACCAAGGAGGCCGAGGCATTAGGTGCTTTGATTTCGAAACAGTACATTATGCTCTTTTATCATTTCCAAGCTTCACATACTGTACATTTTTTAATATGTAACGGAATAGTGATTTGCTGAATAATTGAAGAGCTCGGAATCCCTGAATATTCTTTGCGCCCGCTTGGAAAAAGAATAGAGGAGAGCTGGAATGTAGTCGAGCTCAACGCTGACTTTTTGCGAAAAGTAAAACAATATCATTTTTAAAACATCTTCCGACAAAGCCGAGCGTCGAGGCGTACCGCCCTCGAGGAATAATACAACAGTATTAAATATGAAGTAATGCACTGAAGAGGCAACCCCTCAGACAGACATCAATAAGTGCGTATTGAAAAGGTGCTGCGTTACATTAAACAATGAATTCATCTGGCGCTCCTTAAACGGCAGGCTTTTACAATACCTACAGTGAATGGGGCTTTTTCCACATAAAAGTGATTGCTTTGTCAATGAAGCAAATCCCCCAGGGCCTCCTCTTTAATCAGCTGCACACACACACGAATGCGCGCGCACAAGCTGAGCCAAGTGAAATTTACTTCATTTAGCGACTCCCTTGAAAAGACAATAAATGCAGCTCGGGATCTACAGCACAGCATCGATGCAACACATCAGTCTTTGTAACGGCGGGAAAAAAATACTCCGATAAAATCCCATTAAGCCTTCGAAACACACTTGGGCAGCCGCAGAACAATTCAGTTTGTTCTTGACTATCATTTCGCAGCCGAAATGTTGGTTTCAGTGAAAGCTTGGTCGAACGCATTCTGTATTTTTGCACGGACAGAAAAGGATCCATAACACACTAAAGAGGTCATTTGGATGAAGTGTGATGGAGGTCGTGACAAAAACAGCAGAAGACACTTGGGGAGTGAGTCGCTTCGCATTATTCGGACCTTATTACTGTAGAACTGATTATCCTAGCGACTTTACGTCGAATAATCAAGTAAACGGGTGGATTTGTACATGAGTGGTTGAAGTCCGGTCGAATAGACATTTATGTAGACTGCAAATGTTTGTGTGGATGGCGTATATCAGGGGTGTCAAACTCATTTTTTGTCGCGGGCCACTTCGGAGTTACGGCTTCCCTCAGAGAGCCGGTGCAAAATCTCAACGTAATTTATTACCCGTGACAATTTGACATTTCGGTACAGATTTCAGCAAGAATCATGATAGTTGATACACATGATTTGCTCCCGCGGGCCACATAAAATGACGTGGGGGGCCGGATCTGGCCCCCGGGTCTTGACTTTGACACATGTGGCGTATATGATGACGGCGAAGCCTCGAGGGACACATGATTTTTGAGGGATTTTTTTTTCTCCGTCTTGTGCTCTGTAACACGAGTGGCTCTTGACTCAAAACACTTCCCCATTGCAATGGATGAAGATACCATTAATCCATTACGGCACCCCAACCCTTCGGCTTTGTACTTCGTAAATACGTACAATAATAACATCATTAAAAAGAATCTGAGGAGAAAAAAAAAGCAGTTGGTGCACCATGAATATTCAATGAGTATTGCGCTGCTCCTTCCAGTCGATGAACCATGGCCCCCCTGCGGCAGAAGAATGCAAAGACATACTAAACTTTTAAATTGGAAATTTTAAACAGAAGACCCTCACAGGTGAACTTATGTAATCTTAGTAATTATTATTTTTTTCTTTTGTAAAGGATATAGTTTATATGCCTGTGAGAATTGTCTGTCTGCATGTGTTGCTACCGTTTGTGTTCAAATATCCATGCATCCATTTTCTACTCCGCTTATCCTCACATGGGTCGCAAGGGGTGCTGGAGCCTATCTCAGCTGTCTTCAGGTGGTAGGCGGGGTACACCCTGAACCGGTTGCCACCCAATCATGGGCACTCATAGAAGAACAACCATTAGCGCTCACAATCACACTTAGGGACAATTTAGAGTGTTCAATCAGCCTGCCATGCATGTTTTTGGAATGTGGGAGGAAACCGGAGTACCCATAGAAAACCCACGCAGGCACGGGGAGAACATGCAAACTCCACACAGGAAGGCCGGAGCCAGAATCGAACCCGTGTTCAAATATAATTATATAAAGTTGTTAAAAGGTTTCCAATTTGGGGATTATCGATGCTAGTTTCACAAGCCTGTCTGTGGTTTTCCCCATTCATGTGTTGGCATTAAGTCAGCAGGCTTTCTGCAACAACATATGGTTTGGTACAAGGTGAAATTTTCTTTATCTTAAGTTTTACAGTGAACTTTAGCCACGAAGCAAGTCCGTAGCCCTTCAAAAGTATTGGAATGGTCAATTTCTTTGTTTTTGTTGTACAGCGAAGACATTTGGGTTTCAAATCAAAAGATGAATATGAGACAAAACCTTTCCAGCTTTTCTTTCATGGTATTCACATCTAGATGTGTTCAACAACTCAGGACAGAGCACCTTTTGTTTGAAGCCACCCACTTTTCAAGTGATGAAAAGTACTGGAATGCACATTGTTAAATGAACTTGATGATGAATGAATTCAGTATTTTACGTAACTATCTTTGTCTGGCAAATTACCGAAAAATGTTACCTACCTAATCGAGAGAAGCTTCATCGTGCAGAAAGACAAAGACCCAGAACACACCGCCAAACAATTTCATCAGGCAAAAAAATTGGAAGCGGTTAGGCCATCTTTTGATCTGAAACCCAAATGTCTTCAGCACACAACAAAAACAAAGCAAGTGACCTCGCTGTTCCAATATTTCTGGAGGTGACTGAATGTGGCCTTTTGTTGTTGAAGAATTCGTCGATATCTGTAGTGCTGCTGGTTGTTAAGTCCACTGTTCCCAAATGGTGCTCGCAAAACATGATAAAACAAAAAAAAAAGAAATCGGCCTAGTGACGGCGAGCTAGTCGAGGTATCCCGTTACCTAACATGACGAGGAAAAAAAATGGTCCACATGCAGTCCTGTGAGTGCCGCCGATGTTGATATCCGCTTGCTCGGGGCCGTGTAAGGACGTCCCTAAAAACTATATACGGTAATTAGAATTGGCATGTCGCACTTCTTATTTCAACATGACTAATCAGTGCTTCTCTGTTCACTTGAAAGGAAATATTAGATTCCGACTAAACTTTGATGGACTTCAGAGTTACAAGTGAGGGATTTGGGTCAACTAATAAGAACAGAGCGTCCCACTTTGCAAGGCGGATGATTAGCATGTATGCAGATGCCGTCTCGGTTAATTGCATAACTTTGCATTCGCTCGTGACAAATTCGACGGGGTGTGCCAGCCGCGGATGGCCCTTTGCATCGTGTCGGTGCACGTGACCCTGCTGGCGGGTCAATGTGTGCACGTGCGTGCTTGACGGTGCCCGATGAAGGTCTCGGTAAACAAACATTTACACTTTTCACCCCATAAAAAAATATCAAGGACAGCTCTGTGAACTGCAGAACAACTAAGCCGCAGCCTGCATTTATATTCAGAAACTACAAATCTCAAATGACGACGCATCCCTTCATTTTCACATCACTTATCCCGCTTGGTGGCTTGGTGGTAAATGTGGAGCAGAGCAACAAAAATGTCCTTTCCCTCCTGCCTCTTTAATTCTTCTTGTCGGCCACGCACTGCTACAGCAGTCAAATGAGTGCGCTGCTGATTAAATGCAGCAATATACATTAAAAATGTCCGTAGAAAGCAATCCTGAAGGGGAGCAACGGCTGAATAGCCACCATCATCAAAATCGGCGTTCATCTAAAAGAGGCGCTGCTGCTTCTCGGCTGCATTTGCAATGAAAGCTGGCTTACACCACATTGCAGTGGCGATTGGAAACGGCAAAGATCAATCCAATGCATGACGCCGGTTGACTGTTTTCATTTTGAAACAATCCTATCAAGTGAATTCTGTGTTCAAACTACTACTAATGTCACAGTAGCTTCTGTTATTATCATCACAGTTTTCCTCTTCACTGTCAAGAAAAAAAAATGTTGGGTCACCTCGAAATTTCAAGGCAATGTTTGAGAATATAGGGCGGCCCGGTAGTCCAGTGGTTAGCACGTCGGCTTCACAGTGCAGAGGTACCGGGTTCGATTCCAGCTCCGGCCTCCCTGTGTGGAGTTTGCATGTTCTCCCCGGGCCTGCGTGGGTTTTCTCCGGGTGCTCCGGTTTCCTCCCACATTCCAAAAACATGCATGGCAGGCTGATTGGACGCTCTAAATTGTCCCTAGGTGTGAGTGTGGGCGTGGATGGTTGTTCGTCTCTGTGTGCCCTGCGATTGGCTGGCAACTGATTCAGGGTGTCCCCCACCTACTGCCCGGAGACGGCTGGGATAGGCTCCAGCACCCCCCGCGACCCTAGTGAGGATCAAGCGGTTCGGAAAATGGATGGATGAGAATATTTTTAGTTGGGCAATTCAATGAAAGGTTTTAACTTTTGGTGTCGAGAAAATTGGCCTTTGCTACATTTGACAACAAAGAAACAAGAGTTTATAGAACAGTTATTTTTTTAATCAAACCCCAAATTAAACATACAAGGAGAAAAAATGTTTCCCTTCTTGCGCTAACTCTGTGGCTCTAAATGTGTCAGTAATTTAAAATTGGACGTTTTTCCAATTTAAATTGCTGTTTTAGCCCCTGAAAATTCAAGTGGTGTATTTTACAGTGTTCTTTTCTGCCACACAAAAAACACACGAACACACAAAGCCAAAGAAAATGTCCAAAAAAATGAAAACAATTTACTGAGGCTTTGTCTAGTTAGTTCGATTTTATATTGCTCCAATTCACAACAGAACAGATGGAGCGGGTTAAGAACCACACTCCTCATACATTCAAGAAAAACGCCTTAACACCACATGAGCCAGCACTAGGCGATGAACCTGAGGAAAACTTCCCTCCAAGGAAGACACCTCGAACGAAACTCTGCCTCCTTTGAGGTAGAAAGACAAAAGACAGAACAATAGGCACAACAACGGCCGCGTCAACTCTCCTGTCTTCCACATACTGACCTGCTTCATTTTTTAGGTCGACGCTTACCTTCATTGTAACAAATTGTGACTCTTTTTTTTTAGAATACGAGCAGTATGAAGCAGGATTTTTTAAAAAAAAAAGCAGAAAGCTGCTGCTCATCCTCACTCTCATTGAGCATGCAGAACAGGAGATGAACACATGTTAATTTATTGTAACAAAAATGTTGATTTTCATGCACTCTCCTCTTCAAATATTTATGGGCTAGACTTGCATTTCAAGATGCATCAAAGGGTTGTAAAGATGCAAATGTGTCTATATTGCTGCCCCCACCCCGGCATGCCGGACTCTCTTTTGCTCTTCACGTGCACCATGTGTAAGCCAATGACTGCAGAGTCAAATCATTTCAGTGCTTGGAGTAAAAATTTGTCGCAACCAAAATTGAAAAACTATTTTGACATCAAATTTTAAATTGAACAAAAACCGTGACGTGAATGCGACAGTGTCTTGTTTACATGCTGGGATCATGACGTGGTGACTTTGAATCGATCCTCTTTCATCCATAACGAAGCATATGTTGGAGTGGAGAAAAAGATTGTGTCAATTTGTTATGTTTGCATTCTTGTTAATGTTTTATCTCATGTCTTTTGCATGGTGCTTTGTTACAGCTGTTGTGAAAGCGCCGTACAAATAAAGTCGAACTGATCATTAAGTTACTTTTTAGTTTTTTTTTTTTTTTTTTTTTTACCCGAACTATTTTCTGTTGCCCTTTCACTGACTACCTGTTTTTTTTCCCTTTAGGGCTAATACTGCTTGCTGTGCATGTGTCACAATCATGTTGACCAGTGGTTAACAATTTTTTTCACTAAATGCCAACTACAAAATACTATGTGTGTGTGTGTGTATATATATATATATATATATATATATATATATATATATACACACACACACATATATATATATATATATATGTATACACACACATACGGTATATATTTGTATGTACAGTATGTATGTACAGTGTGTGTGTGTGTGTGTGTGTGTGTGTGTATTGTGTCAATTAGTTGCCAAGTTATTTTTTAATTTCCACATCACCTTATTCAAAAACGAGACATTATTTCAAATCAACTGGGCAGAAAAATGCACAAATTTAAATTAAGTATGATTCACTTCCTGGAAAATAAGCAAAGACAAGTGTACCGTACTGAACAATATATATATATATGTGCATGTATATCCACCATTATGCACAGCAGCTTTTGGCACCAACACTTTGCTAATATACCCTTTGACAGAATCTAACAAACAGAAAATGTGTCCTTTCATAAAGTAATCATTCTTCAGTAGTCTCCCACACTCCCAAAGAGCTGCACGCATATTACTGTATTCTATAAGTATGTGAAGCATTTTTGCGTGCCCTCTCTGTGAAAAGTGCTTTATAAAAAAAAAAAACTACTTTACTCACCAAGGATGAAGGACGCTTACATGGCTTACCAACAATGACCAAAAGGTGGCGTATGAGGCACGTTAAACATGGATCCGAAGGCTGCGAGTCAGAGATCCAGTATGGTCACAGATAAATAAATGTGCGGGAATAATTACAGCATGGACTCCATTCTATCCATGCATGTGGGTTATGTTGGTACTAAAATTGACACATGTTCATTTCAAATCACACTATTTCATAGAGAGCATCTTCAATTTCGTAATTGCTCAAAAAGTTAATTTCCTGACTTTTATCTAGTTGTATTTCTTTCCATACTACGATCTTTTTTTTTTTAGGTCACTTGGTTTGGATGGGGGGAGGGGGGTGGGGGGGGGGTCCGAGAATACGTGTGCCGCGTTCCCAGTTATGGGACATCTGAGCTTTGGTGCGTTAAGGGGAAAATTAGGCACGCGCGGAATTGTGGTCTGATGTGGTGTCCTTGAGTTGTACATTCAACTGTCTCTTTCTCTCTCTCACTCTCATCTCTCCTCAATCTTTCACAGCTGTGTGACTCGACAAACAAGAATCAACATTGTTTTCCCCCTCCTGATGGCTCATCAATTTGTAAGTAATTATTTGACATGGCTTCATTTTGAGTTGTCACATTCAGATGTGGGTCCGAAAATTTGTGCGCACCCCAAAAAGTTTCTGGTGATTTATAGAACTGAACCCGTTTTGTAATTTCTGCTTTCAGAATCTGGGGGGAAAAAAAATAAGAGGTAATTTTGAAAACAACAAAATAAGACTCCTAATTGTATTTTATGCTTGTCAATGTCTGCAATTTATTTGGACCGGTCGAGTGACAATTGATAATGGTCATTAATTAAACCTCAAAAGTGAAAATAGTTTCTTGGAAGTTTTACGATTTCATGACACAAATAAATGCGTTGCTGTACACTACTACTACTATTACTACTACCGCTAATAATAATAATAATAATAATATTAAGAATCCTCGTGGAGTAGTCGAAATCATTCACATTTTGTGGTCAAATATTCCCTCATTCGGGAATATTTTTATGCCGTGAATATTTCCATTTATGTGCTATTTCTAAGACGTTGCTCTTGATGATATTTCCAGTTGCGACAGTGCAACACAACATAATTATAAAATATTTGAAAAATATGTTATTTACTGACGTTTGTAAAATAAATGAATCTATGTCGACTGAAGGGGTTGTCATAAAAGTTGAGCCGCATTCAAGAGCCTCGGGTAACTTCACATCAATTCATTTCATTCATCGTGGAAATATTTTCAAGAAAAAAAAAGCGTGGTCTCGTGATGTTGCCCAAGTTGTGCTGCAGTAAAGAATAGAATTAAAAACCTTTGTCGTCAACGTATAATTGTGCACACGCAAGGAAGTTGGGGTGCCACTCCAACTCCATGTTTTATGATTTTCGCACATTAAATATTAGTCCGGAACCCCCCCCCCCCCCCCCCCCCCCACACACACTTTGCATCCCTTCTTCCATTTCCTCTGTCCGCTGCAAGCTTCATTTTAGTCATCTTCTAAAAGCGACCCGCTCGCTCTCGGGAGGAGGAGGAGGAGGAGGATGGAGGATGATGATGATGGGGGGGGGGTACGAGTGGGTGGGGTGTGAAGGGGAAGAAGAAGTCCTCCCTCCCTCCAGATCAATGCCCTGGCCACTCACTTTGTGATGTCTCGCGTGGGGGGAAATGCTTTGAATACCTGCGACATGGCAGCGAGCATTGATTGTAGAGATTGACAGCACCAGAGCGAGAGAGAGAGAGACAGAGACAGAGAGGGAGAAAGAGTTGGAGAGAGAGAGAGAGAAAGAGAGAGAGAGTTGGATAGAGAGTTCGAAAAAGAGGGCGGGTGATAAAGAAGAGAGCAACAAAAGCTATACTTGTACTTTTGGACAGCTCAACTTCGGCGAACGCATGCGGGACCTTCTCTGATTCTGATGCTGGCGCCGCGTTGACACACGCACACACAACAAAAGAAGACTTTCCCCCCCCCCACTTGAACCTTTCATCCGCTTGTCTTTTTTTTTTTTACGACACGGAGAGGACACACGCGCCGCGTTCTCCTCGACTTACGTCGTCAAGGTAAACAACGCCTTTTACTTGCTTACCTCCACATGTTGTCCGTTGTTCTTCCATTCCGGTTTTAAATTAAAAGGAAGCGTGGGTTGAAAAGAAATAATTTCAATAAACTGTCCGTGGTGGCACGTATTTATTTGAAGAAAAAAAAAACCTCGCTAGAGCCATAACAAACCAGGTGCGCACGCGACAATTAGTGATGACTCAGATGAGTTTACGTTCACTAGAATCTCCGTAAACTCACCCCAAACTCTATTATATCCTCACTTAATTCACTTAAACTCTTTTTCACGGGCTGTCTTTGAGTCGCCGAGCGTACACATTACACGCGGACACCGGCTCGAAACTCCCACCCTGATAACTTGTTCGCCGCGCGCGTCGTCAACAAGAACGGCTTTTCCCACTTGACCCTGAACGTGTCATACACATTTAAGTTGCTTTTTGACACCTTCGCGTCTATCGCGCAACTTTTCCGCTCCAGTATAATTTGTCATTCATTGAGGATAAACACGTGCGTTCGCCCCTACGCACGCCGCTCGACTCGTGTCTCACCGTGTCTTCTGCACACGCGAGTCTTTCACCCCCAAACTAAAATTTTTATCATCTTTTTTTTCTTCCAAAATGACAGACAGCGTCCGCGTTTAGCCTGGGAATGAATGCGCTCTCCCTTCACTTTTCCAGAGGTCGGGGGAATTGACCTGTTAAGAATGCGCAAGTCATAAATTAAATTGAACAATCACAGGACTTGCCCATTTACAGAAGATGCACTTACAGGCAAACTCGGCGATCTGGCGACTGTATGCTGAACTTCACGGAAAGTGCAAATACTGCAAGCTTAAAAAATCAAAATGTTTTCTTGCACTTTGAACGACTCCTCCCCTAAATTAATTTCATTAAATATCTTTTAATTAAATGTCTTAGAATGCAGTGTCCACTAAAGTCCGTTTTAGAGCTTTAAAACGGCAGATATTGTTTCTTAGGATGAATTATAATTGTATATGATTAGTAATGAATTAAATATTGGAAATGTAATTGTATAATACCTCATTCAGAGGCCCGCTACTTTTTATTAGCTGGTTTAAAACATTTAGAATCATCTCTTGCAAATAACCTTGCATTAGCCATTTCCATTGTCTTACATTAAAACTTATGTACGTTTTACGACACGCTTCCTCTGAGCAATTCAGCGGAAACCTAAATTTCCTCCGACTCTCAAAAGCATCTTCCCCCCCCCCCCCCCCCCAGTTCGAAACACACACAACACGGTCAATTTAATTTGCGCAAAAACTTCCGCTATTTCTTTGACAACACTTGGTCGTGCACAGCCGTGAAGTGTCCACATAAGGTAATGTGGTCCTGGACACCAAATGCACACGTCTAAATGGCACATGTATAATTAGACTGCCCATTCAGCACATTGTTGTGATGGCAGCGCGCAGGCTCATGAAGAGTGCACGCAGAGTGCACCAACTTTACGCACATTTCCTTCAACGCTGACGCTTCTCGCGTTCTGCATTTATAGATATTGTTCTTTTTGTGTGTGTGCAAACGTGCGTTTAATTTGCGGTAAATTCGCTCGATTTAAAGATGGACGTCAGACGAAATTATCTTGACTTTACGTCACGTGTTTGTCATTTCGAATAGATCGCCGTGTGTGTGTATGTGTGTGTGCGCGTGTGTGTGTGTGTTCAGACTTCTGACAGCTCTTGAAATCAGCATATAAAATAGAGATATATATATTTCCGATTTTTTTAGGACTATCTAAACATATACCCCGCTGTCCAAGTCCAGTGTATCGCATTTGCAAAAGGAACTTTCGCCCCTGAACCATCATGTATTGCAATTAGAACCATTATTGTTTTAGGGACTGATCTCAGTATGAAGTTGTTTAGTCTAAGTGACACAAACTACATTTCCTTGATGATCTACAGGTTTGATTCACTTAGCTGGAGCTTTTTGAAGAAAATGTATCGCTGCAAGGAGGAGGAAAAGTGCATTTTATCATATTGCTTGTACACATTTCTCCGAATAAGTACACCCTGCTTTTGGTTCCTGCTCCTCTGTCTGTGATGCACAAAATAATTTGTACGCTAAAACCATGGAGGTTTTGTGTGTTGCATTTCACAGCTGTTACATTTTTGCGTGCCACGAGATTAAAACATTGCATATCGCCAACTTTAAACGGTCGCAATGCACAAATCATTTGTAAATGACATTCCAGCACAGTGTGAGTTATGACTATGAAAAATATTTGTGCATTCTCGTCAATATTTTGGCTTCAATGATGCAATCTGACTATTATTATAATAAAGGATTAGTGTGCGTGCGCGTACACACCAAGCTTTTGATTTGAATGTGAGATTTCACAATCATTCAAAGCAGCATCCAAGTGACAGGACATGTGCGGTGAAGTGTGGCCACAGCACACTGGAGTGTGTGCGTGTTTTCGGATGGGGGGGCCGCAGGGGGTTCTCTTGTTCTTTGTGGTGCGAGAGCGCAGGGTAAACAAGATGGCGAGAAGTAAACAACAGCAGGCTTGGTAAAGTTCGAGCAGAAGGCTAGCAGATAATAAATGTGGCGCCACATGTTGTGACATCTGTCTTCAGTGTTAACCAATTTGCTGGCACAATATTTCCGCATGGATCCAAAGTGACAGGAATATGCGGTTGTCGAATCTGTAAGCGGTCCCTTCCGAAGAGAAGTTTCTGACAAGTTAGTACAGTCGAGATGCTCCTGTGCGGGAATATGATCGGCTGCTTGTTTGGTCACTACGCTGTGCTTGTGTGCTTTACAGAGGTAGCATGCCGCAGGTTAAAACGGCACTAACGCCATGTGTGCAAATGGATAACAGCAATGAGGTTGCGGGTCTTCTCCGTCAGTGGTTATTAAACTTTTTACAAGTACCACCTAAATAAATACTTAGCTCTCCAAGTACCACCATCATCTCCAATGTTAAAATACAGAGCTTAAAAGTGCTTAAACAGTGCTTAAAGATGAAATATAATTGTAGGATACTTAAAAGTTAAAAACAACCGAACTGTACTTAATCAGTGTTTCGGCATATCACTAGAGGGAGCCCGCGTACCACTAGTGTAACATGTACCACACTTTGGGAATCTATGTGAAAAAAACTAAAAAGACGACATTAAAGGACTAAAGATAAAAAAAGAGACCTTTACATATGTGCATCTTCACAGGAATCATCTAATAGTGCAAGTAACTTAATGACCCATTTTGGCCTGGATCATTCATTCTTCCAACCGACGTCCCCCCCCCCCCCCCCCCAAAAATGGCCGTTTTCCTTTTGTCTTTAGCATAGTTGCGCATAATTAATGGGGAGTTCAAAACGCAACAGTGCAGCCTGTGCTGATTTTTGTGATGTTTTCTTTTCATTTTACATCACACATTAATCTGCAGTTAATTGGACAGGCTTTAGTGGGTGTGTATTTTTGACATGAGTCTTGGCCAGTAATCCGGTGCAGGAATTAGTTGGGGTGATTGTTTTTTTTTCTCCTCAATCAGATGAGCATTTGTACGGTGGCACTGTGAGGATGCTCGCCTTGATTGCCACATCAAAGAGAAACACGGAGCAGCCGGGCAGTAATTAAAATGTGTTGGATTTTGGAGTGCCTTCACAGACCCGTATGTACACGCACACCCACGCACAGCCACACACACCCACGATTCCGAATAATTCCTCGGACACTTACCCTAAGCTAGTGTTAACCTTAAACTACTTCCTCGGCCTTAAAATGGAGCTAAATATTGACATACTGAGGATGTAATTTTGTCCCCAGAAGGGAGGTGAGTCGCCGCAATGGCTCTGTAAACACTTATGTCCCCACAACGTGAACAATACACACACACATACACACACACACACACGCGCGCACACACATTCACGCACACACCAAGGCTGAGAACTGTCAGGTTGTGTGAAAAGAGTGCAGGTGGTTGAAAGCGAATTTTAAACAAACACTCATGTCAGTCGGTGCACATTGTGCAGACTTGCGCTTATGAAATCCAAAGAAAACAAGTTACTCTTCTCCCCCTCTGGCAACCGTTGGAAAGCTTTTGTATAATTATTTGTACCAGAGACGCACTCATGTTTTCACTTCTCCGTGACGCTAACCTTTGCAAAACAGTGTACGTGAGTGTTCTTACAGGAGAGGGCTGAACAATTCATCACATTCAAATCAACATTGTAATGGAGTGGAAATGCATTTTTCCAATCGCAAATCTTCAATTTGGAAAAGAAAAAACATGTCAGTTGATCGGTAGGTTTTATTTTATTCATACGGAAAGTTGAAGTGATAAAACAGTTGAAGTGATTTGTTTGCATTATTGTTGTAATCGGATTCATGATTTACTGATTTTTGTTTCCGCCACACTTGTCGAATTTTGTCAAGTTAACGTCAACACTTGAAAGACTGCCAGTCAAAGTGTTTCGTAAGTGAACAAATTCATGATTCATTTGCCTTTATTTTAGCGTAACCCGAGCCTAGACTGACAATAAAGTATTTATGTATCATGAATCAGGTATTGTCCATTGTAATACAGATTATTTTATTCACAGTGTTTCTTTTTTCTTTTTTTTTTAACGGGAAAAGGATGTTGAAAAAAATAATCACATATTAAATCGCAATCACAATATAAAGGGGAAAAAAATTGCAATGAGATTCTTTTTCCAAATCATTCAGCTCTCTTACAGTGTATCCATAATGTACAATGACCCCGTAGTAGAACGGCAGGATTACGCCACAAAGAAGCGGTGATCAATCCTTTTCCATATCCGGCTTGAATCGCAGAAGCTCTGCAGACCCGCGCTTGTGTCTCGTGAGGGAACAAGGCAAAAGAGATTAGTGTAATGTTGGCTGTTGTGCCGCGGCTCGCACAAAAGGCGTCACGGCAACCCTTGCGAGCCCACCCATTATTCTTGGATCGGGCCTTCTTTCGCCCGTGCTTTGGAGAAAGTGTTCAAGGACTCGCCGCTCGAGTCCTTCACTTGAACCGGCACAGGCAGCTGTTACACGAGATGCATCCCTTGAAAGCCTTCACCTTGTGAGATGGACGGGACCCGCACGTTGCACGGGGAAGCCCGCTCACCCCAAAATGTCACATTTGTTATCAAAAGCGCCGTATTAGTACCGCTGACATCTTCTACTTACACCTCCTTGAAGCCAAAGAGTTTGAAATTCAATCGTATTTGATTTCCAAATGTTGTACGGCCCCAAAGGTGGAACAACACCACACATTCTGGGATGACTCGTTCATATTTGGAAAACCAATAAAATGAGATAAAATGATATAAGGGTTTGTTCTACCGTCAAACCGTCACCATTATTACCTTTATTAACTCTACACGCATAATGGTAATGAGCAATTTAACATATGTAACTTGTATATTAATGCAAGAGTAAATATCCTTGTAAGATTTCCATTTGAATTTCAGGAAATGAGTGTTGTTGGTTGTCATCATACAAGTGTACAAATAAGTTACTCGCCGTCTCCCAAAGTTGGTGCTCATTCAGTGGGAGGACTACTCGGAGGTGACTCAACATAGCTGACTTTGCCGTGTACATTTCAATTCCTCTTTTGATGTTGCTGTTGATTTATTGATAAATAACGGTCATTTACTGTTCTAGGGTCATCAGCACAAAAGAAAGCGTTGACTTAATCTTGATGCTCACTGAGCTGAGATTTGCTGACATCTCAGGTGATATCTGGAACGTTTTACTTTGGAGATTTCACTGCAAGGTATTTTCAAAAGAAAAGAAAACAAAATACCATGACGGTGGAGTATGTTACAGCAGAAGCGGCCATTTTCATTGGGTGTGCATCAATTCGGGCGGCAGTTCGCACAATGTATGCTGATAAAAGTGTAACAGTACAGCATGTTGCTTCGTATCTGACTTTTGGAAGACAGAGTGCTTCATATGTGAATGTTTTTCTGTTTAAACATCACAGTTTTGTGTTGGCAATACAGGATGTGTTTCTTGTGTGCATTTATTGCTCACAATGAAATATTTACATTTCCAATGTTTTCATACCGCTGAAATGCAAGAGAGGATCATTGTACATATCATAACACAAGTCTCCCCTGTCTGTATGATCACAAATGATGTAGTTGGTGAAAGCTGACAGACGGCCGCGTATCTGCCAGCTTGATCTGACATGAGACATAAAATATGCTCCACGGTTGTGACTTGGCCTGCCAATCTGGCCTCCTCTCTCCCAATTACAACCATAAAGATGCTGGAAGCCATTTTTATTGGCACGTGAATGTTTTCACATTCGGCTCGACGTCGCAATAAGCACAGTGTTGAGTGGTGGTACCGTAAGTTGTGTTCACTTGTGCATGTGCATACAGAATGAGATTGAGCTTTGATGAATATATATATATATATATATATATACACAAGGGCTGAAACGAATAATCAAGTCATTCAGGTACGCATTTTTCTGCCTCGGATACCCACTTATTTATGTGTATTCTGCCAAGAAGAAGTCAAGCTAACCACAGCGACAATTGTTTATTGATATGCATGACAGTAGCACGACACGAATGCGGTCAGACAAAATAAACCTCAGCTGAGCAAATATATGGACATCAATGCCTAGGTATGCTTTTATTTCAAAGTTGTTCCCGGCAGCGTGTCACGGACCAACAGCTGACTTGACTTGTTTTTCAAATTCTGCTTGGGGCTATTTGCCATTAAAAAAAATGTTACTACCAACTTCAAGAACACAATGAAGTAAAGGTCAATCGCCAATTAAGGGTGTTTAAAAATAAAAAAAAACAACTTACCGGTAATTACGCTGACACTGTATTGTATGGGGCCTGTTGCTAGCTTTTAGTGGCAGCTCCAGCACTAGCACACATTAGTGTGAGCGAGCGCTAACAGCGCTCAAGTGCTCTAAATAAAATGGCAAGAGCTGTCGGATTACTTCTCAAAGGCAGTAGACAGAAATGACTTGGCACACTTTGATGCTGACAGCCTGTCGCAGTTGCCGTTCCAACTGATCACTTTTTAACAAATCAGGCATACTCAAGTGTATTATTTTAGCTGGCAAAATGGCTCCTGTGCTTTTGTTACATCGTGTCATAGACTAAAAACTGTGTCGAGAGATCTGTCTCCAATCTCACTAATGTTTCTAGAGAGGAAAATAGTGTGCTGCTATGCACAGTTTAAATTTTTAGTCGAAAATGTTGAACATTTAAAAATGAAAACCAGTTGGGCGATCATTATAAAGTGGAAATATTTTATTTGTATATGTAACACAGGTAGATTTTTTTTCATCCAAATACCCAGTTATTCGATAGAATTTTCAGTAGGCTATCCAAATACCAAAATATATGAAAGCTGCAGCCTTGAACTATTAGCTTGCAGCGTTACGGGGTTGCTGCATATTTACTGCATGGAAACAAAAGTTTTCATTGTGAAGGAGCTATTGTGACCTCTCAAACAGGCGGGGGGAAGTTCTGGAAAAGACAGGACATATTGGCCTCGAAATCGAATTTGTGATTGTTATTCCAACGGAACACGTTAATGCCAAATATAAATCAATGTGACAAAGAGGGAGGAGGTGGAAATGATTTTGGGGCTCAACTTCTGACAAAGTTCGCCATAGTGCCTTTTGTTTCGGAATAATTGATTTTAACACTGACTTGGATGCGTTCTAAGGACATGCCCTCGATCTGAGAAAATGTATCTTCTCTTGCTTCGATTACATGATTGATGGCACCGATGATGAAATGATGGCCCGAGAACTAAAGTGACCTCAGACCCTTGTGAACACATTTATCAAGTCATCGGTTAGTCGTTCCACTACTATAACGTATGGCTTTGTCGTTCTTTTCTGAGTGGTTAAATTAGAGCTGTCAGGCTGATGTGAATCCTAAATCGTATTAGATACTCCGTATCTACATAACTCAAGAATTGTTTGATTTCCGCCATATTTTTTTTAAAAAGAAACATGTGACACTAAGTGCTGTTCCGCTGTCTTGCGTTTCATAAAAACAAACGTCGCCACGTAGCTGTAGATGAGTCCAGTCGTACTCTTACTACAGTCTTACTACAGTTGATCAGTGGAAATTTGCTAATCTGTTAAACTGTAAAGAAAAAACATGAAATGCTAGAAAAAAACAAATGCAATTTAGGAATCCGCATGCCAATTTCAGTTTTAATAAGCGTAAAAATCTAACCAAACTGATTATTCTTTTCAAAAAGCAGTGGAAAGAAAATGGCCTGCTTAATAATGAACTGAAGAAAATATTGGATGGTTGCACGTTTATAAGCAAAGTGCAGCTGTGGTGAGGAAAACCCAGCGAGCCTGAAGAATAAAGCCAAGAAACTAAGTTCTGCTATAATCACTTTCTTGAATGGGACTAAAAAAAGAGAAACCTTCTGAAATGATAGAGAAAGCTTGTGGTTTGGCCCATGCTGTCAATTTCCCATGAGCCTCTTTGACAATCTAAGGGGATAGCCACTCTGGCACACGACACCAGCCCACAGAGAGAACACGCACGCACACACACACACACACACACACACACACACACACACACACACACACACACACAATCAGAGAGTAAGTTTGTTGGAGAGGGAGGATGATTGGCAGACAAACGGCAAGGGTCTTAGCTGAGAGGGGGATGTTCGACATGAGCAGCAATGCTAAACCGGATTTTCTCCAAAATCTTACAAACCTTTGCTCAAATCAGCGGAACAACAGCATGAGATGTTTTTAAGAAAGAAAAAAAAAAGATTCAATACACCCATTACAAAATGTTGCAATTATTTAACTTTTAGGGAACCGACCATTTTCCACGTTGTAACCGTAGCCACCGTGTACTTGCTGCGACCGCAGTGGTGCGCTTGCCTTAACGCTATGCATTGTCTAAACTGCACCGTACACGGATCCATAACTATACATTAGCAAGCAATGTATCGATGTAAAGCATCGGTTTAAAAGTGAAGCTGCGCGAGAGAGAGCACAAACACTTCTCCTCGTTCTGCCCTTTAAATGTATATGTTTAACACAAAGTACCGGGTACGTCTGTTTCTCTGTCATTGGTACGTTGCACATTTTTCCGCAAATGTCAGTGAAATAAGCTCGTTTGTGTGCAATTCTTACTACCGTTTGAAGCATGGGGAAGGTTACCATCTTCGGTTGAGGTGAAGATAATGAAAGAATATCCAATGTTGTGCGGCAGCCAAAGTTGGCCTCGGAAATGTGGAACCAATTCGAACAGAATGTATATGAACGCAGCGTATAAGAAGCATGGTTGGACTCTTCCGACGCACATGGATGTAGCTGGCTGTGGTTGTGTGTCAACAGCGAGCAAAGCTTTATGTTGTTGGTTAGGGGTGGAGCTGAGGATAGACCGGGGAGGTACAATGTTCCTCCTCATCCTCAAAAAAAAAAAGCTAAATTTATTGGTTGCCATCTGCAGGGTGGAGGAGTTTGGGTTATGGTCAGGCCAAAGAAAGGCTTCTAATTAAACAGTCATCATTATCAACTTGTGGCCAGTGATCATCATCTCCAACACTGGTTGTCCAAGATGAACACGGGATGCTTGAGGCTTCGCTTGAAGCCGATGAAGGCTTGAATTAGAATAGAAGAAACAGCGGAGAAAAGTGCGAGCAAGAATGTTTTTTTTTTCCAATCTTGGCAGGATAGGCTACACGAGGCCTTGCACCAAATCAGGTTTAGACAATTACCCGACATCAGAGAAACCAGTAAAGCCTCACTGCTGGCACCGGCTTTTGCCTGCTGTACTTCACCCCAAAGCCTGGGCTAAGCTTTCCATAATTTCAATTAGCGTAAGAAGGTCTGTCTTCAGTATGAGGAGCTCTCCTTTTGAGTTTGACAGCCCCTTAATATACTATTTCATGGTCTGATGTGTGGGGGACGCAGAGGCGCTCAGAGAGAATGGGGGGGAAAAAAAGCTTATTAGTACCTAATTAGAACCCTGTGATTAGGGGCAAAGTGACTGTGATTTGGTGACCCGCGGATCACGTGGCAACAACCATGAATATTCAGACGACTGGATTTATTCGTCGAGCTGGGTTTCGTCGACTGAGAGACATTGGAGCGGGGGTCACCAACCTTTTTAAAATTGAGAGCTATTTCTTGGGTCTTGATTAATGAGCTACCAGTAGGGTACACACTTCTGAAATAGCACAACTAATGTTATTATTAATGTTATTATATCATATTACATTATAATGCTATTCTTAGAACAGGCCTGCAGCTACTCATGCGGTCCTTGGGGGCCACCAATAGGGTGCCTGCTGGGGTGACCCTTGCCCGAGAGTGTCTGCCCTCCTTCTCAGTTTTCTCAGAGCTAATGTTTACATGTGACGTATATCTTCAGCGTTTGATCATGGAAACATTAATTTAGGTCCCTGTAAAGAAGAAAAAAGTCTTTTAAATGTGTCAAACATGACAGAAAAGAGTATTGTTGACCCCTGGCAAATTTGAATGTTAAAATAAAAAAAGAGGCTCCAAAATGGTGATGTTAAGCTGTGGGTGTGTCCGCCGAATGCATGAAACCATGCCGCGCTGGAAAATTCGATTCTACTTCGTCTAGCACAGTGCTTCTTAACCTTATTAGAGGTACCGAACCCAACCAGTTCATATGCACATTCACCGAACCCTTCATTCGTGAAAAACAAAAATATGACTTTTAACAAATTCAACACATAAAGAATGCATTTATTAAAGACAGAAAAAAAGTAAATACAATTTCAAGACTTAAGTATGAGTTGTTAATTGTGCACAAAATGAACCGTACGTGACATACTATCACGACAGTAACATGTTGACGACTGAGCGAACTAAATTCCCTGCAGCACTGATTGGACAAGCAATGTAATGTGATCACCTGCAGCCAGTGATGGCCAAGCAGGCGTATCATAACTAATTGACATCTGGAGTCAGGTATGTCTTAACCTCCATGGCAACGGCTCCGTCGAACCCCTGAGATCGATTCACCGAATGGAAAGTTGTATATTCAGGGTGTAAACTAGCTAGCTAGCGAGCTAACTGCTCAATACAGTTGCGGCAGAGGACCACTGGAGGTACTTTAACGCCTTTGTAGCAGGGCACCAGCGACTCCAGCCAGATGCCGAAGTGCGCCCAAATAAATAAATAAATAAAATTAAATTAAATACAGCGGTCCCACGTCAACGCTAGTGTTACGTTCCAAAATTAACCTGCGATAAGTGAAATCCGCAAAGTAGGATTTACATTTTTTTTTAACAGTCATAAGGCGATATACTGTATCTTAAGGCTGTAAACCTTAGCAATAACACTCTGAAAGTTCAAAACTTTACAAGAAAAATTTGTGAACAGTATTATTGTATTATTATTATTATTATTATTGTTTATTGTATAGGACACATCACATGGAGGAGATAGATCCAAATTGGTCTACTGTACCTTAACCAATCAGGACACAGAATCGAATGCGTGTTTCTGCACTGTAAAAAAAAGAGCTTACACAATTACATTTGAAAGTAAAAACTGCACTATAGTGAGTCCACGAAAGGTGAACCGCAATACTGTATAGTGATGGACCACTGCATACAGTATCTGCAATTCACTACCTCATAGTACTCCATGTATTCACATTTTCAACAATTATCTCCAAATATATACTGTATAATATATTTACAAATGAATCCCTTTACAGGGCACATCTTGGATTTTTGTTCTAAAGCCACACGAAAGGGATGGAAATATCCCTTCTTGTGATATGTCTGCCACTTCATAAAAATATATATATGATCGAACCATTATTAGGCTCCAACACATGGAGAGCTCATCTAACAGATTTTTCTTTCCAACACAATACACTGGAAACTTTTTTTTTTTTTTTTTTTTTAACCACAGATGTGCCGTTACAAATCTTTTATAGGAGTATGCGAAGGGCAGATTATTGTGAGATTTGACAATTTCACAACTGACTTCCTCCTTAAAATGACACTGGCTTACCTGCCCATTACTCCTTTTGATTTCAACAGTACATGCCTCTGCGCTCTGAGAGGTATTCATAATAAGCTTAAACTCCACTGGCTGCTTTGCTAAAAGGTGCTTATCTCTTGGGTATTGAAAAAAAAATGGGGGTGGGAGTTAATATTTTTTCCAATTTCAACATTTTACCATTTGGCCACAGTTACCACCCTTCAAAAAACATTCAGTGTGATGTAGAGAAGGCGTGCGCGCGCACACACACACACACCCACCCACGCGCGCGCACACACACACACACACACACACACACTTGGTATTGTAAATGTTCACATAGACTGACACACGTTGACATGCTGCCCACGGCTGGAAAAATCTTACTATACCATTTAGGAATTGAAAAGAAGCAGCTGTGGAAAGTCGTTTGTTTCTGTAGCCAGGTAGAAATACGAAATGATTCAATGACAATTTGTTGAAGTGTTTTTCCTTTGTGTTTTGGGTCATTAGTACTTTCTAGGACATTGTACAATTTGCTGTGTTTACACTGCCGGCATACTTCTCAAAGTGTACATATGTAACGACGAGTGCGTCACTCTTGATGGGAGCGATGTCAATTTGTCATGAGTTGCATGTGTTGAACAAGTGAAATGAACTGGACTTGATTTTCCATGTGACCCACCTGTCATGCTTTCAGCACTGTTCACGCCGACCTCATGTTACTGCTGTTGGGCAAGCCACTTAGAAGACCCTCTGTTGTCCTGCTGCTGTTCCAACGCCGCACTCTGCTCACAGCACAAACACAGGAACAAACAAATCCAAGTGCGTATGCCAGAATTTCAGTGCTCGGTGTTTGACAGCGTAACGCAAGCTGCATCTTCATCTCCATCTTAATTAAAAGTGCGCTGTGCGGTTGTACAGATTCCCTCCTGCTGTCAGTCTGCAGTTTTACAGTTTCTTGTCCCATGCTGTAATAGGCTCACAGGACATGATGGGGCTATAATAACCGCTTGGCAGTGCTTTTAGAACCACCACCCTCCTCCCCTACCCCCATTCTCCTCTAAATCCAACATGTACGCTGAAATAAGGCATACATGGCACACGCTGTGATGTCACTTGTTATTGCTGGACAACGTGAAGCAGTAAATTTGGGATTATTTTCCACAATCTGCTGCACGGAGCACATTATGTCACAAAGGCCACATTGTAGCTCTTTGGGCGTAGAGCGCTGTTTTCTGCCACCTTCCCTTGTTCTGTTTCAGTCCAGACTCAAGACTTGTTTTGGGCCCATTTCCTTTCCTTGTGCTGGAATCAATGGACAATAGGCCTATGGCCCAACTCATAAAATGGGAGGGTCCAGACTAATAGGGAAGAATGATATCCAGACAGATTGTATTTTGGTTTTCATTTTCTGGGTGAAATGATTTTGCTCAACGACCGTGTTCCATTCGGAATAAGGATCCCGGATGTATTTCCTTACTTGGCCGCGTGATTGCAAAGCTTCTGATTTGGAACGGCCAAGGGTTGAGGATCCAATAGAGAGCCTCCTGTTTTTTTCGTGTAATTAAATTTCCCTTTAACATTTGCTGGCAGGAACCTCTTACCTTGTTTGACTTATTTATTGCCTGACTCGAGAGGTAATTTGACCTTTTATTTCAAAGGCTCTTTTTTAATCCAGAAAAGGAGTGTTCAACTCAATTAAGCAAGTGATCAGTGGCTCAGACACTACATTTGTTTTCTCTGAAGGGAACAGCTGACCCGAGTTGTGCTCTCAGCCCCCTTGTCCCTCACTCCTGGCCCTGCCACCCCCGGGGGCAACAAGGGGGAGAGGTGGGGAGAAGGGGAGGGGGAGACACCAGTGAGACGAGAAAGGGAGAATGGGGAGACCAAAGTGCCCTATAGTTCCTGCCATGTCGCTGGAGATTTGTGTCCTCCTTCTAAATCATTTCCCTCTTTAGAAGATTACAAAGGCAGAAATATTCTCAAACTCCCCCTAAATGCACTCATTTGCATTTTCAAATGCTGCGATTTGTTGGTATTTAAAAAGAGAAACGACCTGTGCAATTGTAAATAAGAAGAAAGAGGTTCTCGTGTCAATTGTGAAAATGGCTGACGTAGGCCAAGTGGAGCCACGGTGAAATACTTCAGTCAGCGTCCCATTTTCGGCATGGCTACATGTGAGCGATTGTTACGCACTTCTTTTAGTTCCTTGACTCTTACTTTCTTTTGTGTGTCATTCATTCCATTCAATCATGACAACCAATTTCTTATTAAAGATGCTGCACATTAACATTAACACAGCGATGGAATGATGTCACCTACTAAGCCACAAATGTTTTCCACCTCAGCCCTCAGTTGGAAAATGATTATTGGTCAACGTAGGACTACTTTTGCACAGCAATAAAAGTCATTTGGTGGAAAAACTATGCCCTTCCTAAATTCTGCCAGAAGCTTTTTCTGGTGACTCCACCCCCCCCCCCCCCTTCCTAAAAAAAAAAAAACAAAAGAAAAAAAAAACAAGCATAATGTTCAGACACCACTGCCTTGTTGTAACCTGATCATTTATGGATCACTTGTTTCCTTTCTGGTTTAATTCACCATGTGATTGATTTTCAGTGCAGTGCCGTTGGAAAATATCCACACTGAACTCGGAGATCATTTGAATACAGATGCTTGTGGCTTCAGCCTTCCCATTGGCACCCGTTTTGAGCGGCGAGACAATTGCATATTGATTTTCTTTTTTCCTCTTATGAAAGTCGCAACTCATTTGTCCAAGGAAGCGATTTGTTTATCTTAAGCAACAATTGTAATGGCCAGCTATTGGTATGGAATGCAGTAAAGAATTTTCAAAAAAGGTTTTGCAGGAAATGGCAGTGATTTATGATGTGTGTTTGCCCAAATATAACAATGTTCTGTATTTCTTGAAATAGTAATTGGGTGCATTTTGGTATTTGGTCTCTTCAAGGGGGAATTTGCTAGACTTGAATGTAACCTCACTTCACTAATCCTCCCCCAAATCCTTCTCGAGTCTCCGACCAGATCCGGACTACTCACTGACGAGCGTGATTCTCACACATGGCCCTTGATAATGGCTTGTAAGTGGGAAAATGCATAGTCGTGATAAATAGTCACACAGAACACACGTCCAGCTTCGACAAAATAGCAGTACTAGCAATACTACCATTAGCACTGTAAACAAGCCAAAAAATGGCCACACTGGAAGCATGACTTAGTCAACTGTTCCTAGAACATTTAATGTTATCAATTTGAAGTTTTATTTGTTTACCTTTGGGAATGTACAATGAATTAACATCTAAATTAGGTCAGAAATGTACCTGTGAAACAGATATTGTTAATTCTGCATTTTTTCTGAATCATTTCAGTTCCCTTCGCTCTGCTTGTTAGCTTGTCTCATGCTCAGTTCCTGGCAAATGACAGACGGGCATTCATTCATTTTTTTTTCCAGAGGTAGATATTCCTCCATTGGTTAGTTAATCAACTTGGATTTTGAAGCCCAAGGTAAAAGGTCAGTGTAAGGCTGAGGGCGGGCAGATTTTTTTTTTTTTGCACAGATCATTTTACTAATTTAACATAGGTTAGGTCACACTGACAGTTTTAAAAAAGATCACGAAACATTTTGTTTTGAAATTGCAAGATCCCCTTTTAGAAATGAGGCTAAAATTCTTACTAACAATGGCATTTACAATAACTAACATTGTGTTGTAATGTAATTAATTTAATACACCTCCCATTTACAGATTGTACCGTAACTTGAATCAATTTGGGTAAATACAGTCGCGGCAAAGCGCTGAACACTGTGTTTGCTTTTGTTGTATTATTGCAATTGCATGGAGCTGCAGCTTCACTGCTATGCATGTTCATTTCATCCCTTCATATTTAGGCGCATTTACAGTATACCGTATATGTCGGTGCATGTGTGCGGCTGCGTGCAAAGTGATGCCCCCGCTGATTCTGCTCGTTGAGCTTTTTGTCCAGCACCACTCAGTGTGTCTGTCTCCTCTGGAGACTGGCAGCTTTCTGTAGTGTGCCTCCACAAAGACTCGGCCTCTTTTGAGGTGTTAAAAACTTCCATTATGCATCTCCCCGGACAAAAAAAAAAAAAAGAAAAAAAAAGAGCCAAGCCCATTTTAGTCCGGTAGCAACACAGGCAGACATTGTGGCCACGCTTCTCCAGCATTCATTTCACAGATTCTAAAACCAGTATGTGGTGAACAGGATTTGAGGGGCTAAAGTGCCCCGCGAGGGCCAGGCGATAAGAGGGGAGAAACACCAGCACACAGTAAACTAGAAGATGGGCTCAGAAAAATAAACACATTACCTGGGTGAGAGGGAGAGACGTGTTATACTGCTTTACCAGTCAAAAAGTGTCGTATCTTCATCAAGTTCTCCTCTGTGGATTTTCTTTCTCTTTTGCCTCCTTTTGCACTTTAGCCAGAAATGTAAATCCCAATTGTCCCCTCGTCAAAGATAGTTTCACTAAAGTGTCACTCCGATAGACATTCCTGACACATTGGTGCAAGACGTTTTTGTGAGTGTCTTGTCTGTGGTGGCTCAGTGTTAAGATGAGTTCATTCACTGAGACAAAGATGAAAAGGCGATAAAGGAGAGGTTAGTAAGACAAGGCAGTGACAGTTAATGCTGTGCCGGTGAAAGAAGCAGCTGTTTGCATGACACTGACCACCCCCCCTACACTGGATAACTCCAACGAAAATGGGACCAGAAATACTGATTAAAAAATAGAAGTGGACGTTGAATAAATATGGATTAGTCAACATTTTTAACATACCCTCTGACTTCCTGCGTGCCTGCTTATAGCCACGGATTTATGTAGGGAGTAGCACCCTAATTGCGTAGATTGCTGCTATTTTTCAGACACAAGATGGAGTGCTAGATTGGGAAGAAGTACATGCAAAACTTGTGTAAAGTCAGCTTGGCATACAATAACTATCAACAATGATATACATCAATATAAATCAATTATTTTTGTATGACAAACATGTCATTGGGGGCGGGGGCGACAGGAAAACCTGTTTGCGACCATTCAAACTGTTTGCAAACGTCTAGCGAACGTCTTTGCAACCTCTGCAAAAGGTAACGAAACTTTCTGAAAAAACAGCATTGCCTACGCTCACTAGTAAGTCTTTGCCACTGAGTGAGGGCTTTCATCAATGGATGTTCAAACACAAACGGTGCAGCAACACAGACAACCAACAACAACATCTCACGGGCATATATTCATGACGCTCAGCCAAAAACAAATTATATCACTGCTTCGTTTACACCATCAAATCCATTGTAAGTGTATTATATCTGTGTCTGTCTAAACCGTCCCCTGGAGCCTAGGGTGCAGACACCAGAAGGGAGGCTCATTGAACTTGAGCATGAGTCAAAACGTTTTCCATTTCATCAGGTTATGACTGCACAAAACTGGAAAATCCAATTTTTGTTTTTGAAAACACAACTGTTTTTGCTGGTTTTGGTGGGTTTGCGATGTAATAATAGCATTTCTAATCCATTTTAACTGGGAAAGATGATTTGACGTACAGGCACCGCTGTACTGTGGTGATTATTTTTTCTTCTTTTAAACTCACACAGTTTGTTGAATAACACACTGGGAAATCAAGTGCAGCCCACACCAAACACACACTAAACTGCTATCTTTCACAAAGCCCTACAAGAGGCTCCAGTTCAAAAAGCAATCCCGGGAGGCTCAGCGTTTGCTTGATGTCTACTTTAAAGATACATGAACGTCTTCAACATGGGAGGTGCCAGTACAAAGGAATGGCCTTTGCCTATGTTTTTGAAACTCATTCAAGATATCCATCCATTATCTAAAGCACTTATCACAGGCGTCTGTGAAGAGCTGGGTGAGAGGCGACGTGCACTCTGGAAAAATCCAAGCCAGCTCGAATGTATTAAAATAAAGTTGATATTCATTCATCCATTTTCGATAGTACTTGTCCTCATTACAGTCGTGGGTGAGCTGGAACCTTTATCCCGGCTGATCTTTGACTGAGAGGCTTAGAACTCCCTGGACCAGTCGCTGGTAACACAACCTCGATTATAGCTCAGGACAATTTAGTGCCTTTACCTCGGTAACATGCATGTTTTTGAATTGCGGCAGGAAGCTGGGATGGCTGCAGAAACGTGCAAGTTCAAATGTTAAAAGTTCCACACGGTATCTAAATATTGAGCTAATTCGCGCCAAGAGCAGTGCTGGAATTTAGACTCAGTATGTCTACATTTTGGGGTCATTTTGGGTTGGGTTATTCGTGTGTGTGTGTGTGTGTGGTGTGTGTGTGTGTGTGTGTTTGATAAAGATCTGAACCATGAACACTTGAGAAAAGGTTGTCACAAATGCCACAGGTGACTGTGAGTCCCTTGTCCCCGCTGCTTTAATGACACAGCCATCAGCCTGTCGGAAATATAAGTCATTAGCGTAACAGCATAATTGCCTGTCATTATTTCACTTTTTGGAAAAACAAAATTTAAAAAATGAGAACATTCCAGATGCCTCATTTTAACCTTTGACTGCAGTAAGAATCTATAGCAGTGGTTCTTAACCTTGTTAGAGGTACCGAACCTAACCACTTCATATGCACATTCACCGAACCCTTCATTAGTGAAGTTTTTTTTTTTACAAGACATAAAAAACACATTTATTAAAACCAGAAAAAAGGAAACACAATTAGTATAAGTATAAAGTATACGTTTTTTAATTGTACACAAAATAAACCAGCCAGTGATGGCCAAACGGGCACGTCATAACTAATTGAACTGTTGAGTCGGGTGTGTCTTAACCTACATGGCAGAGTCTCTGTCAAACCTCTGAGACTGATTCACCGAATCCCTGGGGTTCGATCGAACCCAGGTTAAGAAGCACTGATCTCAACAGGCAAATGATAATAACTCCTGTTTATGTACAATAGCAAGCACACTACTATTTTGTGATTGATTTTATGACCATGAGAGGTTTTCAACTGAATGTGAAGCAGTGTTTCCCAGCCTTTATCGAGACGTGGCAAATATTTTGTATTGAAAAAAATGTCATTGCACACCAATGAACAAAAATGTCACCAAAAAGTGGACACAGTCTAATTACCGTCTGGTGCAAAAGCATTTCATTGTTCTGCCGAGGACGACACGTCACTGGCATAGATAGATGAACAAAGATACATTAGTGAATTGCCCAATTAGCCTAAGTGAAATTGGAACATTTCCCACAGCCGTGAGCGTCGATCTGGGGACAAAAATGGGAAGGCTTTGTTGGGGCCCCAAGCGTTTTGGGGGCCCCATGTGAACCCTACGGTGACACATAATTTATGAAAGTAAAAATGTTTAAATTGCTAAAATATGGTCGAGGGTCCCTTTCTGGCTGGTAGATTACATAATTTAATGCACAGTAGTTTTGTGTTTGTCTGTCATCGGAAAAAACATCTGTCAAGAGCCCCCTCCCACAGGCAGGGAACGTCGGGGCCACCTTTCCTGACAACTAATCATGTGGGCCCAGATTTTGTTGCTTTGCCCTTGCCGACAACATACTGTTTGGGAATCAGTGATATTCTTTTTCACATCACAAGCGAAACTTAATCTGTTTAGCCGCTGTTGGTTTATGTGGAATATGCCACCCCGTGGAACCTCCAACTAACTAATGGGGAAAAAAAATGGATGTATTATTTTATTAGGGAAAGTGTTTTGACAATTGGTTTGGAGAAATGTGGTGAAACTAATAATTTGCCCTTCGCTGCAATTGTTTTTAACAAGTCCCCAGTCCTCTAATTAGGAGTGCTTTAATGTTTCCTGCCTGTGGGTCTAATTCACAGCAGGCAAAGAGCGGCTGCATGCTGCTACAATAGGCCAGTTGACACTGACTCTTATTAGTCTGCAGGGAGTGTGGCATTTCATTCTAATAGAATTCGGTCGGGCTCATTATTTGCAATTATAAATTCCTTTATTGTTATCCCTCGGTCAAATAATTGACATAATAAGTCATGAATAAGGAACACATTTACCCATGTATTATTTCCCCTATTGTTTTCCATTAACGTCAGACGGCGAGTTCAAGGGTTGGTAAATTCTGTGTAATTATGAATGCTAACGTTTACTGAGGCAAAACAGGAATTAGGCCTTCAGTCAGAAGTCTGACAAGGATTTACCATCCATGTTGTGTGTGTGTGTGTGTGTGTGTGTGTGTGCTTTCTCAAGCCAGAATGAATAGCTGGAACACAAGTTAATTGTGTGTGAAGGCATAGGTGGGTGGTTGCAGCTCCATCACAGTTCCGAACCCTGAAGTTGTGTGCGTTTGAAAGGCCAATGTGCTATTCATGCAACTGCTTCCTATTGAGCCAGGGTCACTCCTGGCTCCCCTCTCCTCCATTGTCACCTTGAGGCTCAAGGCTACCACATTCAGACCTGTCTGTAACTCTTTGCCTTTATCTATTTGCTCGTGTTTATCCTCCAGCTGCCCACACACACACTGATAGCAACGAGCTGGCCACATTTATCGGCTCCTCTCATGGATGACGTACGGGCTGGACGTGGTGCAAATTAGTGACAGATCAGTTAAGCGTGACCTTAAAAAAAACCCTTGGCCTTGCTTAATTGGCAGCACTGATGCAGCCTAATTGCATAAATCCGCTAGCAATGATGTGGTGGTTTATTGTGGAAAAACAAGATAATGTGAGAAAATTTACAGGAAATGGTTATGGATTTTTTTTTTTTATCTGGTTAGACGGTTGGGATGATTCGTTCTCTTTGCCCTCCGTCATGAAGAGAGATGCAGGCTGCGTGCTATATGGGGTGTGCCAGAAAAGTTCCAAGACTGGTTGTCACAAAAGATATATTTCAATCCCAAGCTGCAAGCAATGAGTGTTTTATTTCGTGAAGAGAGTTGTGGCTGCTTTCTCCATGACGACGCATTTGCTCAACAATGCATGGAGCATCTGACAGTTCCCGGCTGAGAAGAATTAGGAGCAACCTCACTACTCAACTGATCTGGCTTAGCGTAGTTCCGTGCGTGTCATCACGGTGATTCATTTTATAGACAAGTTGAAGGAGCTGCGGAGATTCTAGAAGAATCCTGCCAAGAGTGAATGAAGTGTGGGAGAGAAGACCAGCAATGTTAGACATAAGGGTCTTGTCTCATTTCACCTACAGTACATAAGAAACATATTCAACAGCTAAATATGTCCAATATTGTTGTTGTGATCAAGGAGGGGAGGAGCATCTGTAGACATGTAAATGTAATTGCACATTCAACATCTCATTCTATTGAGGAATAGAAGCCTCAGAATGCTCACTAATGTGGATCCCGTTGCTTTTTCAGGCATCAGATGAAAATAAAATAGACTCTTAAATGTCGAATCTTTTTTTTGTTGTTGTCGTATTGAAAAAATATATATCTGTTCGTTGGAAGCGGATCATGTATACATCTCTTGATTGTACGAACATATTGGCACAATACAAAGATAGAAATAAAAATCGAAAGAAAGGAAAAAATCTTCTCTTAATACAGCACAGTTTACATGTTCAAAGAGAAGAGGAAAAAGTTTTTTAAAAATGTATCTCGTTCTCCTCGTTGTTTCGCTCTAAATTATTGCTCACGTTCATAGACTTGTAGATCATTTATATCTTGAGGTATCCCAAAATAAAAACAAAAGAAAAAAACTCTCTCCTCTTTACACATGTCTATATATATATATTTTTTTGTATGAGTGTCTTGTAGACCCTTTTCAAAAACACACATCTAAGAAAAACAAAGAAGGAAAAAAACCCAAGGACACGCCCCTTTATAGATGTGTGCAGATAAATTTCGCAATAAGCTACGCCTGCCGCGTATCATAGATTCGCATACTGTTTTCGTCATCTTATATTAAACCTCTTTTTGAGTAATTCACACCTTTTCAATTCGGTTTCATAATTGGTGACCTTTAGCAACTCTCTTCACTACACAACTAAATCGAGCATGGGCCCTAAAACAATTGTCAGGAGATTCAAAGTCGGTTTTACCAAGAGAACAACGAGCACGCTATTTCAAAGTGACCTTCAAGCCAACAGTCACCATGGCCCTGATTCGCTTTCACTTGTTCTTTCTCTGTTTGTTCTGATGTCGGCAAACACTGTTATCAAAGGGCCATGTTGTTTCAAAACCATGCACCGTGGTCCTGTTGCATTCTTCAATCGCATACTTTTCAATCCCACGTGCTAAATGTAATATTGGGTGTACTGTCTGTCACTTTTTGTGTTGCGACTTAATATTACAATTAAAGAAGACATCTATTTTTCTTTCTCTTTCTCTCTCTCTCTTCTCTGTGCTTTCATTTCAGGTCATTTACATGAATCCGAAATCAACGTGCCAGTGAGTCGCTGGAAGCTGGGGAGCGAGTCTTTCAGTTTTTGTAAGTATCAATTTGCCTCTTGAGCTGTTTCTGTTCCTGACGCATGCCTCACCATCTCCTGCTGTTTGTCACCCACACTGAACACCTGCAGCAAATGAGCCGGACGATCGAATCGTCACAATGCACGCACGATTACGCACTTTTATACTTGGTTGAAGCAAAGTTCACCACTTGATCCTACACTTGACATCTTTTCAATGTTTGTTCTTCCCGTTTTAAATAAAGCTAATAAATACAGTGCAAATTATTTAATATGCATATCGACGGCGGAATCGTCCTGCCAACAAAATCATCGCTTTTCAGGACACCCCAAAACAGCATGTTTGCAAAACCGTTAATGTTTTGTCGTCAGAGAGAGCAACCCATTTTCAAACCTTTAGATTGGTCAATAATCTGTAAAAAAAAACAAAAAAAAACCACACACCTGTGGACTGATCAATAGTATATATGAAAAAATCTGAAATTTACCAAATTGTGACTGAGGACCCTCACAGCTCACCTGTTCGCTGAATTTGGTCATGTTACGTTCCCCAGCTGAGACTTTCGGCACTATGACGTCAGCTTCAGCTGACACCAAGTACAAAATGGCTGATGAGATGGATATAAATGGCTGGATTTTACTGCTTAAAGCAATATTCATCAGAATGTTGTGTTTTGATCCGTGGGGGCGCATGGAACATGTTATTGGGAGGAACATTTTTGACTTCACTTCCCCTTTAAATGTTAACAGTCCAAATTCTCAGTACTTCCCGAAAGTTTTAAGTGGTGGGGAGAATTTCATATTTGCAGATACTTGAGGATATGTTCAACCGGTGTCTCCCAATTCACATATTTCACATTACTATGTAGTATAAATGGTGAAATAATGATAATCTTGTCCATGCCTGTTTTGTTTAATATGAAATTAGACAATACCTGAGAATCTCTCACAGCCCAATCATGTGTCATGTCACCGTTGTTTGTAAATTGAACTGTAGTGGATCACCGCTACTCATGGGGCAGAGAGACCGGCCCGGCCCGCAATGGCCAAAATCTGCATAGAATTGACGTCCACTGAAATACGGCGCAGAAAAAAACAAAAAAAAAAACAACAGAGACCCTCCAAAACGATTCAAACAAAAGTGATTAACATTCAACATGCGTTTTCCACAAAAAAGTGTGAGGAAAATGAGGAAACCCCATTCCCCTCCAGAATATTAAAACATATTTTAAAATACTGGACTGAAAACAAGTGGATAAAAAAAAATCTGCAGTTGCTGAGTATGTGTGGGTCCACTGCATAAAAATAGACCACCAACTCCCTTCACGTAATACGCAACAAAGCTGAGGATTTGCAGCTCGTATTCCAGAGAACCTAGCATCGACCACGGGGAGGTATTTTGTTACAAATGAAATCACAGCACTGTAAAGCGAATGGTCATTTATTTCTCTTTTAACACCTCACGTTGGCTGTTGTGATTCGTGATCGAAAGCTCAACACCAACCACTTGGCAAATACGAACTTACATTGTTTTTAACTTTGACAACCTGTATTGCGACAAATGATACAACGAGACTAATTGCTGGACCCATCATTGTCAGACAAGCATGCGAAAGCCACACTTGTGCTGAATAAATCGTCCTCAAAGCGCCTCCGATAAATAGACCTCTGTTTTGCATGATGCACGGTATTATGATGAAGTCATTAAAGTAAAATATGCTCTCAGTGGATTAGATGCGGTGTTGTCTGGCTTCTCTTTGCAGTGGTGATTAAACATGGAGGATATTGAGTCGCGGCAAAAGGATCTAACCTCTAGGTTTATTGTTATTATTTAAATGAATGATAAACATGATTTATTTGGCGAATAAAAATCCAATATAGATTTGGCTGCTGTCCTGTATCTCAAGGTATGATCCCTCTGAGTGTTAGACAGAGTTCACTTAGCAGCACTATACGGTGAAAAACAGGAGCAAAGAACACGCCATTAATCTTCTTGCTACCCCAGCTGTGGAAAGTAATGCATAACTAAAAGTCCGCTTAAATGAATTAATGACTTCAACCATGAACTTTTCTCCCAAAACGCCATGAATCGTCTCTGACTGATAATGCGCCGCGACCCTGGAGTGTGAAGTCCCTGCTGCCTTTAGAGTAGCCACTTAATTGATTTGCAAATTATTTAAAGTTTGTGTTGCCCTGGGGAGTACTCCTCTCTAATGCGGACCCATTCAGAGAGCTGTTACGGAATCGTGGCAATAACACAACCGATATGAGAATGGAGATGATGGCTGGATAAACAGGCGATTGAATTGTCTGAAAGACTCCGAAAAATTAATTTCAGAGATTTGCTTGTTAAATACATTCTAGCTTGTGGAAAAAGTGCAAAGACCGAGAACTGTGTACTTTTTTCAGTTGTGGAAATATGGCATAAACTGTTTTTCATAATTTAACTTTCCAGAATTTTGGGGGGGGGGGGATTGGCTAAAACAGGGCTCAGAGTAGACCCTCCCCCTACCTACAAGAACTCGAGCGGCTTGGTTTACATCAGTAATTATCAGGCGCAATTGCGACGCTCATTTAGCTCGCTAGTTATGCGTTCAATCCCTCCCCAAAAACATCTTTCCTTCAGATAGGCTGCTGGTGTGTCGGTTTTAGAGCGCCTCATTGTCAGCCATAAGTGCACGCATGTTACAGGGAGAAGGCGGGAAAGTGAGGTCTCAAAAAAAAAAAAAATGAAATAAAAAAATAAAGGACAACGTGACAGTCGGTGACTAGACAGGGCCTTCAAGTTGGTGTGGCAGCTTTACAGTGAGCGCCTCGTCATGGCATGAAAAAGCGCCGATGGGATATATTCCAGCCACAGGAGGTTTATCTATCTATCTATCTATCTATCTATCTATCTATCTATCTATCTATCTATCTATCTATCTATCTATCTATCTATCTATCTATCTATCTATCTATCTATCTATCTATCTATCTATCTATCTATCTATCTATCTATCTATCTATATATCTATCTATCTATACATATACAGTATATATACACACACAAACGTGTACAGGTAATTATGCGTAGGTGTGATTGGAGCCTCCATTTTCCCAAGTCATATCACTGGTATATATAGACAGGTGATATATGAGCTTTTCATGATTTCTGTGCATTTTGCGGACACGACCGCAGCTATTGAGAGTGGAGAAAATTTCAAAACATTTTCTTTTTTATCATTCAAATATGGCAGGATTATTAACAACACTATTCTCTGTGGCGTATGAGATTTACAAGATATCTATTGTCAATTTAGAGGGATTTCAAATCAAAATCGAATATTTTCAGCACTTCATGCGTACATCGAGGTGCCATCCCGTACGTCTTCATGACAGTATCACGAATTGCATAGCGTCGTTGTCACAAGATTTGATTGAGTAATTAGATCATTGTTGAACAGGTTAATGCAATGGCTTCAATGGTTCATTCAAATGCCGCTGTGAAGAAATCTGCGCTAATATCAATACGCCTCTAATCTGGAGCCATTAGCAAGTGCTGTCATTCAGACACACGATGTCGGCCTGATTTCAATAAAATGAAATGAAGATAGTTGTTTCCGGTCTCTGGGCTTCACTCATTGCCATAAACATATGCTCTGTGCCCCGCTTCTTTCCATCTTATTTATGACTTTAATTTGTTGTGTGGGCTGCGCAAGAAATCAAATTTAATCCAATCCTCCCAGGGACCCTGTCATATAATAACATGGTAATTTCTGTGTATCCTTTTGAAAAATGAGGAAATTAATTCCTCCTGACATGTTCTAATTATTCCAGTGTGAATGGCGGATGGGCTCCCCTTTTCCCTCCCTCCCTCACCCAACAGACCCTCCTAAGTGTCAGTTGCTGACGGGTGGCGAGGTGCTAATGCTGACCAGCAGCGCGTTTAATTTGAAACATGGGCAGACACCTTTCAACACACCTTGCTAATGTTGGAGTGGCTCACACAAATTAATTCACTACTCATCTGGAAGCGCTGACTGAGGTGTGTGCGTGTCTATATCAAGAATTTGTGTGTGTGTGTGTGTGTGTGTGTGTGTGTGTGTGTGTGTGTGTGTGTGTGCGCGCGCGCAGGCGCGTGGAGGCCAGTAAGACAAGTCATTTGAAGTCGAGTGACACAGAGCGAGGTGTGCATACGTTTCATGTTTGTATGTATATGTGCATCCAGTGCTTGTGAGTATGTGCTTGACCAAGTATCACTCGTCTCATGTCATGTAGTGTTGAAGACTGTGTTTGGACACCTTCTTCCAAACTCACAGTACTTTTTCACACATGCCGCAGCTCCGTTGAGAGCGCGCAGAGCCTTTATTTAATTAAACTGTCATCAAGCAGTCATTTCATTTTAATATAGGGACAGTTGTGGCAGAAATACTGTCAAATAACGACAAATTGATGTCTTTTGCACACTAAACATTGATGCTCCCAATTAGGAAAGGAATAAAGTAGCACGTGTGTTGTCGCTGCCGAGTGGAAGCTTTGCATTTCTCAAAATGACAATTTTTCTGGCACCTTTTTGCTCGAGTTACCAAACAACACATTGTTAAAGTTATTGTGATCGTTTACGGTTGAGCACCACCATCTGCAAAACACTTTTCCATATTCATATTCAATTGGTATTTATTAGCTTGATTCATTTCATGAGTTAAGAAAATGCTAATCTATTATGCTCTCATTGATTGGGATGTTAGACGCGTCACCCAAAGTCTTGCTCTTATTTGACTGCACCATTTGTATTCCAGCCCCCCGACAAGAGAAATGGATTTACTTAACAAAAGTTAAAACCCGTGTTATTTCCAGTTCATGTGTTCAAATAAGTTAAATGATTTGCTTCAAGGTATTTTCTACACGTTAAACTGATTAATAATTTGGAATTAAAAGAACAGACTATGTATTTGTCTTGTTTTGTTAAAAACATATCATCATATGACTTGGGCCTTGGAGGTTTCGATGATATACTGTATTCAGTATACTGTATAATAGGCAATTTTGAATTTGGATGTGATTTTAGTTTGTTTTTTCACAATTGATCGAAAGGCATCATCAATTTTGGTCGATTTGAGGTTCAAATAAAAATGGCCTTGAAAAAGTAAGCGGGTGGTTAACATATCTGCCTCGCAGTTCAGAGGTTGGGGGTTTGAATCTGGGCTCCATTCCTCCTGTATCGGTACTTCGTACTCCTCCCACATTCCAAAAACATGCTTCTTAGGCTAGCTGATTAAATAGTCCTTAGGTATGAATGTGAATTTTTCCTTTTTGTCTGTATGTGCCCTGCATTGGCTCACCCAAAGTCAGGTGGGATCGACTGCCGTTCACCCTTGAAACGAATACGGACCAACGGTAACAAAAACAGATGCTTTGAAGAATTAGTCCAGAGTATTGTATACATGCTCGCCTCTGAATGAAAAAATGTGTTTCCACTCTAACGTTTTATAGTATCTAAGCAGCTGAGAGAGGAGGAGAAAAAATAAACAAACAAAACTTAGTGAGCATTTGGAGTCGCCTTGAAACCACAGAGCTGTAATTGATTTGGTGCGCATGTGCCTGCGTGTGTGTGTGTGTGTGTGTGTGCGTGTTGTCTCTGGGCCGCAGAACAGAGGACTCATGGTCATGGCGTCATGGTCGAGGAGAAGAGAGCGCGGCTTTGTGAGCGGTGGGTGGGTCCCCATTAGTCAGAGACGGGAGAGGCGTCAACATGGCCGCCACGGCCCAGTGGGACTTCAGTCCCCCCGCCTCAGCCCCTCACTCCACTTACATCCTGTAGGGTTAATCACTGTCGCTTTGGATCCACACAGAGGGAGCAAACGGTGTCTCCATCAGTGTGGAAGGAGCGAGACACAGGACAGCAGTTAGAGAGCGCCTCCTGCCACCCTGTGAGTCCTTTCCTCTCCGCGCCATTGAGTGGAGTCCTAGTTGCCTGGTTTGGAGAACTTTTTCCGAGACTTCTTCTTCTCGGCATCCTTCAGTCTGGATGGCGGTATCTCGCTGAGGAGCGACACCGCGGCAGGATGTGCGCAGCTCATTTCTGCAGCTCATCGTGCACTGCGCACGGCGTGTGCCTGTTAATGACTGCGAGCGCCGCCTCATGCCAAGACCCACATGGCTGCTGGTGATGCATTAAATCAGCAGTCAATTTGACTGGAAGTTTGAAATCTGGCCTAGGTTAAGGGGATGTGCTGAGGCCGTGTTAATAGCGAGCTTGTTGTCCATATGGTACTGCTTTAATAGAGCACATTTGTTGCAGATGGTGGGAGACTTGGAGAGGCCGAGGGAGCTTTTGGCAGGGGCTCATTCTTCGAAAGGGCTGCCGGGCTGCTCAAACCCGTGCAGGCCAACTTAGTGATGTCGATCCTCCCTGCCCTTGAATTGTGGTTGCGCCTTAATTTAAAGCCATTCTTTTCTTTCTCTGTCTCTGTCTCCCGAAGAGGAGCAGATCTATTGGGACTCGCTCACATTTTCCTGAATTTGCTCGTTTCGCTTCCAAACCGCACCTTTGCTTCCATACGCTAAGTTCAGTTGTTCCTGACCACAACGCCACTGCAGACAGCCGACACAGCTGAGGAAACACGGGTGGCGTGAGCGAGAGCGAAAGAACAAGGGGTAATGGAATGAAACCCAATATATAGATTGGACCCCAGCATGGCTAATCCGTTTCGTTTCGTTGAAGGATCCAGGCCCCACACACACTCGTTGTTCTCAAACAATCCGGTTTAAAATGTCATTTTTAGAATATAGTTTGTATTCACTTCACATTGGATGCGGTCATTGTTTTTGTCGCCGGTTGTAGCTTTTGCTTTTTGCACTCGGGAGAAGTGAGGAGACACGCTCGATCTGTTCTGCACTGTTTGACGGGTGTTTTCTCACGTTGTCACTGGCTTGGTGTGGTGATGGTATTATGTGCGCTGGGCCCAGCTGAGTGGAAAAAAAGAGCAGAGCAGCAGTGCCCCTGGCTATTGCTCTCCCGCCTCCCTAGACACCTTATTGTGAGAAAAGTCTCGGCTGAGTCCTCTGGGCCTTACAGAGCCACTGGCTCACTAAGTGCTGGCCAGTCTGAAAGGCACGATGTCCTTGGGCCCGCTTCATTCTTTCCATTGTCTCATGAGCCAAGACAGCGAGCCAAAAATGCCAATTTACACACATATCGCTACAACTCTTGCGCCCAGTGCCATTAGTTCTTGTCGTATTTGCGATGAGGCGGCTGACTGAGTTATTGGGACTAAAATGAATTACTTTCAACATACTGTACTAGATCAGATTTTAATCTGTGGCTCTTGAGTTTAAAGACAGGGTCAAAGTGAATCTGGAGATGTGCTTGTAAATATAACAAACATGTTTGAAGGTAATTGCTAAAAACGATTGAGAACTATGTCGTGCTCAATTTTGGAGACATAGTGTTGAACAGGTTTTTTTTTACCATTTCAGTTTTCTTAATTTTTTGGCCAATGGGCATGAGTTCACCTTTTCTCACCATGTAAGAACTTTGCTCTCAGATGTGGTTATCCAGTGCAATTGTGAATTACTAAGGACTGGTACATACGATTTTTTAAGATTTAAGAGACTGTTCATCTGTTAGCGACCCCAGAAAAGAAGGTTGTGTGCGGTGTGCTTCGATTATCTCGACAGAACACACCGCTCACAGAATGATTCTGGTCTGGAATTGCTCCATAAAATTACAAAATTGCTCCTCAAAATAAGTCATTGATTTGTAAAATTTCTCCTCATAGAAAGTTATTGCGAACCTTGCAACATTGAAATACATTTACGAACAAAATAATTTAAGACATTTCAAATCAAAGAAAATTACACCCACCCACCCACACACACACACACACACACAAATAAAAACAAAATGGTTGTTAGCAGTACTCTCTTTGTAGTGTGTACAAATTAGAAGATAGAATTATTTTCACTTTACAGTTACTTGAAGAAATGCATTGGGACGCATTTCCCAAGTCTTATTCTGTATTCTACTTGTTGAGCGGTGCGATAAATTAGCTGTGAGATCCAAAATATCCTAACTGGGATTGTGTTCCGCCTCTCCACTCGAAGCACTTGGAAGTCGTAATCCTTTTGTAACCAAGCGTAACACAATAAAAGTGTAGATTGCGTGCACCCAATACCAAACTCTGTTGAAAGTCATTTTTAGCGACAGATCTCACGTATTTTGTGGAGAAGGCTTCTGAACGACCCCTGCAAGCGGTGACATCATGACCGCATCCTCCTGCCTCATTGACGCTGCACGCCTCATCTCGGGTCCCCTGTGGCGGGCTCCCAGAAGCCGCAGCACCCTCGCCACACATGGGCTGCAGCTGGACCACCGTTCGCTACTCTGAACAAACTAGAGTCGCGCTGGGATTTGCGGTTCGGTTGCTGGATGTTCATGTATATATCCGTACACAGTTGTGGGAAAGGGCTGTATGGTGATCAGTAGGTTATGTGATGCAAACATATCATCAGGCGCTCGGCACAAACCGACGTTGTATGCAAATCTAGTCCCCCGATGCAACAAGGTATAATTAATGATGTCAGTACGTAAAAACGAGTGCGTGGATGCATAGCCGTAGTTCTGATTTAATTAAAGACATGCCGTATTATCAAGAGGAACATGAATGCACTGTGTTTTCCTTCTTCCATTTTCTTTTGTCAATTTTCTGTTCCTTGTTGATGACCATAGTTTCTGAGTGAAAATGGTTCTCTGTGATTTCTCCTGCCAGAACCCCACACGCTGACATGGAAGGCTTTCTTCGTAGCAGCTTTTTACTGAGGTTAGTTTCATTTCCGTTGTTGCCGTTGAGAATCACAGGTTGGGCGAGGGTGGATGTGGGCTACCAGGGGTTAAATTTCTCCACACATTGCTAGCCTCAGACTTTGTCCTGTGTGTGTGTTTGTGTGTGCGCGCTTGCGCGCGCCCGTGTTTGTGTGTATATTTGAACTATGTTAAACGTGGATTGTAACATATTTATCCAAGCCATGTGTGATGAGTCTGTCCGTGTGGTTGCAGACAGGCATGCTCACCCTGTTAGCCCTGAGTCAGACTGAAAGCACACACCAGCATAAGAGTTCAATGTTGATGGGGTGTCCCCTTTCTTTCCCCTTCACGTCTTAAGGGATCAGCAGATCAGGCTTTCAGGTCTTTACACCGCATGCTTTGGGCCGACCGTTCTCCCCGTCTACCCTCCCTTCTCTAACCCACCTCATCAGGGCCGCTGCGCTGAGGTCTCTCATCTTTGCCATGCACTGTACTTTCCTGTGGTGTTCTCTGTTTGTATTCGAACCACCATAAAGCTTTACATTTTTTTTTTGTTTGGCCTGTGATTCTAATTAAAAGAGTGTGCTGTCATTAGACACAGTGGAAGTAAATAAGAGTATTTACCATTGGCTTCTTTTCCGAGTCAACCACCTTCTCCAGGCTCCAGTGTTGCTCCCTAATTAGAGTTGGCTCATTAGAAGCCACAGCAGCAGCATCTGCTTTTCAAAGCCTCTGTCAGCCAAACTTTACTGAAGCTAATGAATCCTCTTTGATTTCTTTTTCAAAAGGTCACTTATTTGATTAAATTAACAGCATTTCCCCCCCGCTCTGAACAGTTGGGGCCATTTAAAAAGAAAGAACAATTTGATACTATTACCCTCGCTGGATAAAACATCATCAAGGCATACAGCCCGAATGACTTTCATGCACAGAAATGTATATTTTTCATCAAACCAAGAGAATTATTTTGATGACACCAAATGAAATGTACCTAAAACAGAACCCAAATTGGGACCAAAAACTGTCTTACTCTTTGAGGACTCATTTGTTGTTTTTTAAATGTATTATGGCTCCTCTTTAAAGTACAGAGCATCTTTTATTTTCCCAGCACTGCACCAATTTAATCTGTGAGGTGAATCTGTTCTGATTTGACAGGAGTTATTCAGGCAGACACGAGGCAATGTTTTTGAGAACCAGCATGACTACACCCACTTCTCTTTCTTTTGACTAATGCTGCAAAGTGGATAACAGTGTTTATAACTTCTGTAACTAATTGTACAGTTGGGGGTGGGGGTGTAGTGCTCTTGAAGAGACAATTGTGAAACGTAATATGAGGAGAAAGGACCTCTGACTTTTTTTCCTTTTATCTCATAGCTACAAGAAGACACAGCGATTACTCAAAGTAAACACATTATTCCTGCCCTGATCTACGTCCTTCTCTGTTGAAGGAGAAGCGTCAGTAGAAGGATATTGCACGCACTCTGGCGGGGGATTAGCCAACAATCAGGCCACGATTCAAGGCAGGTTTTGCTACAGGGTTAACCTATTTGCTTGGATTGCACTTCAGTGCACTACAGTGTGTCCTGGGCTGAGCAGGGGGGGAAAAAAAGGATAGAGGTGAGGGATGTGGCATTTAAGACATTCCTCGAGTGAAAAATCCCAGCATCTTTTCTGAAGCAAACGAATTAGGTCAAAGGAAGCTTTGTGGGTGCTCATCTCTGCGGCGTACTTCATTTGATGATTGGGTCAAGTTTGTTTCGTACATGTAGAAAGTCATCATTTCGACTCCAAGTGAATCATTTTGTGACAAACTGAATCGGAGCCCATTGTGAAAAACATATCAAAGTCAAGAGATCCCATGGAGCAGGGGTGGGCAAACTTTTTGGCTCGTGGGCCGCATTGACTTTTAAAATTTGACAGAAGGGCCAGGTCAGCACGAGCTATGGTACATTAAAAAAAAAACTGCATTTGTTGACAGTCCATATCAAACATCAACAGAACAAAAGCATGAAAGTACTGTATTAATATACTTTTTTAAATGACAACAGTGTTGTTGATGACCTACTGTATTTTAGCCTGTGCATTGCTGCAGATGGGTTGTGATCAGACCAGTAGAAGTAGAGCGATACAGAGGTCCTAGGTGGTCGAAAAGATTCCCCCCCCCTCCCCGTGTTCTGCAACTTCAAGTCAATGCGCCACCTGGCGGTGAAATGCCTGTCATTACAAGTCCAATTGAAATGAATGCAATCATTCACATCGAACCTTAATTGTGGACCAACCTTCGGCGGGCCGGATTAAAAAGACCAACGGGCCGGATTCGGCCCACGGGCCATAGTTTGCCCACCACTGCCATGGAGGAATCCAAACATCTTGTTGAGGCAAAGTCTGATGAAACCAATGTCAGTCAGATTCTATTTTCCTGTTCTCTTAAACAAAGTGACACAACTCACAAAAACTGATTCACTGTTATGGTTTTCTTTTTACAACCATTTTCTGTACTGTAGTTGTGAGTGCAGTCATTTAGTGAAAACAAAACTGTGAAAGAAAGACTGACGGAAGACTAACAGATATGAACAGACAGAGAGAGAGAGAGAGAGAGAGAGAAGGGAAGGTAAGCAAAGAGAGCGAGCAAGGAAAGAGATGTCTTCAGTGTCTGAGTCTGTCTACTCCCTGTGGGCTGGACACCCAAATCCACCCCCCACCCCCCCACCGCATTTCTGCCATTATTTGATGTAATGAAAGGAGAAAGTGTGTAACACTGAGATTGTTAATTAATTTAGTCTAACAAGATGAAGATAAATGAAACCCACTGAAGGTTGACTAGGCTAAGGGGCCCACTTAGCATTCCTCCTGCTCTCCAGCACTGTCTCTCTCAGTGGCTCACAATTGTGCAGCGCTAATAGTGAAGCGCTGTGCTTGTTACTACTCTCACCCCACAGGCAGTGGATCTAGAAAGTCTACACACCCCTGTTCAAATGCCAGGTTTTGTGCCGTGAAAAGAATGAAACCAATTTAAGATAATTTCCACCATAAGAGTGACCAATAATGTGTATAGTTCATGCTGCCTTTCCAGCAGCTCCTATATTTTGTTGTTCTACTTCTTCCTTTCATAACTTTGCTGCTGTGAATTGGGAATGTCTCCATTGCAAGACTAATAAAGGTTTTCTTATCTTATCTTAAAAAGATATATAAAACGACAATCTTGTTGTACAAATGTGCACAATCTCTAATAACTTAGGATGTGGCTGCATTCAAAATGGACTAATCACATTTGAACTCATGTTGGATGAGATTCAGCACTGGCCACCATTTAAATGCTCTCATGTTAACTGTAAATAAAGTTCAGATGTTCTAGTAGACTTTTCACTTTTGGTGCTGGCATATATTTGGTCATGAGTAGTTTTGCGTTATTGCTAAACGTATCTTTTGAAATTATGACCTTTAAATCCAAGTTAACTTGCATCTGGCCAAAAGCACATTTTCCCATATGAATTTGGGAGATCTTATTTCTGTATTTATTTGTACAGAAGGCTTGCCACCTTACCCCATGGCCCAAACATGTTAGAAAGATGGCAGATTGTTGTCATGTGTTCTAAATAGGCAGACCTTGCCAGAAGTTTCTAAAGCTCAATTTTGCTGTCACCCTCTTGGCAGCCTCCCCAACGCAGTATTCTTCTTGTCTTTTCGTCACTTTTGGGGAACGTGTAGTTCTTGGTGATCTCACTATATTTTCTCCACTTGATGATGACTGTCAGTCACGTTGTTCCGCGGTGTATTTAATGCCTTGAAAATTCCTTTGACTGACTGATTCCTTTAAACAATAAGATCCATCTAATGCTGTGGAAGCTCTCTGCAGACCATGGTTTGTGTTGTAAAACATGACTACAAAATGTCAGCAAAGGCCACTTGAACAGCTGAACTTTATTTGGGGTTAATCAGGGGCACTTAGATTGGGCCATTTTGTAATGATTTATCTCGGTCTCAGTTTTTATATATCACGAACCTGGCGTTTAAACAGGGGCGTGTAGACTTGTGTGTGTGTATAAATATATAGCCATTTATCTTTGTCTTCATTCCCAAAAGGGGTTTGGCCAGATTTGCAATGGGGCATAGATTAGCAATTATCTAATGCACTCATGTTGACATGTTCAATAAAACTCAACTGACATGCCCGATTAGTGAATTAGTCATTTGACTTCTTCAGTGTATGTGCAGAACTGCTTGTCAAATGTAACAATATGTGATTTTGTCAGGCACATCCACTCATATAGACAACCCTTTTACAGCAGTATGCATTTACCCCCCAAATTGGTGAGGTAAATGGGCATTCTGTCAGAAAATGCGGCCCTCCACACATTTGAGCGCCAAAATTAAAGGTTTTTCTCTACGAAGCCAGACCGTTGACATGCATGAGATTATCTGCAGAGTCTATCGGGGGCCTTTCTTTCTGAACGGACTCATTGTGCAGGATCTTCATGACAGCACAGGCCAATCATTATCACTCCCATTCCTCACTCCCGTTGTTCTCAAGTCCTTAACAATGGCTTGTTGATTGTATGGAAAGCATCAGGATAACTCTATCTTCTGTTTTGCTGGCAGACCGTCGCTTCAAAGTGCAATAGTTGATAATGGGCCTCATTATTGTTATTCTTGTGGCCGGCCTCAGGAGAAACCAACGGCGCATCACGGTTTACTGAAAGGTCGATCAGCTCGTCACAAAGATTTCAAGCCAAAAGAATCATGGCTGATTAAATGTGAGTGTAAGTGTTCTTGTTTGTGACTTAAAAGGTATCACATTTTTAACAACGTGGGATTTAGGCCAATTAGGCTCTTCAGTGCAAGGTGTTCATCAAGATCACTGCTGGACAGAAGAGCGCACAGGTCATTATGTCCCCATAGGATGATAGAGATTGAACCAAATTAAAAATGATTTGGCTGTTTCCTTTTTTTTTTCTGGCAGCTATTTTACATGATCGGTTAATCGCCATGTAGTGGAAGAGCATTTGATTGTTATGCCTGTCGCTATATGTTGCTGGCATAGCTAGCTGAACAATAAATGAATCATTGTCAGACCGAAGTCAGATTTCACAATTTCCCTTGGCAAGCCTGACAATCTCTCATGGGGTGCTCGTTCACTCTATTGAGGAATAAAACTGCAAATTCAGCCCATTTATACAAATATACAAAAAATACAGGAATAACGATACCTTCTAGCTAACTAACCTCTTCCACTGTTGCCCCCATAGTCTTAAAATGTAACTCCACCTTCTTTTAATGCAAGGCACAACAACTGGCAACTGCTCTGGTTCCTTTTCATTTCCGCACACTCATTCCCACCCCCTTTCCTTTGACTGGCTCACAGTAATCTCAGTACATGTAAGTGTTGTGCAGCATTGTTGGTTCCAACTCCAAAATGGTCCTCTGACTTTGAGTCACCATTTTCAGAAGTGCTCAGAGAAGCTGAGCAGAAAACCGCAACACAGATAGCATGTGTGCCACTGCAGTTTGTGTTGGGCTCAGGCTACATTGGAGGCTCTATGTTGAGCCACTATAAATCAGACTTCAACGGTATTGGAAAAGGACCTCCGATAAATCGCTATTTGTTGTTGCTGAGTTATTGACTCAAGTACTTTAACTCGCCAACAGTGCCATAGTGACATTTTTCAACCGCCACTGTTTTAACTAAAAAAAATGTGTTGGTGCTGCAATGTTGCAATGCCTGCTCATATCATTTTTAAATGGCCTTTGCTTTGGAACAGCTTTCTCAAGCCATACTAAAAATGAAGGGGAGTTGCTTCTCTGAACGTGAACGCTCCCCAGCTATAATGAGCTACCGAGGAACAGAATCTGTTTCTCTTTGAGTTTTATGTCCCTTATTACAGCTGCAATACGTCTGCTCGCATTAAGCTAATTTATGGCTGAGGCCAGCGCAACAGCAGTATAGGTTAATGAATTTGATATTACTAATTAAATGTTACTGAAGGATGAATACGAGTCCTGTGGTCGGGCGGCAATAGCAGGGGAAGGTGGTGATGAGCAGAATGGGACTGAGGACTTTTTTTTTTTTTTTTTTGCACTTTCACTTTGCGCCTGTCAGACAATGAGCAAAACCTGAGATGCGAATGGGAAGACTGCCTAGAAGTGGAGGTGAAGTGGAGGACAGACGCAGTGCCCTCAAATTAAATTTCCTTATTAAATGCTATAACGATCGTTTTTATTTTCTTTGTATGGACATGCGATACAGGATTTGAAGTACTGCACGTATAGGCAAGTCATATTCTTTGACTGAAAACAAGAATTTTGAGAGTGACAGTGTGGTATATTGAGCAATTATTGAATTCCGACGCAAACTCTCCATTCATTGTATTGAGGAAAATACTGTAAAAAAAAAAGAAGAAAAAAAAGAAAAAAAGTCTGTACATAAACCACATGTAGAACGTTTTCAAATCGATAAGATGCCTGCACAAATTCATTTCACATTTTGGCTGACACTAACTTCATCACAAGGACCAATTATTTTGATCCCTAGAATTTAATGAGGATGTTATATTCCACATGGCATCTCTTTTTGGTGGATTGGTGCTTCTATATTTTTTTTTCATCAGGAATTGCTCATGGATCATAATAAACATGTAGTTACAAGCTTACTTTTCATACTTGGTGAAATATCAGATTTTCTTTGTGAGAGCCTTAGCATTCAATTTAGATTTCAATTATCATGTTAGTTTAGTGATTAGACTTTAGTCCTCCAGGAATCAGACCTCTCAGCTCCACTCTATTCCACTTCCCCTGCAATCACATCCCCTTGATGAATTGCGCATATAATTACGGAGTTTATTGAATATGCAGATCACTGCTGACTCTTCTTGTGTGGTTCACATTGCATCAACTCTAACTATATCAAACAAGGCTTTTTTGGGGGGGGGGGGTGAAAAGTCACACTAATAATGAGAAGGACCCTCTGTCAGCTCAAATATGTCACCTCCCCATCTGTCCACCAAATCTCCATCTTAATCCAGAAGTCCAAATCCTCTACTTGTCAACTTGACCCTCTCCCTACTGTTCTAGTCAAAGCTTCTATCCCGGCCCTCTCCCTTCTCTCTCATCACTAACATTATTCAAACTTCCCTCTCTACTGGCATTGTACCCTCCCATCTCAAAACTGCTGCTGTCACTCCCATACTGAAGAAACCTGGCTCTGATCCCTCCGACTTGAATAACTTTCGTCCCATATCAAACCTCCCGTTCATCTCCAAACTTCTAGAAAAAACAGTAGCTGCTCAACTTCACACCCATCTTTCCTCCAATAACCTCTACGAAAAATTTCAATCTGGCCTCCGTCCCCTCCATAGTACCGAAACTGCCCTCCTCAAAATATGCAATGACCTTCTTCTCTCTGTTGACTCCGGTTCACTCGCCATCCTCCTCCTGCTTGACCTCAGTGCAGCCTTTGACACCATCTCTCACTCCATCCTCCTCGACAGACTCTCCTCCATTGGCATCACCAGCATCCCCCTCTCCTGGTTCCGCTCCTATCTTTCTGACCGCACCCAGTTTATCCAGCTCAAATGTTTTAGATCTCACCCCTTTCCCCTCACTTCAGGTGTTCCTCAGGGTTCTGTCCTTGGCCCCTTGCTGTTTCTAATCTATCTTCTCCCCCTTGGTAATATCTTCAGGAAACATCACATTCACTTTCACTGCTACGCGGATGACACCCAGCTCTACATCTCTACCAAACCTAATACCATACTCCCACCATCCTCCCTAACCAACTGCCTGCAGGAATTAAAATCTTGGTTCACCTCAAACTTTCTCAAACTGAATAGCAATAAAACTGAACTCCTCCTCATTGGCACCAAATCCACCCTAAACAAAATAAACAATTTCTCCATTCCCTTTGACAGCTCTTCCATCTCCCCCTCCCCTCAGGTCAAGAGTCTGGGTGTCATCCTTGATAGCACCCTCTCCTTCACCTCACATATCAACCACATCACTCATTCTGCATATTATCATCTTAGAAACATCCACCGGCTCCGCTCTTCTCTCGCTCCTCAGTCCACTGCTATACTTGTTCATACCCTCGTCACCTCGCGACTCGATTACTGTAATTCCCTCCTGCTTGGTCTCCCTCAAAAACCCCTCCATAAGCTTCAGCTGGTCCAAAATTCAGCCGCCCGCATTATCACACTCACACCTTACATAAACCATTTTACACCTGTCCTCCAACATCTCCACTGGCTCCCAATTTTACACCGCATTCAATATAAAATCCTGCTCCTCACATTCAAATCCATCCATAACCTAGCCCCTCCATACCTATCTGACCTCATCCATATTCCTACACCTATCCGCTCTCTTCGTTCCTCCTCCTCTCTCCTCCTCTCTGTCCCCCCTGCTCGCCTCGTCACCATGGGAAACAGAGCCTTCAGTCGCTCTGCTCCCCAGTTCTGGAACACACTCCCCGCTGACCTTCGTAATACAGACTCATTAACACATTTCAAATCCAGCCTCAAAACACATCTGTTTAGACAAGCCTACTCACTCGGACCATAAAGCCATTATTTTTATTTATTTATTCTTTGTTGTATTTTTTCTTATTTTATTTGATGCTGTTTTTAACATTGTGTTTGTGATTTTAACTGCTTGTTGTAAGGTGTCCTTGAGTTTCTAGAAAGGCGCCCACAAATAAAATGTATTATTATTATTATTATTATGAGATCATTAGAATGTGTAAACTCATTGGTGTGACTGAGTTTTTTTGTGTGCTGTTGGACAAGAGTCAGATCGAAGCAGATACTTGGCACCATGCAGCCAGGTGTGCCATTACAAGCAGTCGGAGTGGCCGGCCAGCCCGTGTTCAAGGTGTTTATGAATCTGTCCAACGTGAGGTATTCCTTCCATGTTACAATGTGTTGCTGCCATGGTCTTACAGCCTTTGCTGTGATGCAATTCTCAGGAGCGGCTAGAGCAGCACTTTGCAGGCAGGCACACCCATGGGATAGGGGGATGGGAAATTCTGAATCTCATGATCACTTCCTGTCATCATGACAATTTTAACAAATATGACAAAAAATGGTCCCCTTTTATTAAGGTAGGAAACATTTTGCAACCTCTTAATTTTTTTTAAAGACCAAACCATTGTTTGTGGATTTGTTACATGCTCAAGAATGTGTGAAAGATGCAGCTGTTACCCCACACTTGAGTAGAAAGCAAATAGACAGACGCATGGTTCAGGCTTGTGTGTGATGGTGCAGAGCAAAAAACACTGTCAAATAAGTTGAATCCCTATCCCCTTATCAAATATTTGTCTGGCCTTCACTCTCTATTTGCCTTCTGTTTGGTGTGTTGCTTCAAAAAGATTGATTATGGCCACTATGGTATTTTGACCACGGCATTGGTTATTTTGGACTAACTTTGGATATTAGACAGTCATTGTTGAAATCACTTTTAAAAGAATTATTTTCCAGTGACTGAAACACAATACAAGCCGTACTTTGATCTGCTGCTTCAAGTGAATGCTTGACAATAGTCCTCTTTGTCTAAATGAAAGGCCCCCCTGCTGAAATTAAGGAATACACTTTGACATGACCAGATTATTTCCTCGCTCGCGGGCCCGGCGAGTGGAGTGAAGGGAGCTACAGCTCTGCACTCGTGCTGTGCTGTGCTGAGGCTGAGCATAATGATTGCGGTGGCATGGAACCACAACAGAAGTGGCCGGGGCGAGAGGCTGCCCAGGAATCACAGGCTCCATGCATCCTGCCCAACCACACACAACTGGTGCTGCAGCACACTTGTGGCTTTTTAAGAAAGTACGGTAATTGACTTAATTAATTCTGTTCTATGTCTGTCAGTTTTTACTGAAAAGCAAGTCTTTGACAGGTATTGTATATATGTCCAAAGCCCCCCCCCCCAAATATTAACACCAGTATGATGGATCAGCAACAGTACTGCTTCTTTATTAAATAATTAACACACAAAACGATGAACAAAAAGCAAGCATTTAAGAATTGCTGACAAACCGGCATCACAATTTTTCTCATGTAAGAGATTCATTTGCATCTTCTTTCTTCTTGTTTATATTCTTTTTGCATGCCCTGAGTGTTGGGTTTGTTTAATTTTGGAGTTGGTGTCTGACGCGCCAGGGGGAAGCCCCATTTGGGAGATTCCGAAATCCCGACGTCATTGTAGTGTCTACAGTTGTGTCATTGATATGGACCAAATCAGCCATCTCTCGGGGGGCCTCCTACTAGTCACCGGCCGGGAACAGTTTGTCAGTGAAGCCTATGTGAGGGATTGTCATTGCAGTTTCTGAAGCAGTGCCAGTGTTTTGTCATCGATAATGGCCAATGTCAGTTGTCTCTCTGGGTCCCATTTCGAAGAATAAGTCCCTTACTGTACAGGGATGTGTTCTATATTGCTGGAAACATGCAGCGGGCAGATTAAAAATAGTCAGTCATTGGCTCCCAACCTAAGGTGCTGTAGTGTGAAAATTATCCACTTCTACTTATTACGTCCCCAAAATTGTGTTAATTTATTACAACTGAATCTATGTTCATCTATCTGACTGTTACAGTGACGAAAACTGACAAGCAGAACAAACAAATGCTCTTCCATTATGTGGCAGAAGGTGCAATAAATCTTTGTATCTACCAGTTGATAATTATGCATCCAACCGAATAATTCATGGCATCCTGAAAGTTATTTCAGCTTGTGCTCAATTAAATAGGCTCCCGTTTCACACTGCGTAATTCATATGTTATTCATACTTTCTATCACATTCTCGTTTGTTGGTGTGCCGTGAGGTTTTTCGAAAGTAAAATGGGTGCCTTCGCTCAAGAAAGGTTGGGAAACAAAAGTAGTCAGACACAAGGTTCGTGGCAGACTGATGAGACATTTTGTGTTTCGGTCAGCGTCTGAGCCGCTACAGCGCCCACTTCCCTGGAGTGCTGAGAGCATTTTTCTATTCAACCATGACTGTCAGCCCGTTGATTTTTACGAGCAGTATGTTTCACATTCATTTACTCAACTTTTCTCTGTGCTGACCCGTGAATCCCAGGACTGGTTAAAAAGCACTTCATTCATGTCTTCTGTCAACCAAATTTTGGGGCAATTACTAGGATCAGTGGGTCGACCAAGGTTTTTTTTTAAATTTAATTTTATTTTTTTTATCAGTTGTCAATCACTTGAGGTAACTTCTAACCACCTCCAAACAGAGCTTCATCTAGTCCTTAACATTTGCTCCACTTCTTTCATGTCCAACCTGTCAAAACGCCACACACTGTTGACCATGCTTTCTATTCAATGTGGGCAAATGAATTGGTTTCTGTGGCTTAAATCAGCAATCAGTGTCAGTTTCCCAAAAATAATAAGACTTAATCATAAATCTTTGAGGAGTGGCTTTCTTTCTCATGGCTTTCTGGTGGAGCAAATGAATTACCCCGTTTTGATTTTCCAATTGACGTGTCACATAAAACTCGGCTACTCCACCCCCAACCACTATTCCATCTCAGACACAGGCTCCAAAATGGAAAAAATAGAGAACAGACACTTTGCGCTCAAGTAATTTTTCTAAGAATTACAATGAGTTGTCCTACTCTTAGAGACACGTTTTCCTCCTGACCCATTGATACAAATACAGTTATCCCCCTTCCATTGCAAGGGGTTACGTTCCAGACCACCCAAATTTCACCTGCAATAAATGAAATTCGCGATACTCCCTAAGCATATTTTTATAGCACTACCGTTGAGCTAAGAGGAGCTGAGGCATCTCAATGAACAGTATTTTACACTCTCTCTTTGGCATTCTCTTTAATTATGTAATTACTTTGATTTTTAGGGTGAAGGTTAAAACGGATTAGTTGCATTTCCATTCATTTCAATGGGAAATGACAATTTGAGACACGTGTTTTGAGTTGTGAGCGTGGTCGTGGACAAATTTGTATCTCAAGGCAGCACTGCACTTTTATGAGTCACTCCGAACCAAAATAAACTATTTTTATGTCAAGAGAGACTGGGTTTGTTGCTTTGCTCAAAGGTGATGTCCGCTCCAATGGCATTTCTACTAACCTCACTCACTGTGCCAATGATGACCTCATGGTGGTAAGACTAAAAACCGGGTCCCACAGTTCCCCTCACATACTCTTCTTCATTCAAAATAACTTATTGTCATTGAGCATTTGTCTGTGTTATTCACCCAAAGGGCCCATTTTCTCTGTTTCCTAACTTCCCGTGGGATGGTTCTGCCAACCCTTGGCCACCCCCGCTTCACTCCTCAACTCACTTCTCTGGCAACTGTATGAGATGTTACGCGGGATTTGTTGAAGGGCAGCCATTTGAAGCAAACTTTGCAGAGCACAGAAGAAGTTATCTTTATAAATGACAGAGTGGACATGGCTTGAATGGCGCTTTGTTTACGGTTGTACAAAAAGGGGGCCCCGCTCTATATTTCATCTGTCACCGTTGCCTTTCTTTCCCTCAACAATGCCTGATTGTTGCCATGAAAATTTCACGTTTCGCAAACAGGAGATTTCTGTATTATTATGCTGCTGCCAAATTCCGATCTCTGTTTTCCTTCTCCTGTTCACAAAGGGCTCATAACTTACTGTCAACCGTGGAAAGCCACAAAGCTCCACTGTTGCTCGGCAAATGGGCTTGTGTTGGTGGATGGCCTGACTTGCTGTGAGGTTTGCTTAAGTGCGGCAGCAACACAAGACCCTTTGGGAACATCAGCGCCCAGCAGGTTTTGTGAAAAAAAAAAAAATGAAGGAAGAAAGACAGAGAAGAAGAAAGAGGGCAAAGCTTCGCTAGCTTTTCTTGTCTCTGTCTTTCGTTTTCCGCCAAACAGTTTAGTTTTTATAGCTGAACATTGTACAGTCGGTGCACAAGGTGAACTTGTATGTATCCCGACGAACTGAGAGTTGTGCCATCCAACTTGGAGAGAGTTTCCTGGGATCAGAAAAGGGGCCACGGGCACACGGGAGGAGGTAGTGGAGGGGAGGGCGTGGAGGGATTTAGTGTGTGAGTGCTCATCGACCCTTCCTGAGGAGTCAGACAGGAACACTTAAGCACTCTCACACCTGCGTGTGGCTTTGCCTCGCACGGCGCAAGGACACCAACCACGCAGTCATGGCAGCTGCACAAGTGTTTAAAGTGAGCGACGAGGCGCTTCCTCTTGCGGCATATTATTGCAAATAATTTATCCTGCAAAATCATTATCAATACGCGGCTCGATATGTAAAGTGGGCACTTCAGGTGGCTTGCATAATTTGCTCAGGCCGGCTGTCATTTGGGTTTCAGCAATGTGGTAACGGTGGCCATGTCTAATAGAGAGGCTATCAGGAGAGAGTGTGAAGTGGGGATGAAGTACACATGTAATTGAGTTGACTTTTTGCAGGCGAAGGTCAAGAATAATGGAGGAACAATTTTACCAAATTAATTTGGACAACTCTCCAGCCACTCCATCGCAGTACTGTAGTTGGAAAAATCCAGATCTTCCCGACCATTTACTTTATTTGAATACCTTTATCTTGAATTACATTGTCAGCTGAGGTTATAACACATTCTAACACACTGCGGAGAAAAGGACAAAATGTTTTTTTCTTTTTCCTCAAAGCTCCCCTGTTGGAATTCCTCACCGTGTGTACATCTGCCAATCGGCGAATGAGCACGTGCGGTTTACAGCCTTTTATTACGAGTTGATTATGTACCCAGAAAGCTGGCGGCTGCACAGCATGGCACAATCACAATGGAGGGTGATAATTTAATTGTGCTAAACGGTGGCTTCCGTGTCAATGCTCCTCCAGCTGGGAGCTGTCAGGTAGTAATATCTCATTATGGCAGGTGAAGAACCCCGAGGAACCCGACCACGACACCTGTTAGAACAGGAGGAACCCCTGGAGGCAAACGAGCAGATGATTTTGCTCAACTCATGCACACCAACACATACGCACGCGCGCGCCTCTGTAAATTCCCAAATTCATCAGCTCATAAACCGTATTCCAAATGTTTATACAATTAGGCATTGTATTTTCTTTACATGGTACTTCAAGTAATTAAACATTAAAATAGCAGCCCTTGTGGGTGAGTAATGGCTTGATGACTACATTGTACACTAACACTGACTGATTTATAGATCATCTAGGTTAATTAGAAGCCTGCATGAAGCCAGAAAGTTCAGTTGATTTATTCACTGTGTGACAATATGTGTTTACAAGTTGGCGTGTAACTTGTGACTTTGCAATGCATCTTTACACGGCACATCTTCTTAGTCAGTTATTACGGACTAGGGCTTCAACAACGTGCAATTTTTTTCCTATCGTCAACTGTAATGTGATGAAAGTGGAGTCATAGGTGATCAATTAATGATGTCATTGATGTTTTTCTTTTCAGCCCGTTGTAGTAGTCTTCATTCTTTTTTGGAACACGGACCGGTTTCTCACAAAGATCTATTTTGATGGACGGGCATTGGAACAAATAAAAACAAATGATTCAAAAATATAACTCGTCGGTTCAACCCTTAAGTGAAATGTGTTCACTGCATTTAACCCATCCACATTCTCATGCACGCACCTACACAGGAAGCCCAAAGTTGACCGCTATATCCATCTGAAGGTTATTCCTTTTTCAGACATATATAATTCAGTCTAATTTGATCCGTTTTAACCCTTGCATTCTTTCCCTTGTGGGTCTTGTGATCAAAACCAAGCCGTTCAGGACACTCACAATTCTTATGGGATGGACGTGGTTCTTGGAATCTGTTGATGAGTTACTTGTCACCAGTGTCAACAAAAGGTTAATGGCATGACCAGGCAATCACAGCTGGTGAAATTCAGTCGGCCTCTTTCACCATGAAAGAGAAGAGCGGCTCGCTAAGGACAGTTTTGCCCCGCAAGTCAAAAGAGCGCATAGATGAGTGCTGTGCGACACCCCCTGTAATACTTTGCAATTAAGCAGAGGTTGTTTTGCTGAAACATTATCACAAGGAGCAATTCATGAGTCAAAGCATTTCAGGCGATATGAGCTTGTAGGGTTAGGGTTAAGCCTTCTCCCCTTCAGTATTGTCAGCTAACGTGCTATATATATATATATATATATATATATATACATATGTGTATGTACACACACACACACACACACACACACAGAGAGCTGACCCTTCCTCTTGTGTCTGCTTGCCGTCTTCAAAATCACTGGGGCTTTGTCTTGGGCAAAGTGGGCACGAAAGATAGCACTTCATGCACTTATTGATTAGTTTGGCTTGTTAGCTGTCCATTGTTATGGCATAATCAAGCATGAATGATGGCAAGCCTGTCAAGGATTTATGAACTTGAAGCTCACCATGTTTTTTTTTTTCTGTTTACCATATAAAGGCAGAGTTGGAGCTTGTTTTTTTGGAAGAACTTGACTGAGGTTAAGTCATGCCAAAAGTTCCAGAATGTAGACACGGCTGTTTTGTTTGCATTGGAGGCCAAGCTTGTAAAAAGTGTGATTTCTTTTGGAGAAGATGATTCATTAATATGTACACCCACACTGAAATGAATATAACTTCTTATTTTCTCCTCATAAATTGCTTTTATTGTGTCAACGTCGATCCGCTGCTGAGAAAAGCCTTTAGATCACGTTGCCGTGTGATCCCCGCTCCAGTATGAGAAATAAAATGCCATACAGTACTTGCCATGAGATATCTTCAAAGAAATATTTCCCCTTTCAATGATATGAGGTGGTATTGTATGGGGCTTGTCAGCGGAGGGGGCGGGGCCGAGGCAGTTCTCCCCACTCTTTAGCTGCCTGAGCACTGAACCTCCTTGCTCTTCTAATAAATTATTAACTCCTGCTGACAAATACTGTTATGGAGCCTGCCGCAGATCTGTTGCATTCTTTAACAAGATTGCTGTAGACACATGTTACAGGAGGATGGAGTCTCCATTGCTCTCCCTCCATCCCCTTTTCTTGCTCACGCCTCAGCGGTTTGACTGATGGCTGGAGACTCAAGTAAAAGTGCCTGGGAGACTGAATATTTTAGCGGTAAAATAATGCCACTTGATTTACTGTGTAATACAAAAGCAGTGCTTTGTTTCGCTCTCACACTCCATTGAGGACAAGGCGTTTGTTGCACTCCAGGCTCGGGCTTTTTGGGCGCATTAATAAAAAATACGTCAGAAGACGAGCGCTTGAACGTCCCCCAGTGCGCACACGTGCGCACGCCTTCCCCATCGAACTCCCATTTCTCAGCCCTCGATTGCGATTGTAACGCGCATTCTGAGTTTTTTTTTTCTCAGATTTGGGGATTTTCAATAATACACAAGCCAGGAAGCTATTTATTGGCTGATTACAATTGAAGGCCGAGTCTCACGACACAAAGGAGGCAACACATGCGGGCACACTAATGGACCGAAGCATTGACAGACAGTCAGGTTTCAGCCAGCTACCTGACTTCGTGGACTTGTTTGTTCAGCTGGTGAGACACATGACATGAACTTAGGCCACCTTTGTTTGGGCCCACTCCCTGCTCAGGCTGATCTGTCACAGTGCAGCAATGTGTGCATGTGAATGTGCAACACTTGAACAGACAAGTGAATGTTTGTCAGCCACCTAGACTGGCCATTTGAAGGAGTTCAAAACACACCCAGGTCACTGTTCACTCAATTAAAATCATATATTTAATTATATCATGAAGCTTAACCGAGGGATCAAACGTACCCAATTCTGTTAACAAATAGGCAATAAAGTGTATTTTTCAAGCCCAACATTAATAGGGTAGAAGAAAAAGAATTGTAAAAAAAAATATTTTTCTAAATGCAAAAATGGTGAAATTATTTGTGATTATTTTTTTTCCTTTCCTGGCTGATAGCCCCGCTGTCTGGCTGACCCGCTGCATGAGTATCTTGGGGTTTGGCCCAGGCCCCAAGCAGGCACTGTTCCAGGCCGAGATCAAGCCATCCATCTGCATTAAACAAAAGATTAGCGACCCCACAGCCTGCCCCAGACCCCTCAGGCAGACAGGTTGAACGTTGTAGCACAGGTGCAAGTTTTGTACTGTAGTTTTTAACGCCCAAAAGCCACTTCTGCTACTCCCTTAAAGCCTTGAGGAAACACCCCTGTTTTTGTGCATCGCTCATGGTTATTCACTTCATATTAATAAAGTGTCCTTTTGTCGCTTTACAGCAGAGTCATGTCTTCCAAGCAAGCCACGTCTCCTTTTGCCTCTGTGGTTGATGGAGATGAGGCCATGAGCCAGGATCACTTGTCTTGGGAAAAAGAGGAGATGACTGACGCCCACTGCACACCGCAGCTGCCGCTGCACAATCTGCTCCATGGAAAAACCCATCCTGATGAAATTCAGCCGCTAAGTAGTGTACCTCCAGAGAGTGACTGGGACAGCTTGGTGTCTGCCCAACAGCGCATGGTGAGACACAATACAAAACATACAATTGCACCTGCACCGAGGTTAACGAAAAAAAGAAAACAAGACTTGAAAGGGAAAAAAGTTGATGTCCCCCCCCCCCCCCCCCCTGCAAATAGTAATTCATGGAAAAAAATAAAACATTTTTTTCCTCCATGCAACATGACCATTTAGCACCAGAACTCTTTAATCATCATTTGCCCTGCCTTCATCTGATTGGTTAAATTGTAGATATCTGCTGAGCGGTAAAGCCCCTGATGCACGTTCCTTAGTGTGCACAGACTTTCTCTGTTTTCTGCACATTCACTATCGTATTGTGCACGTTCAGACCGCAGATGGATCTGCAGGGCTCTAAAAGTAAGGTTTATTTAATTTTATACACAGTCTACTTCAATGTTTTTACCTCATGGTGGGACCAAGAGAAGAGTGATGTTTGCAAAACTCTGTCAAACACATAACTTTCAATTCTTGGGATTTCAGTTTTAGACTCAAGTACACTCTCGGTATTACTGTGCTCCCCGTGGTGTTGCAGATCCGGTCTCAGTAGGCAGTCATTGTCCCCGGCTTGTACAAAGAAGCCGATATTCTATCCATAGCTCGAGCTCCTCGGAGTAACGAAACCTCTGAGGTCTTCGTATAAGCGGCTCTGCCAAATACGAAAGCATCATCTATTCTCAGAGTAAACAGAGGAACGTTTCCCTCAACATGACACAAATCCCAACTGCATCATGGTCAAAAGACTTGGCCTTTTCTCCTTCCCTTGAGCTTGCATTCTTGTTTCTATAAAAGAAGCATGTCTTGTCCTTGGTAGCCACGTGTTGTTCGCTGGCTTGTTGTGTCAAAGCTAAATTGGCAGCCGCTCTCCAGATGCTGTACGTTCTAAGTGCATAGCTACTTTGATGTTAGCGGAGTGAAGGGCAGCGTGAGCACTTGTGAGCGAGACGCACACAAGAGGCAGGTGGTTGTCTTTGACAGATGGCAGAACAGTAAAGACACCCAGAGGGCTTCTGAAGCAGCTCCGCAGTTGGCCGCGGAGACACTCAACAGTCAACACCACAGGATTGCAGCGCAACACTCAGTAGGCATCACGTGAAAAGCTTCAATATGAAAATCTCAGAGTGACGCGAGTGTAAGGCATTGAAGAACAACCTCCTAAACATCATCAGTGGTACGTCAGTAACTGAAGCGGAATAAGCTTCATGAGGTGTGAGACAACATCGTGTTGAACTGTTTCTTCCTAAGGCAAGGAGAAAAAATAGGACATGGTTTAAAAGCTCCGAAAAATAGTTCCGTCATGTTATCAAAAGTTGACCGCTTCATGAAAACAACTGAAGATGAATTGCTGAAAGCCAAAGGTGAGAAGAGCGACTCAAAACTAGGTTATGCAAGAGAAAAGTATCAAACGACGGCGTGGCATGACACAGAGGAGAAAATAGAAAGGCATAAGGCGAGAGGAATGAGAGTGTGCTGATTACCTGACTCCACTGCTGTGCCATGCGTCTGTGTAGGCTGTGCCCTGAACCCGTGCCAGCTGATTAAGCCAACACTCCTCCACTAGCCTCAAGCACTCTCCACTGCCTCTGCCACGCTGCATAATCATTCAACACAAGGTTGGGAGGTGCACAGCGGGTCGGTCAGTCGTGCCACCCTGGCGCTTGGTACCAGACCACCCGGCCGCACCGCTGCAACTCTGCCTTGGGCTTGATATGCCGCACAGGGTTGAGGAATTGGCACCGTCCACTGGGCCGCGTTTTATTCATCAAGTCCAGGAATTGACACCACACCGCTGTTGATGAAATCTCACATTGATTGTTGGATCTCGAAATGTTTCCTCTCCTTACTATGAGGGCAAATGTTTAAATCACACCTAAGTGTTCCCCTGTTAAAGGCAGAGGCTCCTTGCTGCTTAGCGACCTTCTGCTCCACAAACCGTAATTAACACCACCTTCTGTCAGATGCAGCGCTCAGCCGTGGCCCGTGTGCCGACGATAACCTTACATCTGCGGAGTATTGCTCTCTGTTTCTCTCTCGCTTCCTCTCCACCCGTTCAAGCTACATCTCCCCATTTCCCTTCATGTGTGCTCGTGCACAGGGAGCACTCAGCAAGCCAGCTAGAGACAAGACCCCGAGTTAACTACTAAACCATGCACAGGTGGGACTGAAAAAACAACAACAGCTTGAGACAGGACACAGATTTACGACGTCTCCAGGCACTCAGCTGAGAGTAGGTCTGCACTAGAAAATGAACAAATTACATAGCAGTCACCTGAACACAAATGCACACTCAAGAGCAATTTGAAGAATTACGGTTTCTCCGTCAAGTGTCGGCAGCTGAAGTCAAAACGTACTATGCGTGTACCCTATGCAAGCGTGCCTAATCGTTTCATCTCATTTTTCCGCATCAAATCCTATTTAGCGGCGCAGCCAGTTCTATTGAACACAAAAACACAGCTATATGTAATCGCAACCGCAGCCGCTTCATACGTCCGGATGACTATGTTACAACACTGAAGTTGTGTGAGAAAGCTCAAAGGAAGAGCCCAGAATCCACTCATCTCTTGCCATTGTGACCCCTTTGTTTGTCATACAGGAATCTGACAGCAATAAAGTATGTTCCCAGTACTCCTTCCGCAACAATTCCACTTCCCCGCACAAGCCAGAGGAGGGGGCCCGGGAGCGAGGCGACCTGCTGAGCGCATCAGCGTTTGGAACTCCGGAGCGCCGCAAAGGAAGCCTGGCAGACGTGGTGGACACACTCAAGCAGAAGAAGCTGGAGGAGATGACAAAGACGGAGCAAGATGGTAGGGCTCCGCTCTCCGTGCGTACTGTTGGAGGAAGAAAAATGTGTCTCGCGAGGGGATGCGGCTTCCAATGTGTCTTTCTGCGATACCTGACTTTTCCTCTCAAACTCTCCCTGTGTCAAAGGCATACTTCGGCTCCTTTACCACGGTATTGCTTTTTACCTGTCAAATTTGCTCGAAACAAACCTTCGTCTCATTGCCAATGCAGTCTCATTGCGAGATCACCCGATGAGGTCTACCGCATGTCCTTTCTGAAAGACATCTCATGTTCGCGTCTCCCTCCCACAGCCTGCATGCAGTCTATAAAGAGTACAGTGGTGAAAGAAACAAATATTTGAACAAGCTGCAGGAATACATCCCCCTTCTTAATTAGGGCTGTAGTAATGTAACTACATCCAATCAAATGTTGAACCCCTTGGGGAATGCATGTCTCATTTAGTGTCTGGGGAGCTCTTAGCTTAAGCACTTCATCAGATGAATAAATTAGACCTCTGTTAGCCTAAAAATAATTTTCTCTTCGTCTTTTAAGATGTCGGTTGGTGGTCTTTTTAGTACACCAGACGGGGCATACGGAACTTATTGTTGCAGGAGGAATCGGTGTACAGATATTTTCTGTATATGACTGCCTACGGATAAAATCTTCAAGACGTCCCATTTCGCTGAGAAAGAAACAAAACAACTTTCCAGAACGCTTGCACTTCAGATTAAGTTTCATACCGTACGTGTCTCATCAAGCTGATTTTCACTCTGAGCAATGCCAGGCGTCATGGTAATGAACCCCAGCTGGTGAAGCCTGGTTAGTGCAGTAAATTTAAATGGTCAAGTGCATCTTGTAATCCGGGGCCGTATGTCATTCCAGGGAGAGAGGGTTTGCTGGAGTGCCATACAGCTGTTTTAATCTCCTGTTAATAATAGAGACATGGTCTGCCTCATGCACTGCGTATCACTGCCACCAAAATAAAGTCCCCTGTCAGAGGAAATTAGTTTCTAAGAAGGAGAAATGGCAGACGATAAGAGAGGCCACAAAGTTCAGAATACTGTTCCCATGCTGCCGGAACTGAGAGAGAGAGACACTCAGTTTTGGAGAGCACTTGAGGTAGCTTCAGTGGTGATGATCAGTGATTACTGTAAAAAGGAAGTAGAAGGACTCTCGAGGCAAACGAAAAGAGAACCTTGCCGATAACTAGTGCAATCAAATTGGTACTTCTTTGTTTATGGAAAGAGATATGGCTGAGGACTGAAAAGGGCAGGATGGAGAGAACACAAGAAGGTTAGAGAAGCCATTTGTTGTCTTAATGACACCGCTAATGTGCTGCAAGCAACAGATGAGCTAAATATACCGCTCATCTAAGCATGACAACTGTTGTGTCCAATTCGGCCGCTTTGGTGTCTGTGTGATCGGGATCACCGAGGTCCTCGGAGACTCTTCACCATCTGCTACCATTCTTCTTGGGGTTCCCTTGCCTGGTCCGAACAGTTCATTGTCTTTATGGATTTGGGATTAAGTGATGACCTCAGGAAACAGAACACTCTCAATGTCTTTTCAGTATCATTTTATTTATTTATTTTTAGAAATCTTTCATACTTCGGAGTCCCACAATGAGTTTTAATCACCGAGCTGGATAAATGAAAAACAATAGACACGGTGCTCAGGATTGGACATACTATCGCTTGGACATTCTTCGATCTCTATCGTTGTAGCCTTTTACTCCCGGTACCCTTCTACCCTTCTCTTCCATTGTGGGTCCTTAAAGTGCTTTAAGTGCTTGTGACTGTGCTAATGAATGAAAATGTCCTCCAAGCAGCTTGCACTGCATTTAGCTGAATAGTCACCTTTGCTGTAAAAGCCATAATAGGCACAGTTGACAGCAGGGCTAACGATTGTGCCCCATGTTTACTTACTAGCTATTGTAAATGCATTATTTATGAATAAGTCTCCAGACAGCAGTTGTCAAGAGTTAAAAATGTCAGGAACTATTGGGGCTTGGGGAAGTCAGGGTGAAGAAAAATAGCTAACATTAACAAAAAAAGTCAAGGTGGCCATAATTTGATTCACATGCAAGTAGAGCGCTTTTATATAATGCACTAATGTAAGTCTGAATCATTACTTTGCAAGTCAACACTGAAATATTTTGTGTGGGGGAATCTTGGTCATCACCAAGACATCTATTCATCCACCCATTATCCAAAACGATCATCGGTTCTTCGGGCAGTAGGCAGGGTACACTCTGAACTGGTCGCTAGCCAATAGCAGGGCACACAGAGACGAACATTTCATATCTGATATTGAACACACCCTGGACCTCTGCTCTGTGAGGCAGACGTGCTAACCTGTCGACCACCGAATCCAGAGTACTAAATAACGATTTACTAGCTTGAAGTCTTAATTACTGCGATTGGACAGTAGGGTCCAAATCTCTACCTTCGGGGAAACCCATACCTTAGATTGAATTCACATCTCGTGCGTATTATGCTTTTATTAAAAAATAAAAATAAAAATAAAAAAAACGAGAGAACCTCTCAAGTAAGTGAGGTCATGAAAATAGATTTTTTTTCTCAGCCCCTCCACATATCGGTCAAGCACCCTCTCACCCCCTGGGAGAGTGTGATTACCAACTTAGCTAAGTGATTATTATTTTTTATGCGGGATATACCTGCATGGTTTGTCCTTAAATTTGTGTTAGACGTCTTGGATATTGACAGGAACTTCCCATTTGATTCACACAGTAAACTGAGAAACATAAATATTTCTATGAAGTCAGGATACAGTAAATAGCACACATTTATCCATGTGTGTCTCTGGTGATTGACACACCTCTCTCTGCCTGCGCCTCCAGAGATACATTTAAGGTTGCCTGGGGAAATGGAGCTTCTATGGACAATGCAGTGCTAAGTGATCACAAACGTAGCTCCATGACTGTAAAGCTATTTCATGTTGGAAAAAAAAAAGACGCTACAGAAAAAATGTAGTTACTATAAACCAGTAACGCCACTACTGACCAAACACTGATTGATTTACAGCTCCATAAGACGCAGAAATATGTGTACTGAACGCGTCCACGTTGGACCCACCATTGCCTTTATCGCTAACTCTTGTAATTGTAATCCCCTGGTGAGGTTGTGTATTATCACTGTATGATTGTGCACTAGGCTGAGCGATCATCATTGTGCGATCATTATGCTCTATTACGACAGGCGTTCAATGAGGTTCTGGGTTGTGGGAAAGCTTGGGAAGAGAATAGTTTGGGCCCTGATTAGCGCTGATCAAGTCTCGACTCTGTTGGAACACTTTCTCCATCAGTGTCCCGACCCCCTGCTGAGTCCACACGCAGCCTCAGAGGAAATTGACTGCAGGTGCGACATAACACCAGCAGGTTTATTTCTGGGTAATTTCATTCGTTTGGAATGATCATGAATTATTTTTTATTTTTAAAAGAAGGCTTGATATTACAAAAAACAAATATGATGTTCCACAAAATACAGTGTTATATTTGATATGATAAAATGCTCATTTTCTTGCCCCAGACAGACTGATGCATATTCTCCCCTCCTCTCCTCCCTTCTCCCCTCTCATCTCATCCCAGCTGCTGTGTCATCTGCTTCTGCTTTATCCCACCTAATTAATAGGAATCTTTGTTATAATGATCTGAGCATGAGCCTCTGACTCCATGCATATGCAATGAGGCTTCGAGAATCCAGTTGCCTTGGTTGCCGATTTTGAGGCCTTCTTCAGCCACGTAGCTGTTTGTGTTTCCTCCGGGTGCAGCATCCTACCGCTTCGGCCGGGACCTTCCTGGCAGGCCTCGTGCGCACGCAGGCCAAATACCAGTCAAGCATTTTCCCATCCCCTTTTATAATACGCTGCTCATTTTTTTTCATTCAGATCTTTCAGCCATGGATCTTGATGCAAGGAATATGCGTGATTAAATATTTGCTACAGGTTTATGTCAGCTACAGAAGGGGGGCCTTAAGGCGTTATTTTTTTTTTGTGCACATGTGTGTGTGTGTGTGTGTGTGTGTGTGCGTGTGTGTGTGTGCTCTCGGTCTTGGCCTGCAGCACGGTGCACCAGCCCAGCGGAGCAAGGCTCTGGTCTGTCACTTTTGTTTGAATAGGTAATGCAGATCTGTTCAGGCTGAAGAGACATGAGCTGGAATCGCTTGTTAGGACATATGATCAAAAGCCGCTCTCTGCTCTCTGCCAATCAACCCTCTTGTCACCCTGGGAAGCAGACGTTAAATAGATTTTTCGGCTGTACGGCGCGGGCAGTCTGCCAAACTGACATTTGAACTTCGAAAAAATAAATGCCCAGTAGCCGGCCCCTTACTCTCCACTTGTCCCATCTAATCAATCTTCTTCCAAAGTTTTACCCCTCTAAAGGGGTGCCTTGGAACTTGAAATATGTTGTGTTTGTGTTTTTTTAATAATGAAAATAAAGCACTCCATATTATGATATTTTATAAAAACGTAATAGCATACGGGCGGGTCAATCGTATCTCACAGCTCCACCACAGTTGTTTTGTTAATTATGTTTATGTCAACCTCACTTCATCGAACCTTTGTCCAGTTTTTCACCTGTCTCCCAGCCTCACTCTCTGGTGACAAAGTTGCTCCTGTGCCAGGCAGAGATCAGAGCCCAGGGCTAAATGGAGGGTGTTTGGGCTAAACAGAGTGCCTGGTCCCCTTTTGAATTATGTATTTACTATCTGTTCCAAAGCAGATCCCTCACACAACACACACAGACGCAGTCCCTGCAGGTTTCGCTTTACACAAGCGAAGATATAGATTTTGTTGCTCCTTGCTGCCGCTGTCTTCGTCATTCACATGACAAAACAAGCAGCTGCTTCTTCAATGTGCCATTCTTTACATTCAAGATCACCTTCCCCAGTTCTCATATTCCGATTAGTCAACAGTAGCAACTGCTGGGGAGCATTCCAGGGGCCATCTTCCTGGGTTTCAGCTGTTCAGTGTATCCCCCTTGCACCCGCGCCGCAGCACAAAACTCCCATTGTGATCCTGGCCATTCTGGCTGCACAGGAACCCCTTGATAGGAGGAAACGGGTGTTTCTTCGAGACAAATCACAGCCAGAGTTACACAGAGGCCTGTTTGTCCTCGCTCACACAACACACACACACACACACACAGGCGAATGCATGTACGAGTCCTCGGTATACCTCGTCAACTGTTTATCAAGTCTAGTTAATTATACCTCCGCCGGGCGAGTGGGGCCTTGTGTTTTGTTTTGCAAAGAAAAATAGCCGCAGTATCAATTTGACTGTTTTATTTGAACGGCAGCATTTGGAGAGGTGCAATGATGATGAAATGCTGACACATAAGAAGGCAGAGGCCATTAATGCTGCTATATTTGTCAGGGGGCGTGAAACCTCCATTGAATAAAGAATAGCCGCTTTAACCAGTGAAACGGGGCATGAGAAACAATCAAACTTCAAATAGTTGGAGCGAGGAGGAAAATGAGGGAGAACAGTGCCGATGTGTACGCAGTGTCAGCTCAGTATCGCCGCCCTAGCTGTGGCATTCGGCTCCCCGACATTGTGCACATACAACCAGCGCCACAAAGGAGCCGGTGTCATCTGACCAGGGATCAAAATAGTTGACATGTAACCCACACCCTGCGCACACACGGCCTCTGTGACTCGCTAATGATTTCAGAGCACATCGCACGCTTGTTCTGTAAGTCTCAGGTACGTCAGCCATGCGGCGCACAGATCCGCCTTGACGCGAGCAAACATGACAACGAGTGTATTTGCGGCCTATTAACATATTTGCATTGTTTTCCTCCTCTCCGCAATCACGCGTGTCAAACACGACAAACAAAGAGACTCTTTAATCCCTCGGGAAGAAACAAGTGTTTCCTCCCACTCGCTGCTTTTCTTTTCACTCTCCCCGTGTTCGATAACATTACAAGTGCCAGGAGATGGGATGAGCGTGTCAGTCCAAATGAATACAAATGTGTTTTATTGCACAGCAAAGCCTGAGTGGCAATGAGTATAATTATCTGACAAATGTCATCTCCCTTTGAATGCACACGATCATTTTTGTCTGCTCCAGTCCACAGCTTAGGCGGCTTTCGTGTCACATGATCAAGTACATACTATCAAGTTCACATGATGAGCAGTAGATTTGAAACCATGGAAAAAGCCATCTAAACTTTGCTGACAGAACACTTGAAAAAAAAAAAATCACTCTAAATGGCACAATGAAAAGTATGGGAAATTATTTTATTTCTTTTTGTTTTGTGTGGAAGAAAATGTTTTCGGTGCCTTTTGCATGTTGTAACACTCTCAAAACACACTTCTATTTGTTTTAACCCAAATGTGATCATCCATATACCAAATGACTCAAAATGCATATTGGCCTATGTCATGCAAATTTATTTTTCCGTGTGATTACGTTTTTTTTTTTTCTTGCACCGAAACTAGTTGAGTGCAGAACTGAAAGTCACAGGAGGGAGTTTTTAGCATTGAATTAGGATTCACATGAAAAATAGCCACATGGCATTTATGGTCGTAGCATGTTGACACGAAGCACTTGACAGTGATTCAAACGATTGTACGTTAAAAATAATTTAAGAAAGTGGACTGAACTGAGATTTTAACACCTCCCAGCCACAGTTGAAATATCAGTAGTGCAGCTTCTTGTGGCCCATATGACTTGTGGAATATTGCCTTTTTTCCAGAGGGCTTAACGTATAAGGGTAACATATAAGGGTTTTTTTCCTTAAAAGAAAATAAAGGTGCAGGGTAACACAAATATGTGAAAAATACAATATAATAAAATACGATTCCAATTATCCTATTTCATTGTAAAGTCTCAGTTTCGGCAGCGAAAGGCACCAAGTGCTATTTTTCCAGTGTTCAAAGTCTACTTTAAATTATCCATTCATCCATTTTCTAATCCGCTAAACCTCACGAGGGTCGTGGGCGTGCTAGAGCCTATCCCAGCTGTCTTTGGGCAGTGGGCAAATCTTTGAATTTTTTTTATTGAATATGTATTAAGATCAACGTGCAGGACAAAAAAAAAGAAAAAAGTACAATACAATTCATTTTATTGTGCGTTTATATATCTTATTTCCTGGGGATGCCAATGGCATCTTGCTTAAAATAGAGACATTTGTTTTGCTTTATTTATAGACATTGCCAATATTTGTGTGGTCAGTTTTCCTGAGTGAGCTCAGTCAAGCGCAAGAAACAAAGTGGTCTGTCTGTCGAAGACATTCGACGTGGGTCAGTCTCCTGCAGAAAGGAAACGGGCTAATTCAAGAATAAAATACATGCAGCTTCTGTTGTGGATGAAGCCAGTTGAACAACGGCACATTGAGACAGCAACAGTGAGGGGGGGGGTGATGTTTAATTGTGAATGTGACTTCATACTGTAGTATCTCCCGCCTAAATGCAAAGCCAAGCCTCTGTGGAAAACATATACTTTTTACTCTGCAGAAGGCTCTCACACATTGTGTTTAAAACGTTGCTTGCGGTCTGATAATACACATACAGAATTTGGTGCATGCACCTCTTATTGAACATTCATTATAAAAAAGATGTTGACCTTTGGTCTTAAGCTAAAGTAAACAGAAACTGTGTATCCTGAATTCTGGCATCTCAGTAAACAAACCGAGCTTGAGATTTAATAATTATCTTTTAACTACTTTTTAAAAGTGGGAATGAACTGCGGGAGAAATTAAATACGCTCTCGCCTTGACTTTAGTTCATTTTCTAAAGTGAAATTTAATGTACTGGGAATATGTTCCCACCCACGCAGACTTTTCTAGTACCCACGTGGCTCCATGTTGTAATGTAATTTGTGAGTTTCTTTCATACCTGATGTGATGGTTGAGTTTCGCCAGCATCCAGCGTTGATCATTAAATACATTTTTGGTGTCCATACAAGATACTTGGCGTCACTGCAAATTATAATGCATTCGTGTGGATCCTAATAGTCTCTTTTTGTCCTTGTAGCGTTAGGCAGCCATTAATTTGCTAAATCACACTGAACGGCCATGATCACAGCGCCTGACGCTTTCCCTCACACATCTATTAACATAGATGAATAAATGGGAATGTTTTTCCAGCATTGATTAGTTGGCGAGTGTATATTTGACAGTTAAATTGCAGGGCAGCCCCCCCCCCCCACCTCCCCCATCCCAAAAAAAGAAATCTCTCCCGGTAATGAAATTTTTGTCCCAAATTACATTCATTTATGACAGTGTGTGGACCCAAATGATTACCGACATCAAATAGAAATTATAAATTTTAATCAAGTACATGTTATGTTCATCTTGGAAAGTGATGATGATGATCAGCACTGTTAGTAATGTCGAACACCATTGAGTAACCATCCACACACACACACACACACACACATACAAAATCCAATTAATTCATTTAAGAGATGATTAATTAAAAGAATAACAACAACAATAATAATAATAATAATAATCGTAAGAAGAAGGAGAAGAAAAAATAACTTTTTTTCTTCACTTAACACTTACAATAATGTATAAATTATGAGCAGAGCATTTGGCTGTTTCAGAATACTCTGTCCCTTTAGTATTTATTTAATTTTACAGAGAGAAACATCAGCCATTTTTTTTTTTGCAGATATTTGGGGGGAACGGGCAAAAGGATTGAGTATCTTTGTCCTGTATTGTCATGTGTGAGTGAGTGATTTAAAAAAAATATATATATAGAAATCTGCAGATATTTGCCTTTTTCAGTGAGCTAATATCAGCCGATTAAATCGGCCAGCCGATGAATCAGGCCAATTAATTAGTCGGGCCGTAGTGTTGACTGCTCATGCTCACCGCATCGGAATAGAGAAGCGAGTGGAAGAAAAGTTGATTTGGCTCTCGCAGCATTTAATGGGCCTAGTTCTTAAAAGTGACCTTGTGGGGTGGAGTGCGGAGCAGCACAGCGGCTCCTTCCAGCTGCACACATGGCATCCATCGGGGGCACAATCACGCACAGTCCCAACACCTCAGGCTCGGACATATGTTGAGTTTTATTTCATTCTTCTGACATTAATCCTATTCACCAGCTGTTCTGCCAGCTGCCACTCTCCGGCTTAAGGGAAGATTGCAGTTTTGGGGGCTATGAGTACTGGTTTATCTTGGCTCCTCGTAGCCTCCTCGCAAAGTTTTGATTGCATCTTTTTTCTTTTCCATGCCGTCTCGCAACTGTTTTTGTTCCTCACGTTGAAAACTTCCCTTCAGTCTTTTTTTTTTTTCATGGATTTGTTTCCATGTTCATAAGCCTTAATGCTGATGTACCTTTAAATCAGTACTCACGCCTTGCCCGATTAATTTCATATGTTCCTACAATATTTTTAAATTACTTCAAGACACTGTAAAGTGGATTCGTAGACTTGTTTCGAAATATATTATACATGTTTGAAGAGAATTGCTGAAAACATTTCCAAAGACTACTACTATATAAACACTTCAGTGCCATTGCTCACATCAGCATTTATCCAAGGAAATTGCGACGTGCGTTTAGCTAGCTGCTTCACGTTGCCAGTCTTGAAAGGCAAATTAAAAAGTAGAAAAGCTAATTATTATTATTATTAACGTTAACATAGCCGAACTCAACTGCCAGCATGTGGACTGAGCCTTGAGGCTGGTGTGGCTGCTTTAGAGTGCCTTGTTGTCACTGTGAGTAGATGCACTTCTCAGAGAGAAGGCGGGAGAGCGAGATCATTATTTATTTATGTTTAAGCCCGAAATGGTAGACGGTGTCTGCACAGCGGCTTGGCGATGCCAGACAAAGTAGCATTCAGTTCATAGTCGTCGTATTTGATTGACATTTGAGTGGGGTGTGGTGTCAGTGCATTGAACTGATACGGCAATAGCATTTGAGAGTGGAAAAAACGAATAGATTTTTCATAATTTTGAAGCTGAATTTAATCTTCTAAATTTGGCAGGGCTGTTAACAACACACATCTCTGCCAAATTTATAAGGCATCTTCATTTTTACTTAACAGGGACTTTGAGAAAAAAATAAGACAATGTGCCAGTGCTCAGCACTGCTCAGAATGCATTTCTGGCCATGGGCTCAGCCTGTACACTTCTGATTATTGACATATTGGGTCGGACGTAAGTCACATTTATGTGCATTGTCTAGAAGCATACTCAAGTGTTCTCAATGTCATTTCTGCTGAGGTACGAGTGGGCGGGCTGTGAGAAAGGGCCGCGATGAATTGATCATTGCTCCCTGCTCACTTTAATAATTCAAGCCTGATTGCCAGCGAGTGCTGCAGTAAAATGGATCGGGAGAAGTCACATGCAGCTCGGCTCAGGAGGTGAAGCCTCCTGGGGATGCTTAATTCATATGTGCTTGATAGACACGTGTATTTAGAGGGGTCGGGGTGCTGCGTCTGTGTATATGGCCTCTCCAAATGGCCAGGTCACCACGGCAGGATTAAAACCTTGCGCACATGAAGGCACGGGAGAAGAGGGAGGTTCCATTGAGCATTGTACATACCGTTGGAGGAAAAAAAATGAGCTCAGCGAGCAAAAAAAAAAAATGTTTGTTGGATGGCACATATATGCACCTTTGCTGAGGGAAGTCCATTCTTACTATGGTGTGGCAATTAGCAGATTCAAGGCCTACAAATTGAGGAGTTGGGATACAGAGTCAATTGCCTGGGCCGCTGAGATTTCCAAACGCCTCATCAAAACGGATTCATATGTTTTTTTTGTTCTTGTTTAAGTCACAGTTCACATGCTTAAAAACCACATCAAAATGCTCAATCTACCACAATCATTTTGAGTGCTCCCCATACCTTCTCATGCAATGGACCATTCCATCATCTTTTACTACTCATTTTCGACTTGATTCGCGAAGAGGGCATCAAAACAATCTTGCTAGCCCACTGTGGGAAAAACAAACATTACCAATGGGTTTTGCTTTTTTTTTTTCGCTGTGACATAGAATGCACGTAACCACCAACAAAAGCCACATGATCTTGCTCGTAGTAGCACTGTTGCCTGTGTCGGCCAGTGAGGCTGCAGTATAGAGTGACACAAGTGTTTTTTCACGAAGCAATATTAAAGCAGTTGAAATGGTGACTGTAGCTGTTGATTAATACTCTTTATCAATTCCAGAAAAGGTGTTGCGATGATCCACTTGTGATATCATTTTAATTTTTAAAGATTTTAAGGACTTGAGCTCAGTTTTAGTTGCCGCTCAATATTAAGATTCAAAACCATTATAATACACAAATGTAGCCCATGAGCGGGTTTGCCTTGAGCAAAAATGACGATATGCACCCATGTGTGCCAATGTCTTTAAGTGCAAGAACGGTAAAAGTGAAGCAAACATGTTACCAAGGAAAGAGCTATGATTTACAATTTAGAAAATGCAATGAAAAAAAAAGTGAGCTAGTTGTTGATAAACAGCCACAGATCAAATGAATCCAGGAAGAAAGCGCAACGCGCCGGGACGTACGAGAACCTGAGATGAGGTACATCCCGTTAGATGAGGCCGTCCTATTCATAGCAAGTGTTTACGTGAGCCAGCGAGATATTCGGAAGGGGGTGAACATGTGATGTTCAATGAGCGGAATAATGATTAGGTCTCAGTTAAGGTGCAGGTGCTCCACAATAGTCTGCCATGTCTCAAGGAGGTGGACCTTTTTACTTATGCATGCCAGAACAAGTAATTACACCTTTGGAAGCTCAAATTATTTAACTGCACCAAAATAAAAGTCTTCTTGAAATGGTAGAGGTTATTAAAACGGTTGAAAACGAGTAAAGGTGATTGCCTGAAAATGAGCGACAACACACTGTTGTGCTCTGAATGTTTTTTTTTTTCCCCCCCTTCCCTCTTTAGCATTTGCATTGTGCGGCATCACCCGGGTGTGTAACCTATCGCGTTCCGATCGCTCCCTTGCAATTAGCGCCCTTTTTGTCTTCGCTTCAATAACGCCATGATTATGGAGAGTTCAGGAGTATTTGTGGCGCTAACAGCTGTTGTCTCGGGGACTACCGGCTGAATGACAAAAACATGTTTTCGCTCGGCATTTCACTTTCCTGCCTGCCTCTTGTGATTATGTTTTATTTGCGGTGATGATGGGGGTCTTGTTTTTAGGGTGTCTGTGATTAAGATATTCAAAGGACTCCTCAGAGCATGTCAGTCATTTTCTTTCTCTTTTTTTTCCCCTCCCATCAATCTCGACTTTTGATTTGTTTCCCATGCAGTGGAGAGAGGATGGCAAATTACTGTAAATGTCAGTCTATCATTGTCTGACTGCCATTCACAGAAATGTGAGCCAGGATTCAGTCTGTCAGGAATGTTCAATGCACACACAAAGAGAAGCGCTTTTAAGGATACCAACAGCACCACATCTTATTTTGCATGGATACATTATGGAATTCAGAGAATTTATGTATTCATGCAAATGTCAATAAAATACACGGACTGTGTATTTTAAAGAAGATTCGTAAAATAGTTTCGATAGATACTCCTTAATACAGTACTTCCTCCCGAACATCCCCATTAATCCTTTCGCGCCTTTTAACAGCTGATTTACTGTGAACATGTGCGAGACGTAATCTCTGCCATTCATCCTGCTCTGTCTTCCTAAATCCTTTTCTCTCTCTTCACATTCTGACTGAACAAGCTTTTCATAGTGTTTTATGTCAGAAAAGATAAAAGAAAAATGCATTCTGATAGAGAGAAGCAAACCAATTTCATCTGTGCTTTTGTAAAACTATGCAGCAGGGTGGAGAGGAGCAGAAGTCAGCAATCAACAATCACGTCAATCATTATCGTATTGTTGCAATTGAAAGCAGATATAAAAAGACGACACACACCTGCTCAAATGCAACGGTTTTTTTTCTAAGTATATATATACACTATGTATACAGTATATATATATATATATATATATATATATATATATATGTATATATACACAACTACCGTTCAAAAGTTTGGGGTCACATTGAAATGTCCTTATTTTTGAAGGAAAAGCACTATACTTTTCAATGAAGATAATTTTAAACTAGTCTTAACTTTAAAGAAATACACTCTATACATTGCTAATGTGGTAAATGACTATTCTAGCTGCAAATGTCTGGTGTTTGGTGCAATATCTACATAAGTGTATAGAGGCCCATTTCCAGCAACTATCATTCCAGTGTTCTAATGTTACAATGTGTTTGCTCATTGGCTCAGGAGGCTAATTGATGATTAGAAAACCCTTGTGCAATCATGTTCACACATCTGAAAACAGTTTAGCTCGTTACAGAAGCTACAAAACTGACCTTCCTGTGAGCAGATTGAGTTTCTGGAGCATCACATTTGTGGGGTCAATTAAACGCTCAAAATGGCCAGAAAAAGAGAACTTTCATCTGAAACTCGACAGTCTATTCTTGTTCTTAGAAATGAAGGCTATTCCATGCGAGAAATTGCTAAGAAATTGAAGATTTCCTACAACGGTGTGTAGTACTCCCTTCAGAGGACAGCACAAACAGGCTCTAACCAGAGTCGAAAAAGAAGTGGGAGGCCGCGTTGCACAACTGAGCAAGAAGATAAGTACATTAGAGTCTCTAGTTTGAGAAACAGACGCCTCACAGGTCCCCAACTGGCATCTTCATTAAATAGTACCCGCAAAACACCAGTGTCAACATCTACAGTGAAGAGGCGGCTGCGGGATTCTGGGCTTCAGGGCAGAGTGGCAAAGAAAAAGCCATATCTGAGACTGGCCAACAAAAGAAAAAGATTAAGATGGGCAAAAGAACACAGACATTGGACAGAGGAAGACTGGAAAAAAGCATTGTGGACGGATGAATCCAAGTTTGAGGTGTTTGGATCACAAAGAAGAACGTTTGTGAGACGCAGAACAAATGAAAAGATGCTGGAAGAATGCCTGACGCCATCTGTTAAGCATGGAGGAGGTAATGTGATGGTCTGGGGTTGCTTTGGTGCTGGTAAGGTGGGAGATTTGTACAGGGTAAAAGGGATTCTGAATAAGGAAGGCTAGCACTCCGTTTTGCAACGCCATACCATGCCATACCCAGTGGACAGCGCTTGATTGGAGCCAATTTCATCCTACAACAGGACAATGACCCCAAACACACCTCCAAATTGTGCGAGAACTATTTAGAGCAGAAGCAGGCAGCTGGTATTCTATCGGTAATGGAGTGGCCAGCGCAGTCACCAGATCTGAACCCCATTGAGCTGTTGTGGGAGCAGCTTGACCGTATGGTACGCAAGAAGTGCCCATCCAACCAATCCAACTTGTGGGAGCTGCTTCTGGAAGCGTGGGGTGCAATTTCTCCAGATTACCTCAACAAATTAACAGCTAGAATGCCAAAGGTCTACAATGCCGTAATTGCTGCAAATGGAGGATTCTTTGACGAAAGCAAAGTTTGATGTAAAAAAAATCTTATTTCAAATACAAATCATTATTTCTAACCTTGTCAATGTCTTGACTCTATTTTCTATTCATTTCACAGCGTTTGGTGGTGAATAAGTGTGACTTTTCATGGAAAACACAAAATTGTTTGGGTGACCCCAAACTTTTGAACGGTAGTATATACTGTGTATATATATATATATATATATATATATATATATATAGTTGACAATGGGGGCATGGGAATATGACAATACAATCGTAGGATCATTAAAGTACAAAAGATTATCAAACGTTATTGTTGTTCCGAGAAAGCGAGACTTTTTGGAACTTCTGGAACTGCAATGCTCTGTGCAAATAATGACATGTTGGTGGAACTGACTTTCATCTTCCTTTTTCTTAACTCGCAAAAGTAATAATATGTTGAGCGGAGGGTCCAGAGATGAAAAAAAAACCTTTTTTTTTTCCCTCTGTACTTATTCTCAATATGGGAACACTAATTTTCCTCCCCAGACTTTCAACTTCTTTTGCTCATGGTCAGTCTACGGTGACAAATTTGGTTCCAGTGGCTATTTGTATGAATTTCCATCTCCTCCCAAATTTGGCACCACAGAATACATACGTAGTGCGGCAGCCCAAAGACACAGAGTCCATGCTCTGGTTTTTCTTTCATTTAGCTGAAGCTGGCCGCCTACTACAGTGAATGAGAAGAGATGCCGCCGAGCATGGAACGCGAGGCTGCAAATCCTTCGGAATATCCCCCACAGACTGTTATCCTTGACTTGTGGCTAATTTCTTTCTAGATAGTCCTCTCCTCTCTGCCAATGGCTTTTTAGCTCAGCAAACACTCAAAGGCGAGTATCATCTTTCTCCCAGGGGGACGGTGCGGACGGAGAAGCTGGGAATGTGGCGGCAGCCAGTTGAAACAATTTCATCGCTGACAACGCGCTGTAATCAAACACCCATTGGTGGCGTTTTGTAACAAACCATTTTGGTCGGGCCGTTTTCAAGCATGGTGTTGTGTCTGCGTCAAAAAAATGGAGTGGCAAGACTTTCAATGATTTCTTGAATATAGATTGTACCTCAATATATGTGCAAAATCATTTATATATATTTTTGGAGCCAACTGATTTGATTTGTTTTTTCAACATTTAGTTAGCAAAGTGATGTGTCAGACATGCCACAATCAAAACTAATAAAGGAAACACATTTTTAGAAACATATCATTGCACTTTTTTTTGTGTAAAATTTTGGAACCTTATAACAAGACCTCATGAAGATTGACCAAAGGCAATTTAAAGTGATGACGGTGCAGATAAATGAGCAAAACAGTGCAGACAAGCAATTATTATTTATTGACAAAATATCGGAGGAACATTGACACATGTGCTGCAGATTGGCAACTGCCGAGCTGTTTTTTTGTCGTGCGGTCAACCCAGAAACAGTTTTTATTTGCTGTATGTCACTTTGTTATTATGACCGGAGATGAGGGAGGTACTCTACTTTGTATCGTCTCATCTTTTCGGTGTTAAGTGTCACCCGCATCAATAAGATCATGCATGTCTACAGGAAAACGATAGTTGTGATGAACATTACATTTGGCAGATGACTCTTCACTTTCAGAGTGCCACTTGGAAACTGAAAAAGTCTCAGAGACTTGGAAAAAAAAAAGAGGTTAAGGGCATATTTCCAGCAGCACAGCACCAGCCCCGGAGGGGACAATGCGGCCCAGACAGGCTTAGTAGTCCAAAAAGCATTCCCCCTCTCGATGGGAGCACGTCTTGGACACACACTCCTGTAGTTTTGTATGTTGCTATCTGTGCTCGCTGCAGAGTGGAGGAGGTCCGTGCCAGGCGAGGGTCCGCAGGGAGCGCTGGAATCGCTGGGGCTGGAGAAAGTTGGTCCGGGTCCAGTGGGGTGATGTGGGCTTGGTGACAAGCCAAGCTGTCTAGTGCAGCGATGCTGGGAAAATGTAAATAAACGCCTGATAAGGGCTATTGTTTTCATTCCATTCTCATCCCAGCTGAATGGCCTGCTCCCGAGCTACAGAGCATTTTATCGGTAGAGGGGAGGAAAAGCAACGCGAGGGGTGGGGGTGTGAGAGAGTTAGGAGCCCCCATAAGAAAATAAAAATAAACACATACAGTCAGACTCTTCTCTTGTTGGAATTAATTTGCCACAATATGATGTCCTTGTATTGGAAGGGAAAAAGAAGCAAACCTTTCCACGCCAAAAATGTACACTAACATTTTGTGAGTGAGTCGCTTGTGGCAATCAAATCGTGTTTGGACTGTCGGGAATAATTCATCATGACGATGTTAGGATTCAGTGTCAAGGTAATCATTATTTTGTCAATACCAACCGCCGGCATTTATAATTGCTCCAGAAAAAGCAGACAGGCATTTCACAAAGTGAAACCGCATTCTTTTCATTAATTGAAATTTTTGTCTGTTTGCTTTACGCACACCTGGTTTAAAATTGTGTGTCTGCATTCATTCGGCTCAGTGTTTTGTTTACAGCGTCTAAACACTGAAAAGTGTCTGGGAGTTATTTTATTGACTAATCCAGGCCCATTATTCAGTTCTTCCAGGTGGAAGGCAGGGAGGACAGCGGTGCATTCCAGCTGTAGCCTCTCCTGTCGGAACACTTGGCAGGTCGGGTCTGGAGAAGTGAGGGAGTGGCTGTTCTCCTGGGAGGGAGGTGGAAGGGAGGGCGAGGGCTGGAGTAGAATGGAAGCTGGCACCACATTATCTTCACCAGTTGGCGCATTCCTTAATGATCAAGCGCTGGAGCAGCATCTGTCATGAGATTGGATGTATGCAAAGGGGAAAAACAAGAGCATATGCGTGCCTCCTGACATACGCCGATGGCGTTTGTTTCATCCACCTTTAAGAGAAGCCCTTCGCCGTGCTTCGGGGTGCAATGTCAGGCACTGATGTTTCTCAGAGGACAATCATTTGAGAGGCTTTTGTTTTTCCTTCCCGAACTTGGGGTGAGGCCCAGGCCTTTTAAATGCTGTGATCTTTGTGCCACACAGGAAGTTGCAACACGCACAGATATGTAGCCTTTTCACTCTTTCCGCATTGGGTCAAGGGGACACCCTGTGAGCTGGGAATTGGAAAGTCAATAAAGCAGAAATAATGTTATAATGACCCTGATCTGAAGACGTCCCGTCGACCCCATCGCATTGGAGGAAGTGGACAATCAAACAAAATGGCCCCTCTGCTTGATCTCTGAGAAAGTCCTCCTTAAACAAGGCAACAACAACCAGTGACCCCCTGTTACTCCCCAGTCCCTCTGAAGTTAGTTTGTTGCCAGGGGTAGCAAATACTGTTTACTTGGTCAGAGCGGAGCCAAGAGATGGAGACTGACAAATAAATCTTAGAACATTTGGGATCAAAGCGAACAATCATTTGGTGCAGTGCGCCCAACTCTGCTTTCGAATGTGATGAAAGTGAGAAAAGAAGTCGTACCCTACTTTCAAATGAAAAAGCGCGTTCGAACTAGAATTTTATACCAAATTGTAAGTCATCGACAAGGAGTCATTTGGGATGCTCAGGGCATTGAATTGACTGCAATTGGACTGTTCTGGTTGACTCAAACATATGCTGAAGACTGCTTGGACGAGAGGCGAAACGTCTAAGACAACCAAGACCAGTCCAGTTACAATCAAATCAATGCTCTGAGAATAAAATGACTCGGACGAAGGAGCATATTCACAGGCACGGCTAATGAGTCCATTTTCTGTCCCGCTTATCCTGCTCAGGGTCGCAGGAAGCGAGAGCCTGTGCCGGCTTACTTTGGGCAAAAAGCAGACTGCACCCTGGACTGGTCATCAATCAATTTCAGAGCACTTATAGAGACAGACAACCATTCTAAAAGTATGCCGTATTGCTACCAAAAAAGTGTCTTTGAATGGTTTCAATGTTTGAGGAAGCCTTTTGAGGATGTGCTTTGACTTGCCATTTCTTTTGAGGTCATCACTCTGGGGTTTGCCTCAGAGTGATGCTTTTGGTTTGGCTCCCGACTGGACTACCGGAATGGAGCAGACTGAAATTCCAAAGAATCATTTGAATCAATTCTTCAGGCGGGTTGATGCAATTAAAGACACGGAGCCTCAAGGTGGAGGATCGCATCCGCTGCCGGTGTTTGATGGGAACAAGTTGACCTCGAAGCAGTGCTGGGATGGCCCGCTTTTGGGTCAGCTGGCCCAGTGTGTTCTTTATCAACTGCCCTAGCGACAGTGTGGCAGATTGCTGCCATTCCTCCTCTGATTCATTGTCTGCTGGACAAATGTTAATTGTTTTCATCATTGGCAGCCACACGCATGCAGAGACGTGCCGAGTCTCAGTCCTTGCCTTCCAATTAATGGGTGCCCTTACACTATCCCTGCAATGTCCGACTGCTGCCTCACATTCTTCCTCAGCTCTTCTCTCACTTGCTCCTTACATCAAAGCAAGTGTGTCATTTTTCTTGTCTTTTTCTTTTGATATTACAGATTCATCCTGCATGGAGAAACTACTTTCTAAAGACTGGAAAGAAAAGATGGAGAGGCTCAACACAAGCGACCTCCTAGCTGATGTCAAAGGTAACATACAGTATGGTGGGGTGCATCAAGCACATCAAACGTGCAGCACAAATAACCCAACAGGTCCGTCATTCCTGTCAGTTTCTGTGTAATCTCAGAAACAAGCTTTTACTTTTACAGAAGACAAAGGCCTTTGGCTGCACTCTTCACTGAGATCCCCCCCATTTATCTTTTGTTGGAATGTCCAACTCTCTCCAAAGTGCTGCCTCTTTAATTCCGGACAATTTACACCCATTCTCAGTCTGAACAACATAGTGTAGTCATCCCCTTCCTGAACTGAGCTCCTCATCTGTAGCACTTGCGGAGCATTATTGCCACCCCGGTAATTGTTGAATCTGGCGTGTGCTTGATGTAAACAGAACAGGAGAGATGCCGCTCAGAGGGGAGAGGAGCACAATCGTCTCCTCACCGAGTCGGCATCGGGGTGGAATGTCTCCACTCTGACAGTAAACGCCCCGTCCTGCGCACAGTACAGCAAAGCACAAATCAGTACTCCCCGAAAAAGGTTGTTTATGACATGGTGAAGGTGGGCCGCGCATGGGCAGGGCTGCTCCTTAGTTCTTAGCACCGACTGTTACTGAGTACTTTGGAGTGTTTATACAGCACACAAAAGCACAATAGCAGCTGGCTGATAACACCGGGCTGTCACTGGCTCTTCATTTCCTCCTTTGTGATTCCTTCCAGCAAAACAAAAACTAAATCATCATCGCGCTCGTAGTATTTCATTTTTTTTTCAAATCACTTTTTAAATATCGATTTTTCTAAAATCTATACTCAAATTAAACAATGACAAATAGGAGTTCTGTAAAACGTCAACCAAAACAAGTAGGCAGTGGACTGCTTGTCCATACTGTGCTGTATGAGGTGTGCCAGAAAAGTACTAGGACTCATATCACAACAGATATATCTTTGGTCCAAACTACGAACTGCATCTTTTACTCTGAGAAGTCATCTTCCTGGAGTTTAACACACTATCTCAGCCTATTTTGCCATGCTTTCATGCACTCCCGGAAGGATTCTTCGGGAAGTGTCCGCAGCTTCACCATCATAATGTCTTTCACATCTTCAAAACGGGTCCTCATGATTAGCGGTCCCCAAACGTTTTTGCCCCACGGACCGGTTTAATGTCAGACAATATTTTCAGGGACCGGCCTTGAAGGTGTGACGAATAAATACAACAAAATAATACGATATGACCTGCATGAAAACTGTGGTCTTTTCGAAACATAATAATAAACCCGAATCATGACACGAGGAACGTCCTATAAGGCTGCAACACTCTCTGGTCGCTATGGTAATGTTTAAATGTACCTTCAAAATGAGATACACAGCAAATACAAAGTGCATGAAAAATACGACTCACCATCGCCACATATTATGCAAAGTGGGCTTGGTGCATGGGAATCTCCCGTTATTTTAAGTAGGACTCATGATACTGTCTATTAAATGTAGCCTTCTTTTTCTTGAAAGTCGGAGGCTCCTCTTCTGTCTCCTGGCTGGGCCTTTTACCCTTCCCAAAGACGGTTGTTTTTTTTACTCATTTTGCTAGCTCCTGGGTTTCATATTAGCGGTAACCTATCACGTGACTGAGAAGTACGCCTTGACCTGCGACAAAGTGACATACTGTAGAAGGATGGAACAGAGGATCTGGTCATTTTTCAAAATAAAATATCTTTCAGATTCTGAAATAAATAAAACGAAAGTAAGGTAAGTTATTCTTTCTGTGCGGCCAAATGACCCACGGAGCGGTGCCGGTCTGCGGCCCGGGGGCTGGGGACCGCTGCGACAAGAGGAGAAAAAAAAAATCAAACGGAGCCAGGTCGGGTTGCTAAAGCGCAGCGATGTTGTTCTCGGCCAAGAAGTGTCATATGCTCAAGGCGTCACTTTGTCACGGGTTTGGAATCTATCTTTTGTGACACCATGCAGTCCAGGAGCCTTTCTGACACACTTTGTATGTCATTCCAGAAAGTGAAAACAGTTTATGTGATTTAGGCTTTTACAAACTCGTTTGATTGAATTTACAGCCTAGAGAAGATCAGTTGATGGTCTGGAAACAGGCTTAAAGTAAACATTGTGTCTGTTGATGAGTTATAGAGACAGTCTGTGCACCTTGGTACCTCATCGAAATGTTTCTTCTATCACAGTGGCAGACTTAGATTTTTAATTAGCGTACCATTTTATACGACTGTAGACATTTCAAAGGGCTGCTTTGTGCCCCCGCTTACAAATGTCTCGCTCTCTCTCCCTCGCCGCGTTTGAAGTTGGCCTGATGTAAATGCTGGCAATTAAAAATAAGCCCAGGGTTGGAGACTCACAAGGTCCGTCTAATTAAAACACAAACAAAGGTGCCAAGTAGAAAACACCTTCAGATTAAGATCTTAAGTGTTATGATGAATCAGATGCGCCATTCATTGTTTGGTTAATAATCGGCACAAAAGGCAAACATGCCTGTAGGTCGGAGATGAATAAAAGAGAATGAAAGTCCGTACTGGATGTGTGGCCTTGTATATTCCGTATTCATCGCTCACCATTTGCTCCTCCAATTATAATGAGCTGACAACCTTTTGTCATTGCTCTGTCTTGTGATTGTTCTACAGCGGAGTGAAAATCATTCCATTTCACAATCGGTATAACACAGCTGACCCGTGGCCCATTTTTCCCCTTTATTTATTTATTTATTTTTTCAACCCATGAAAAAACATCCCCTCTCTCTGTTTATGTTGGAACCTGCCTCAAATACCTTTTCCCCTTGGGGTGATCGTGCACGTCCAGCAAACAAATAGCATGAAAAAAGTGACAGCCAACCTGAAAGGCGATTGAGCAATGCTAATTCAAGCACAGTATATTTTAAAAGCCAGGACACTTGAGCCTAACATGCCGAACGGTCTTTTCAGGGGTCATGCGTTGAGATCTTCCACTGTCTCCTCACGAATGTTGTTGGCTCTCGGCATCGACAGCGGCAACAGGCAAAAAGCAGAGTAAGGCGTATTCGTGAGGGATTTCTTTTCACCAGTCAATTCCTCGCCCACTTGTTTGTTTTCATACCTGAGCTTAGCTGTCAGTCTACAAGCACGATGAAGAGGGAGATGAAAATCTCCTGAACAAAACCACAGAGCAAAAGCGAAGGTCGGCTGGAAGGACTCCAAACCGCAGAAAGTACAAGATAAGAAAGGAGAATAGCAAAGCTCGAATATTCCGCGCACTTGTTTACTGTAGCTCATCTGCTTATCATAATACATTGCGCAGCCTTCATGCCTGCACGAGGACAATGTGATGCACTTTACTGAGGACGATCAGATCACTGTGGGTGGCATTTACTTCAACAACCTGTTCTCACAAGAAGTCGAACAAAATTAAAAGCAGTGTATTTCTTCGACAGGATTACTTCTCCAGATCAATTTTCTTCCCTGCTCTATTTGGTGCTTCACTGCAAGGGTTTGCAAAGAGACTACTAAATCCTTCTGAGAGTTGAACTGCAAAGTCTCTTCCTTACAAATATTCCTGTACCATTACTAAACTAGCCAGAATATTAAAATACGGGATCTGCAGAAACCAAATCTAAGATCTTTTAGGAGCTTTTGGAGCGGCCATATTGCCACTTGCTGTCAACTGAAAAATGACATCACAGTTACTCTTTTAAGACCTCTCATTTTTAAATATGACCACTCAGAGTCGGTCTTGCGGACTCCATCAAACAGTTTTTTGGGGTCCCCCCCCCCCCCACAATAACAATTTCATGTGTACTATTAGAATCAATCCAAACATGGTTTTATTATTATTATTATTATTATTAATATCATTATCATGGATGTCACATTGTATCTAACACAGCGGGCAGTAGTGTACACACACACACACACGCACACACACACACACACATGCCCCAACAAACAACATGCACACTCTTGCACACAAATACAGTAATACATAGTGTTATAGCAGATAAGGTTGCTCTGTGTCGCATGCTTTGCTATGTGCAAGGGCTTTGAGCCTTCGACTCAACAGGGCTGTTTACGTTTCCCTGCTGAGTGCCAGTTTCCAGGGGGGTGGCTGGGGAAGCAGAAAGAGAAAAAAGCAAAATGCTCATGAATGTACTCAAAGTGAAGGAAAATATCTAGTTACTAAATTGGAACACAAGCTGTATTCAGTCTATCGGAATTTGCAAAAGAGGGAGGGGGGGAAAGCTTACCATTGTACACTGGCGTTCAAATGTGCAGCTCGAAATCTAAAGCACAGAAATTGGGGCTTTCGCACTGCCGCAATCAATTTGGGAATGGTGTCTACATGACAGTAGTCGGGCGCACACAGGCGGCCCTGTGGCGAGCAGATAAGTGCAAGCGCTTTAGGAGGAGAACACAGGGCAGGGCGAGGAGACGGTCGAGACTGATTTGATGCAAGCCCGGCAGGACCTGTGCTGCACTGACCGTTAACAGATCGAGATTTGTTCACATACCTCGAATCACCTCAATAAAATACTTTAAATCTGAACAGAAAACACAATATCTTATCATATTTTGTCTGCAAATCCATTAAGGAGATGTGATGAAAAGCTCTTAGTCTAACCCCGTGCGCTATGTGGGGCCCACAGCAAAGCAAGCCTTCAAAACGACTACAATAAATTAACACCTCCCATATTACATTTGCCCAAACAAACAAACAAACAGCACAAAACAGGATCTGTCCACTCTCTCGTGTCGAAAATGCCTCCGTTCGCATTTTGTGCAAAACACCTCAGTCAAGTGTTTGCCCTGTGCACTCAGGTGAAATATGAGCCACACTAAATCATTATTCCTCAGGCCACAGTCACCAGATGAATGTACTGGAGTGTTGAAGTGTGTGTTCGTCTCCTCTAATGAATTGTGGAATTCAACTTGCGGCAATGCAAGTAAGAGAGTAAGTATTTATGTTCACTGGTGTGCGTTTTGAGATTTACGTTTTGGGGGCTTTCTTAGGGTGCTTGTAACAACTGACTCTACGATTACGAGTGACATTTTGTCTGCCACATTTTGCCCTTTAGAAAACAGCGTGAGTTTCTTTGACACGCTTTGGAGTTTCAAAAACATTTAAAAATGGGTTTTGTTTTCAGTGTTTCTTAGCTACTTGTGGTTCAGTTATTGCAGATCCACACATATTTCATTTGTGACCATACTGTCACTAGTTGAGGCATAGGGCTTTATTAACCCCCCCCCCCCCCATAATAAAGATAACACAAAACTAAAAATACCATTTCTAAAAAGTCAACCTCTACTTTGCAGACATTCAATGGAACGTATTACCCACGAAAAGTGAGGTGACACTGTAATAGATGAAGCTTACTGGCTAACCAAACATAAAGCAAAGAGAATTACACCTTCCATTTTTTAAAAACAACCACATAACTTAAATCCACGAGCTTAATGCTAATAGTACAAAGCATCTATGTTGCAATGCCCTTTAAGCAACGGATTGAACAATAATACTGCAGCCACACCTGTAAACCGACAATAAAACAGTAATAAAAGTCATGAATTATTTATCCTCTGCATAGAATGACACCTATTAACTCAACTCAACTGTATTTATAGAGCACTTTAAAACAACCACCGCTGTATACAAAGTGCTGTACATGCAGCAAATATATCTACAACAATCAACAATAAAAGAATAACAAAGACATTAGAAAGCACAAAAACAGTAAAACTAAAAATCAAGTCTGAGTCATGCTGAATTAGAGCTGAACTGATGAGCTGTGAATAGTTGCGACGTCTCTATTAACAGTATGGACGTCCTTCTGGCTTATGCTGCCCCAGATCGCAAAGGCAGGCTCAAGGGCCATACAGCTGTGTGACAAAAAAAAATCTGTTTAATTCTTTTTTAAATTAATTTAATTATGTTATTACTGCACGATTCCATAAAGTATAATATTATGGAGTGCTATTGCTCCTCATGAAAATAAACATGACAACAATTTTTTGTTGTGTTTTTGGAGAAGGCTTGAATTGGATCAATGGCATTTCCAGTCATTTCAGTGAAACGAATACACTTGTATCTCAAGGCACCACTGCATTAAATTCTCGGTATCACACATGGAATGAAGATTTTTACCATCAGACTGAAATCTTCAATATTAAAACACTGTCTTGTTGAAATAAGAAATAATTTATCGTCACTATAGTTGCCACAATCACATCCTTGATCCTTGACTGATGGACAGGATGATGCTTGAACGTATTATCAACACAACACCATCAGTATCATCACTATTGGTTTAAACTCCCACACAACTCTGACACAGTCGCCACTCTTCGAGAGCAATAATCTGAAAGTTATGGGAAAAGTCTCTTTTGTGCAGTCCAACGAAACAAGCAGTGTGCATTCAGTCCTAATAACCGTAACCAATGAATGAATGTCAACCGTGAAAAGAATAAGGTAACATTCAAATCCTACCTTGATCAGTGTCTCATTGTGATTTGCGCTTCGCTCACGACAGACCTTGAAAACCGTTTGTCTTTCCTACTTTAAAGGGCACAAGTGTCAAAATCTAGTGAGGATAACCAGTGCAGAAAATGAATGGGTGGACAGATGAATGGAGGGGTCAAAATAATCATAATGAAATGAACAGGAAGTAATCGTTGTTATGTAAAGTTCTTTGTGCAGTTCTGAACCAGTCACAGTCTCGTCTTTAGCGCATTCCCCGATCATCCTAAATAATAACTAGCATAACAACAGCAGACACGTTCCTCCTGTGTTAGAATTTCAGGGCCATTGGCATTCATGTGGAGTGATATGTTTAGGTCGAGTATCTATCTTGACTGAATGAAGTGTGCTACCTTGTCCAGTGTCACAGACAGACACTGAAGTGCTGGAGCTTTCATATTAACATAATTAAAATGAAGAGTGTGGCTTCCTCTATCATCAAAATATTAGTCTCCATCAGCGCATAGCCAAGCCGTGCAGAATGAAGTGGGCTGTTATTAATAAACACTTGAAGTCCGAATCTGAAGATCTGAAAGTGTCTGCTGGGGGGGCGACCCTTAAATTGTTTTAATTCAATAAAATAACCCCAAAATGACGATGTACTTGTGGTCATACGCTCTTGACGTTTGAAGCATATAGCTATGATATCTATCAAGTGCATACACTTGAGGTGTCAGAAACAGAGAGGGTCAGACTTCCTTGAAACATGTTCATGTGATAAAAAAAGAGCTTTTGTGTGGAAAAAGATGCTGCAGGAATGTGTCCCTTTCCAACAGTTTCGAGCTTGAAAATCTGGTATCAGATCAGTTGATCAGTTGATACTGGAAAGCTTGTTGAAAGTCTGACTGTCGGTGCCAATGCGGGTACATTTTACATCATTATTCTATTCAAAGCCCTTTTAGCAATTTCTCAATAATTCTTTAGTTTTTCTTTTTTTCCTGAGAAAGAATAGACCGAGGGTCAGATGACTTCACATCGTTGGAAAAAAAACAGTCCTTAACTTTCAGTGGCACATGATTAAAGTACTCAAATTCTATATGTTATCTTAACACAATTTAATCATTCACCACCGATGGACATGTCTGAATGAAGTAAGTCCGATGGAACCAAAGGATTTTTATTTTTCAGTCCACTTGTGTGCATTTACTCAAAATAGGCGCATACCTGACTTACCTTGCTTTGATTGAACATGTCAGGCCACTGTTAGGGGGGAGTGCTGAGATTAATCTGCAGCTGCTGTGGGATGGTCGAAGTGTCGTTGGAGCAGTTTACTGTCCTATCATTTGGACACCTTTTAATTTTCTTGGGATAGGGTTGGAGCATATGCACATGTCCACAAAGCTAGCTGATTAAGAGACAAAGACATTCCAGTCTTGCTGCTAAAAAGAAACGGTTCAGATCAGGTCATAATGGCTCAGCTGTCCTGACCGAGGGAGAGGAAGAGAATAGGGCGCCTTGTGATTTTCCCCCTTTTCACCCTCGGCCTCCCGCGCTTTTCTTCTTCTTTTTTTTTTTTTGTGCCTGAATCTTTTATCTGTGTTATTCACTCGGGACTCTTCAAAGTAACAAGCCTCCTTCTTTTCCCCCGTACTGGACTTGGAACCCAAATTAGAGACTGCTTGATTAGAGCAGAGAGGAGAGAGCCAAAGAGAGAGGGAGATGTGAGTATTGGACAGAACAAATCGCACCCCTACAAAGTGCCTTTTATCCAAAGACCCCAAGGCTCAAATACCCCAATTCCTCCCCGAGCAACCATGGCTCTGCTTGTTTTCCTCTTATCATTTATTTAGTCACCCGTTGCTGTTTTCTGCCCTACATTGTGACATTCACAAGTAGTGGGAGTGCGAAAAGGTGATGTTGAGCGGACTGGGACTGAAGTTGAATACACAGGTTTCTTCTCCTTTGTGTGTCACTTTCGATTGAATGGAATCTAGTCTGGACCACGGACAGGAGAAGTCTACGTACACCTTGGCCGCTCTATCCAGGGACGTGCCCTCTGCATTGTCCTATTAGGGTTCACTCATCAAGGAGGAAGTTGTCACAGCATGTTAGGTTGAGCCTCATGCCCACACCACTTCACGTTGTGCCGATCTCTTGTACTGTCTGTCTGCAATCTTGGGCGCAATGTGAGGAGACATGTTAACGGGCAGACCACAGCCCGAGCACGGTTAAAAGCCATACAATATGCAGGAAACGGCCTCTTTTGTCGGCAGGCTCGTCAGACACAGACCACAATTTTACTCTTCTGCGCCACCCAATAAAACTTTTATCTGCATTTTAAAGCTTATCCATAATTTAAAGCGGGATGAAAGAGATTTTTGGACTAACCAGTGAACAAAAAAATATGCGCCTGATTTACTTTTAAGCTCTTCAGGTATAGCGCTTATGTTTTCATCGTAAATGTTATTTTAAAGCTGCATCGCTATCACGTGTGTGTAAGTAAAAAAGAAAGAGCAGAATGAGTCAATAGCACTATAGCGGACCGTCTGGGCTTCCCACAATTCAGCTCACCCATGTTAACAATGGGCCCTCTGTTCGTATTCTCTTAAGAGTTTGGACAGAACATTGGGTGGAAAGCGCCCGGCGGATCCTTTTGTGGCTCATTAGCACCACATTAACACAGCCACAAAAGAAGATACACTGTACATTTGTCATTATTTTTGGCACTTTCATCTTTTTGATCATTGTGGACATTCCTAAACTACTGACTGTTCATCACTGACGTGTTGTTTGGAAACGTTTTCCTGCTTAAAGTCATCTATTAGCCTCCATAATGATTTTCTTTCTCCCTTCCTTTGTGGATTGCGCATCATAGTTTGCTAGTCCCTTCCACCTGCAGCTGTTATTTATTGTGATGGTGACTGATGCATGTTGCTGGTGACCTGTGATAGCGCACACACTAGCAAAGGTTAACAAAATTGGTGGCGATTGCATCAATTTTACAGATAAGTCATTCACAACAAGTCGAGTCGGGTGAATAAGAAGTCAATTCAAGCTGCACGCGGGCCGAATGAATAGCCGCTTTTAGGTGCTTTTTTTTTTCATAAGTATAAATGGAGAATTGCGGCGCTCTTCCTTTGCAGCAGGCAGCGAAGGAAGAGCGAGATGAAGTGAAATTCATACGAGCCAGCCAGTAAATTGCCCCGAATGGCTTCTGGAGGTTGACAGGCCCTATTAAGACAAACGGCTTTCCTCATCGGAGAGATAAAATAAATCAGGTGTTTAGTCAAATTAAAATAGTTTAAGTGGAGAGGGCCCCTGGGAGCTCTCGCAGAAACACAAGACAGATGTGGCCAGAGACGAGAGGAAGACACCCAGGAACGAATCAGCTTCTGCTGGCCGCGAGCCAGCTTTCTCGACACTGTTTTGTTATGTCACCATGGCTTCATAGCGCTCTTCCTCCTCTGTCACTTTTCCCTCCCTATGTTCTCCACAAACAGCTTGTCACGCAGGAGTGCAGTCGGAGGAGAGTGAGTTACTGTCCAGCCTCTCACTGGCAATTATGTTGGCTGTGTAAGTCAATGGTGGGATCACTTAGCATTGATTAGGCGGATGGGGAGAGCGGTGCAGCCGAGCAGCGCGGACAAGAACTGAACGTACGCATGCAAACCTTTGCCTGTTGGTGGCTTGGCTGCACATTTTCCCCACTTAAAAAAATAAATAAATAAATAACATGGAAGCCCAAGAATTGTTATTTCCAAACACGTCAAACGTTCACTTTGTGTGCTGTTTGAGCAACCAGGGCTTTGGAATTACCAAAGGGCTTACTTGGAGCCAGTCGCAAGAAGGAGTCATGCCATATCATCACTGACAAAAAGACATCCACTCTGGTATTGTGACAGGTCTTCCCACGAACACTTGAATTTCAGTAGTTCAAACTTCATTTTGCGGTAGCGGTGCTCTCCATGATGAAAATCATAAAAGCTACCTAAAGTGCGAAACCCTCTTTTAAATACATCAGCCTCCACCACTTTCACGCTTGTTTCCACCAGGCGCGCGAGTGAATGAACACGCAATTTAATGGCAGCTATTTGGCATCTAAGAAAAAGATTACAATCTTCGAAGATCACGTGCAACATGAACACCGCACACAATCTGTTCGTGTGAACAAGGAACTTAGTGCTTGCTATTTCAGGTTTTAGTAATTCAGGCTCTTCATGTTTTTCGCAACCTGACTTTTCCTGACAGGACCTGCCATCTGAGGTCGACAGCTCCCTGCAGCTTTTTGTCTGTGCAATGAACAATTGCTTCCCTTTATTCTTCTAAAAGCTATGACTACCAGACCATTACAGAGTGTGTGACCTTAACACTGCCACCCATCAGGTTCTCTGCATGCAGTTTTCTTTGTACTATATATTGTGTATGATACAATAGGCCAACGTAATGATCGGTGGGTCTGCAGTAGACACTTAGCAAGGGCACTTTGCAGACTTTCTTAAAGAGCATTCAGCTGGCTTGCTGGCTTGTTTTGTCACAGCTACAAGCATTCTTGTACACATTTTTCTTTCACTTCCGGATCTGAATCATGTTTCTTTCAACCCGTGGCTTTCATCATCTTTTTCGGCTTATGCTTTTCCATCTTAGCCATTCTTCTGCATCCTCCTCTCATCCTTCATACTTCAACACCAAGTTCCTTCGCTATATCTATCAACCTTCTCTTAGGGCTTCCTCCTGCCCTCTTGCCTGTCAGCGGCATCGATCTCTCCTCTGAGTGCCCGAACCATTTTAAGTCTGGTCTCTCAATCGTTGTCTCCCAAAGATCTGAGTGTGGCTGTCCATCTGATAAGCTCTTTTCTCATCCTGTTCAAACTGGTCACTTCTAAAGAGAACCATGAACATCTCTATATGCATCGGCTTCATTTCTTCCTCCTGTTGTGCCTTAGTGCCACTGCCTCGAAGCCACACATCATGCCTGGCCTCACCGCTGTCTTATAAACATTTGCCTGTTTCCTAGCCGAGACTCTTCCGTCGCTTAACTCGCCTGGCAGCTTCCTCCACCCATTTCAGCCCTGACATGTGCCTCTCTGTATCTCTCTTCTCCTAGGTACTCCTGAGAGCCTGGCAGAGAAGGAACACCAGCTCTCCACAATGATCAGCCAGTTGATCAGCCTACGAGAGCAGCTCCTGGCTGCCCACGACGAACAGAAGAAGCTGGCCGCTTCACAAATGGAGAAACAGAGGCAGCAAATGGAGTTGGCTCGTCAGCAGCAGGAGCAGGTAAGCGCTCAAGACGCCCCGCCACCTGTCCGCAACTTGGATTTCTGCATTCACTCTTGAAGCTTCATTCTTCCATATCGTTTTGGTGACAACGCACACTAAATACAGCAGAACTTAAGGGCCACTTAACATGCTCTTTCATACTAAAGTTCATGAGTGGTGTATAAATAAAACCTCACACCATACAAGCAAATTGGGATAAGATAAGATTCAGTAGATGCTACTCTCTACATAGCTTGGGATATTTCAGTCATGCACTCCTGCACACGTTTATGTCGTTACAGCAGGAAAAACATTATTATGACTTGTACTAGGAAATGCAATGGGATGTGAGAATTAAATGTTATATAAACATGGACATCCTCCAGATTTTATAAATGTGCTCCTATTAGAACGAAGCTTGCATTAGATTTGCGGCACAAATCAGGCCAATGAGCCATATTGTACAAATCAGCAAATTAGCAGAGGCCATGAAGTGTGTTAATGTCTGAGAAGAAATAAGGACACAAACTATCCACACGGGCGACACTTTTATTATCAGCAGCCAGCCTAATGGCTATGAGTCAATTATCAGCAAGGAGTTCACTCAGAGTTTTCTCAGCACACTCTCAGACCTTGCCGGGCTAAATGAACGGATCGACCATATACCTTGAAGTGATGCATTTGCTTAAAGTACACTAATAATACATTAACTGTATTGATTTCTTTTTCAATCCATGATGTTCATTTGCAACTGAATTCAACTCTGCGGGTTTTGTGGACATTGTCCTATGAAGGAACGGTCGCAGAAGATGTTTTATTATTTCGTCTTATTTGAAATCGGAGGAATATTAATAGTATGGGGGAGAAGGGGGAGAGAGAGAGAGAGAGAGAGGCAGAGGGAGCCCGCTGAGAGCGAGCATGTCATCAAGCCATCAGCATACAACGCAGTAATTAGCTGTTGACACTCGTGAGGGAGCAAGCACAAATTAATCTTGACACATTTGCAGACGGACCATAGCTTACAGTGAACACTTTGTAATTATATTTAAAAATGAAAATTAAATGACACTTAAAACTAGGTTGTCATGCTCAATCAAGCAGGCATGTAGGGAAGAAGTCTGCTGGAATGAGAAGGATTGCCGTGTGGCTGATTGTCACTCAGACATTGCGGGACCTTGGTTTGTCTGTCCTTTAAATCACTTAGGAGCCTTTGCAACCGCGTTGACAACGCGGGCAATTCAGTACATATTTCTCATTTCACAGTTACATAAAAACAGCATCTATCTTCAAATAAACTATTTGGTCATAGAAGAAATTATTTGTTTTCTTTATTCCTGCATTCTTATTCTACTCTTATTGTAGCTCACCACTAATATACTGTATATTGATCGCAAACTAGCGGATGTCTTCCGCAGGCTTCTTTATGCAGTATTGTTCATTTCTCATCTCGTTTCCACTGTCCATACAGATTGCCAGACAACAGCAGCAGCTTCTGCAGCAGCAGCACAAGATCAACCTCCTACAGCAGCAGATCCAGGTCAGTTACATGTGTTTCTATAGGCCACCGAGAGACAATATCTACACAGGCAGGTTATTCACCTGCGCTGGCGGGCCAGTCAAAAAAAACAAAAACTACACCTCCACCCATTGCTTGACACCACACAAAAAAAATTTGAACCGAAAAAACCCCTATAATGATAAGATTATCTTTACGTCTGTTATCAGAATTTGAATCCTGCCAAAGATTGAAATTAGCATCAACCTCCAAAAATCTATATCTTTTGGGCCCTCGTTATAATCCGAATCTAACGCTTGTTCACAGTAATCAATGGGTGGGCTGATGGGTTTGGGGTCGCTATGAAATACAGGGGAGAATAATTAGCACATCTTAATTAACAGAAAGAAAGATCTAATGAGTAGATGGAGCAGAGCCTGGAGGTGGGCGACATGAAAGGGGCTGGTAAATGCCTCTGAAAGTCAGTAAGTCTCACAAGGCCGACGTGGTAGACTTTGGCAGAACCCAGGATTTATCGCCATTCTGCCACATGGTTTCTTTCTTTCTCTTCCTTCATCTTCACAGTTATCAGTTTGCTTTTGTGAGTGCCTGATGTGATACAGTATGAAGTGTTGCACTGAAAGACCACCCAGGCAGGGCATTGCTGTTGAAGGCAGAGCATACTGGGCGCTTCAGGGACAATCGCTTGATGTGGTCAAGGTTGCACGCCTCCCTGGTTAAATGAGTCTAATGCAGAGCATGCCAGATATGTGTGCATAATTCTCCACATTTGTGTCTCCCTTCAATCGTCACTTCAGTTGCTTCGACATTTCTGAAGGGAGACGTCTAAATACTCTTAATATTTGTGGGCTCTTGAATGTCCATCAGCCTTACGGCAGTTATGATGGAAGCGTTCAAGCACCCCCCCCCACCAAAAGAAAATGTTGGATTCACGGTAAATGCTCCCAAAGGGGCTGTTTTCAAATTAAACTAAAAAGTGTATGTCGGTTTTTGTGATGGAAACAATCCAAGTCCGACAAAAATGTTTTATCGTTCCTGTGGAAATGGACGAACTCCTGAAAACATGCTAAAAACTTATTTTCAACAAGCAATTGGTAAACATGCATCCTCCTCACCTGCCCTTCATATTAAAGTATTTTCAGTTATGTCAGTGTAGTACTTTTCCAAAGGCGAAGAAAGCAAAACCGCCTTTGTCATTCTTGGAGCAACGTACCACTACTGGAACTACTGGGGTGTGGGGAGTACTTACACGATTAAACTGAAATGCATTGCACACTACACAAACACTTTAAGATGAAATACAAATGAATTGAACTTTCAAGTTAAATACAACTGAACTGCACTTGGGCAGTGATTCTTTTACGTTTCACAAGAAGGAGGCCACATACTACTTGTACCACACTTTGGGAATCACTGATGTAGAGAGCCTTTAATTCATGTATGTATCTGAAACACGGGAGAAACGTACGCACGCACGGGGGTGAACAAGCGACGTCCACACAGGAAGGCCCAAACTCAGATTGAACTAAGAGACAGACTTGCTAACCAAATATTTTTACAGGCTGAAATGTTTGTACATTGCATCCCACTGAGCGGAGTCAAAACACACTAAACAATCACGGACACACTCTCAGTTGAAGTACCATATACACTACCGAGTATTGGTACTAGTGCTGTCATGAAGGGCCCTCCACTTGAGAGCGCACGCTCTCATTTCATCACACTTTTAGTGGCCTCTACTTGGTGGTCGAGTGATGTGGTTAAAGGTAAATGACACCTGAAAATTCTACTCGATGCTGGTTGAAGAGCAAGCATTTCATCCCAAATATCCATTTGCAAGCACTTCAACAGAGAGAGCAGTTTTGAGCCACAGATTCTTGGACTGTCCATCTCTGAAACTACACATTTACTTCATGATACCAAAACACTACATTCTCATTCATTCATTATATATTTTCTTTGGATTAAATAAGAGTGGGTTATTTTAAGACATCTACACATCCTCCAATGTAGTAACGGAGCAGCAAAAAGAAGAGACAACAGAAGCATGCTGTTCTGCTTTCATTAAAAATGCACAGAAAAAAAGACATTTTAATTATGGCCCAACTGATTAATCGGCCAATATTAGTTCTTTTAGACGTACGTATTACAACATAAGAAAACGGTTATGACATTCAAACACACCCAACCACCAAAAAATATAAAATAAAAATAATTAATAAGGCATACCGGTAGTTTTTCTCTCTGTTGTAAAGTCAAACAAATATTAACGGACAAAGGACAGTGGACCCGCAAACTTTTTTTCCAATGTTTCAAATAATACCTTCTATACTTTTTTTGTTATTTGGTTTGATATGGAATATATTTTGAATTTCCAAACATATTTCTTCATTTCTTTCAACGCATTTATCATGGACATTAATTATTTGCTCACCACAGTCTAATTTGGTCCCGATCCCCCAAAAGTGGGGGTCCACTGAATTGTAAAACAGTCAAATGTTCTGCTTATAATTTATGTCTTTATTGTTAGCAATGATGCCCCCTCCCCTCAAAAAACAAAAAACAACAACAACAAAAAACAGATTAGCGGGTTTTATTCTGCCAAATATTGGAATCAGCCTATATAAAAAAAAAAGAAGTTAAAAATCCATACCAGTCGGGCCCTAATGTTAATCTATGACATCTTTGATTTAATTAATCATGTACACACACTTCCAGCCTTTATGGCACAGACCTTTTGCCAAGTGATGGGTGGTGTTGAGTGATAAAGCTCTTCTGCCGCCTGCTTGGAGAGCATTAAACTTTATTGAAGACGACACTGGCCATCAAAGTCCTTCTGTTTTGGTTTAAGGGAGGAAACTTAAAAATAAGGTATCATGCTGCAGGCAACATATTGATGAGGGAAGCCATCACATCAGTGGGAATCGTAAACTGTCCGGACAGTCCAACCACGGGCGCTGCAACCTGAGACTGTTGTTGACAAGCTACATTTGCTCTTTCAAGGTTTTCAGCCCCCCCCCCCTCCCCCACCCCCCTCACATGTGGATCGAAGGGAGTCTGACAGAAGTGAGTCGCTTTTAGGTTTAGTTAAACAGGTCGAGAACAAGGCTCTGTGCAGTTTAATCAAGTGGCCGCCCTCTTCATCCTTACTTACTGTTCTTACAAGAGTGAGGGGGGGATTTAGTCTTTGTCCTTCGGGATTACAATGTCACTTGTTTTAAAGATAACAGATGTTTCGATTGCGATGTTAAGGGCTGATTGAAAATGTCAGCTCACAGCTTTGTGTGGGTTTTTTTTTCCCCTTCGGTCAGTCGATCCTTGTTTTTGGCATTAACTCAATCCTACATTGAGATTAGCTCTGAGTTGATTTAGTCTAAAGTTGTACACAGGATTTTATGCCACGCATGTGACAAATAAACATACATATTAACAGAAGAGGGATTTGCCGCCAAGTTAACTGTGTCGTTCTGCAAATGTAACAGTAATTACCAAACTGTGTTTACCCTATTTTGTTTCGTCTCGCATCGCTATTTAACTGTGTTTCCATCAGCCAGGCTTTTTATTTCACAATAACCCACTGTTGCATACGCACAACAACATTCACAGAGATGACAACACAGGACATCACACACTGATACAAACATCAAGAGAATAAATAGTAGCTCAAAGGTCCAGCTGAACTTTATCTTCACAAACAGGCGGGAGAATGCACATGAAACAGTGGAACTCTTTTAATCACAACAACCAAAAAATAAAAAATAAAAATACAACGGCTCGTTTCAAGTGAAAATAATAACATGACACCGTAGGTTTGAAATGACGTGAGGCATTCTTGTGCCAACTGTGAGAAGTTCCACAACTGGACAGATAACAACTTCTGAAGAAAAGCAAAGTCAGCTCATGTTACAATATGTTCGGTTACACCCCCCACACACCTAAAATGCTGTATCCCAACTTTCAGCGTCACATTTTGAGCTTTATTTCCCTCAAAGACACACACTGTATGTTTTTCATGCTCACGAAAAAAAAGCAGCAACTAGTGAAGCACACAAACCTTTTTAAAGATGTTCTCATATGGGATTGTCATGGAGGAAGTAAACAGCAGGGGACATTTATTTCCATGTTCGGAAAAAAGGTTAGATAGTGGAGATGACAAAACATACACACACTCACGCTCGCACATGCATACTCACGCACGGAGAATTCATTATTTACATTCACTTTATGGTTTTATTTTAATGTTTTCAGAAAGTACTTTTTGAAGTGCTATTTTATATGAAACTTTACACACATTACATGTATTCTTTTATCATTATTTTTTTTTGTGAAAGGCTGGAACAGATGAATAACATTTACATTCATTTCATGAGGATAGACGATTGCAAATACACATGTTCAAGAGACACTGCAGTGGTACTCTATAATAACAAAGGGCCTTGGCTAAAAATGACCCAAAACGGTTTATTTCCACTCGTGAAATGTATACAGGAGAATGATTAATTCTCGTAATTCAAATGGAATATGCTTATTATCCAGTGCTCGGGGGTAATCCCATGCACAGATTCTCTCTGGGTGCCAATTTAAAAAAACAAAGGCTTCAGAAACTAAATGATGGTAAATATTTTAAATCAGTCAGATTAGTTTAAATAATCACAGGACTACATGGCAATTGCGTAATAATGTAGGGTGTGTGTGTGTGTGTGTGCGTGTGCGTGTGTGTGTGTGTGTGTGCGTGCGTGCGCGCATGTTCTCATATGCTTTTGTTGTCTTGGCAGCACAATGATTGTCTCAGTGTGAAACTAGGGTGGGGGTTAAAAAATGGAAATTGTAAGTAAATAAAAAAAATAAAAGTGCAAGTCCCCCAATTAGTGAAGCTAGATTTGAACTGTAAGCATCATAGTAAGAGAATAGCAGAACAGGGAAATGATAACGCACTTGTGCTGATGATGTGTGTTCTCCTACGAGTAGGATTATGTGTGGAGGGGAATCGGGGGGAGGGGGCATGAACAGCCCAGTCAGACACACTTAGCCTGCACCCATGGAGGCTCAATCCAGCCTGTTCAGCCCCCATTTAAGGAGACTGTTAGCTGATGAAGATGTGTACATGCAAGAGTGAAGATAAAAGAAAACCATGACCTGACTCATTAGCCCCGGTGATTTAATATATTGACACTTGGATACAAACAATTCCCTTTAGTGGACTCTACTGGCAGGGGAGGGCTCCATTTAATTAGTTATGAAATGTGACTTCTTGTCTGGGAAGCAGAAGAATTGCTGATGTTATATAGTCATGTGCAAATTGAACAATAAAGCCATCCTTGCAATGTTAAAACTTAATCATGTGCCCAAAAACAAATAAATAGATGAACTAAAAGGTGGAGCGGATACAATCCCAGCAGTGTTTGCCAAGTGAGGGATGGCAAATATGCGGCATATTTAACACAAATTCCTGTTGCGCAAACTTAAACAGATGGTGCTGCTTGAATGCTCTGCGTCTTCTGGGAAACAAAAAGAGGCTATGCTTCACAATTGCCAGTAGCAGATTTAAAAGCCAATAAATATGCATAATAAGGTGTGGCAATGAACACAAGCTATTGATCTCTCAACATACTGTAAGTCTCAGTGACTTAGCCCGTGACGGTAATCAAACAAGCGCTCGTTATTGTTGGCAATTCGACAATAAAAGCTCTGCTTTGTTGTGCGTTCAGAAACCTCAGCCCTTTTAGCAGTGATCAATTAGAGACTGCATCCAAGAAGTGCCACATGAATGTGGGTAATGTGCGATATCACACTTGAGAGTCTACTTAAAGTACTGTTAGTCACCCGGGGGGGTTCAAAAGCCCATTCTGGATTCTCATTTGCCAAAGCGACATGCCCCCTCTATCTTTTTAATGTATCAGTCTTGAATACCAAAATAAAATCCTTGTTTCGTCAAAATAAATGCGTCTTCTAAATGACAAACTTGAGTGATTAAACAAATCACCAAATATATCAAATAAAGCTACAAAATTGTGAAAAATCAACCTCTCGTCTCCATTCTCAAATGCTGCGTTGTATTAAGGTATGAAAGTGCATCCCGCCGCTTTGTCTTGGACCTGTCTCATGCCTACCCACCCCAACAGTGGTGGTCATGTTATTCCGTCAGTCATTATTCTGTCAGTATTTCAAGCCGGCCCAGTCCATCCATCCGTCAGCGCCGCCGATGGATGGACTGAAAATTGTATCCGCTGAAAGTCTCCAGTGGCTGGAATATACTCTCCTGAGACAAAGTGGAGAGAAGCGCTTCGCCACCAGCTAGCTCTCAGGCTGGCTCATCCATGGGTTTACCTCCTTGCTTGGAAATAGAAATATTGAGACAGAGCTGTTCTGCAAATGTATTTTCGGGGTGTAGGCATAGCTAGCTAGCTTAGTGCATTGCTGCAGTTGGGCCAAGTAATGATATTTGTAACTGCGCCATTCATGCGCCCCCCCCCCCCCCCCCAAAAAAAAATCAGAAGAACTGAAATGGTGAAGAACGGTTTCATGCTCTATCTCCACAATTCGGTACTACATCCACGTTTTCATCAGTTATCTTCAAACGTGTATTTACAGACAAAATCTATATTTTTCAGAGCGTTGTATGTTCCCCCGTGTTCCCTCTAAGTATTACAATGAGGCACCTGTTTTCTGAGACCTTGACTACATTGAGGCAGGAGTGGAGTGGCTTCCGTTGAGGGAGAACACATCTCGCACTGTGATGCTGATCTGGCTTCTCCTACCGATATGCATAAGCAGTGTTTTTTCTACTAATGTTGTGCAAACTGTTTTGTCTTTGACTTGGCTTTCTTTACATGCCCATCGTCTTTAGAGGTGGCCACACTCACACGGAGAAAGCATTGCATTAATAGGATCCACTATGTGCTGGGGTGGGGGGCGCCGACAGCTTGAAGGGGGCGTGTGTTTTCTTAGGGCTGGGGGTGGCACAGCAAAGCATTCAGCCCATCGCCAATGTAAGAAAGGAGCTTCTTGTTTTTAGGGGTGGTGGCGAGTCCAAGTATTCCCCGACGGAGCACAGTGAATGGGCTATTTTGCCTTGCAAAGTGTTCCATAGGAAAAGAATGGTATGGGATAAGTTTGTTGGTATTTGTCAATAAATCAGTTCTTAATGAATAAATGATATTTTTTTTTCTATGACACTACAGTTAACTTTCAGACCTTATACTCAATCACAAGGATCGGTGTGGACCCTTACCGTTCGTGTGGGATTGGGACAAAGCCTTGTCATGAATTGTGAAAATGTGTGAATAATGGAGATGATCATAAAGCATCAACACCATACTTCGGGAATGTATACACTCGTGAATCCAGTTTACATAAACAACTGTGTTTAATTTGTTAAATTAATCAACACAAACAAACCACCTTCACCCGTGGCTTCACAATAATATTAGATAACATAGTAGTCTAACTAACAAGCTTGCACAAGTTGTTCTGACAGTGCAGATGGGCAAACACACGTGTGCACTACCACTTTATGAATAGAGTACAGGTCATGAAAATTTTCATTCACACACAAAAATGAATATGCAAATTCATATCAGTGAATATGTGAGGGTTCACTGTACACGCTTGTACACGTTGTTTCCACCAGGCAGTATGGTTCGGAATGTTTCAGTAAAGCCCGATTTTTGCCTTGCTATTGGAATGGGTCTCGGAAATCTGAAGTTACGGCCACAGCTTTTGTTGAGTTAGCAATTGTCCTCACATTGACACAATTTAGCTAGCAACTGAATAATCCATGACAAATGTGTTCAAGACCTTCCTGCAGACCAGCAATGATGGTCCGCGCCATTTCACTTATTCCCATTTCCACACGGTGCGGATGATGTATGTGTGGTATAATGATGCAAGCCTCAGACCCACTCGTGGGTTTGTTTGTCTGCTCGCTCTTTCTCGTCATTAGAAATGCCGTTTGAGGGGGTCCCTGTGGATTTGCGTGTTCTGTGCAAATCTTTATTTCGTGGCGAGACCTTGAAGAGGTATTAATTCAGAAGATCGCATATCCTTTGCAAACACATCTACTGTTAATATTGAGAGGCAGTATTTAAAGGATGAATTGCTGGAAATTTGTGTGTTAGTGAGGAAATGGGGATTGTGTTTGGATGATGAAATGTGTTCCCTTCACTACATGAAAAAAATCAATTAAGACAAAATGCAATTTTTTAGGGGGGCGGGTGGAATATTTTTGGAGAGTGCAGATATGCCGGCAGTTATAATGAGAAGTGAGAATTGTGATGAAGTGTGGTGGTGTGATGGGGAGGAGCGGATGGATTTAGGATGGGGTATGTAAGGTGGGTCAGTGGGTTGGTTGAGCATGCTTTCAAGCTCCTGTCGACGTAATGCAGACTTATTGAAATGGCTGTTTTCCAAGAAGGCTTGTTTTACTGTGTAAGGAATTTGTGGAACAAGAAGTCATCTCTTGGTTGTTCCCTCTTGATGGCCTCACCGCATGACACTCGAATTCGCTGCTCTTTACCCTGAGTAGCACATAATGATCACAGGAATTACAGATGTGCAATGTCACTCTAAAACCTGGGCAAAGACTGTTCGGTGAAAATATTAGAGGGCTTTCTGACCATAGTTACAGTGGTGCCTGAGGTATGAGTGGCTCAATTTATATGTTTTCCCATATGTCCGTGGGACATTGTAAGAGCTTTAAGCAATGGATAATTGAACACGAACGGTGCATCAACACCTCTAGACAAACAATATAACAATACCTGAAGGCATATGTTCTTTATCCTCTGTGACAAATATTACTGTAGCTTACTGAGTCACTTACAGTTGTTGAGTGAAACTATTTGTTTGTATGCATGACTGCATTATACCGACCAGTGGCCATTTCCTGCATGCCGGAAATAATTCATCATGACGCACACTTAAATTATGTAATTTCAATACAATGATGCTACAGTATGTTTAAATGAATTACACAATTATAGAATGGTCGTTTCCTTAAAAAAATAATAATAATAAAACTCGACATTTTCAACTAATTTTACTCTCTGCACAGCGTCCACCAGAGGACTATATACAGCCTGTGGTGATCGTGCAACTGTCCACTATCTGCTGTTGCTGGGGTGAAAGCCAGACAGCTACCCCTGTGATTGCGTTCCATTTAAGTGGATCACAAAGGTGATTTCTTCTCACTCACAGTTTTCCGTGTGCAGCTGACTGGCAAGCAGGGGGAGGGGGGAGAAGTGTGATCTCTCAGTTCTATTAGCAGCAGCTGGGTAAAATTACCGAAAATCCTTCCTGTAGAGTATGTAAAAATCAAAGTGCGAGCTGGCAATATGACAACTAATAAATTGCGGATGTATGTATTAACATAAGATGTCAGAGAAACTCCTCTGAAGGATTTCTTGAAAAAAAATACATATAAATATATATACATTTCAACTGCAAGCCTCCAATAACTCACCTTCTTGTCTTTATTTTTAAGACAGCATTTTTACGAAATACTTGTAACGTGGTACTTTCTAAACGTCGTCTTGAGGCAAATTAAGTCTGAGCATCTGTGTGAGAGGTGTGCTTCACTGGGTGTCAAGTAGCAGTGAATAAGAATATTAGACGCAGAAAGTCCTTTCAAGCCAATAACCATGAAACATGGCGGTTAAAGAGGCAAGAGTTTTTCTTTCCGCTTCTTTCTCTTGTCAACACTCAATGGTTGTAACGGTAAAAGCAACAGCTTTTCCGTATTCTCATCACTTTGCAATGCGTATAGAATCGAACCCGAACATGGATCAGTGCATGTATGTTCAAGGGTGAAGGTATGGGGAGTCCTAGGCCCTGTAGTTGTTTTGAAAAGGTTTCCTCATCAGAACATGACTGCTGACAGGAGGCCCAGGCCAGTTTTGTAATGGCCAGTACATCTCCATTTGTATTCTGTGTTTGGGAGAGCTTCACATAGACTGCCACTCGAGTGAGGTGAAAATAAAATGTAGTTACAGATGCTCCTTCAGCCCTTTATTGAATGGGACAAACAGTCAAACATAAAATGAAAACACTCGCAAGGAGCATGTTGACAATACTTACACTGAGCTGGAGTCAGAGTTCCTGGCATCACTCATGAGGCCATGCCCCCTTAATGGCACACGTCAACATACAAATACCGCCATGTGCTGTGTGTGTGTGTGTGTGTGTGTGTGGCTTTCAACTTAATTAGCAGCTGGCATAATAACATGAAACAAAAAAAACAGTGAAAAACTGTGAATGGAGCGATCAAAAAGATGATCCATCATCTTGCATTGCGAACAACCTGACTAACAACTGCAGAATGTTTCAATATGGTTTTCCTTGCCTTACAACTGCAAGGGGGCTCTATTTATCAAACACTCTCCTCTCAAAGCCAACCAGGTTGTGCACTGGTCCGCTATAAACTTCATCGGGTCATCTGAATTGACGATCTATGTTGCAAGGAGGCGAAAGCCTCTGCTGGAGCATGTCGTGGCAGAGAGCAGGGCCTGAGCCAAATCTGTCTGACTGATCACTACAGATGCTCCTCTTCAAGTATTCCGAGTCAGATCCTTAGTGCCGGGTCTTGAGGGACAAACAATAGCACCTGTTCCTCATAAGATTGCCCACTCATGGTTCTTTAATGAAGCTTGAGGGCAGATGGTGTGAAATTACATTATCCAGTTGTTAGCGGTGATTTGACAAAGAAGTGATGGCAGCATAATGACGTCTTGTCTCTACGTATACGGAAAAGTGAATGGTGCCATCCAAGGGATCTTTGCAACACTTATTTGGCACATGTATTGTATCGCTCTACATGAGGGCTGAACAATGAATTGAATTCAAAATGACAATTTTCAAATTTGGAGGAAAAAAAACCCTCAATCTTAGTCAGTCAGCATATATTTGTAATATTTTTAAATGTGTCAATGTAGGTTCAGTGCAGCCGTTTCATGAAACAAGAAAAGTAGTAAAGCCACACACAGATTTGCGTTTTTTGTTATCATCTGATTTATGACCCACTGCTTAATGTTTATGTCACACTTGTTTGGTAACAGTTTCTGAAGTTGTCGTAGTGACCGCCCAAAAGTAATTGCATTCGATAAACAGTTTTTCATATCAATTCTTCATGGCTCATTTGTATTTAGTGTAAGCCCAAACTATAGGAACAAAACATTTATGTCTAGTAAATATGACATTGTTTATTGTAATACAGATTAATTTATTTCTAGCGTTTGTGAAAAAAAAAATGAGAAGAGGATCTTGGAAAAAAAAAATTACATATCAAAACCGAAATCGCAAAGCTGAGGGGAAAAAAATGCAGTTGGATCCTTTTTCCAAATCATTTAGCCTTACTCTCCATAGACACATTTGAGACTTTTTGTTTGTCAAAATGCACTTCTTCTTTCTTGTTGCTTACTTTAAATGCACTCGGAATTATGCATCCCGGCAACTTACGAGGATTTAATTGACAGCCCAACTAAGCTCCGCTATTTGTTCGCACCTTGAAGCGCCTCACAATTCGCCTTGCTCTGACATTAGCTGCTGCTTATTAAACTTTAATGCTCGCAGCTCATTACTGTAAATCACATCCATTCAAACTCAATGCATTTATTTCTCAGCCATTGTATATTTATACTCGCAGTTTTAGCTGGATAAATCCAGTATATTTTGTGCCATATTTTTAAATGGTAAAGGTAATAAAAGCTGATAAAAATTATATCCGTTAGAGTTCATGTCGCCTGGGGTGTGGGAGTCAGGGTGGAGGTGGAGGGTGGGGTGAGAGGGGGGGCTGATGTCTGGTTATCCCGATTAAAGTTTCTATTTGAACTTAAGTTGTATGGGTTAAACAAAGCATTACAGAAATTTAAAAATCTGAGTAAGTTTCATTTGTGCATGTGATTATATTTGGAATAGGATAAATCACAGGTGTGATAGTGTCTGAACTGTAAGTTTTTCACTATCATATTTTATTTCATTTGAAGCTTGGGTACAAATGGATAGAAATACAAAGATCTGAATTTAATCGTGAGTAAAATATCTGACAGCAAATTGAAACCAATATTAATTTCTATAAGCATATGCAGTACTACGTCAGCACACGCATCCGAATACACATTTTCAGTAGCAGAGCCCATCTGGTTTTACTGTCCAAACATTCCGACACAGAAAAGCTGTGTACCCTTGCCTGACTCATGTTCTGCTATGACATTAATTATTGTGTTTTTCCATATGTTCCATGCAAGTGAAGCCAAGATCCATTGCTCAAACTTTCAGCTTGGAAACACAGAACAGAAAATCCCTATAAAGTTATTATTTGTCACCGTCTCCCTGACCATTTGTTTTTACTCGGTAGAAACACGGTTTTACAGAATTGCTTTTAGGTACAGTACATTTCTATACAGTAATTCACTCATAGACTGCCTAGACTTTCTGTTTTTCCTTTCTTTTTTTTTTTTTTTTCGTGGTACCTCGACACCTCTGGTTTTATCAACGAGTTTTTTTGGGGGGGATGCTCTGAGTGTGACAGAAAGTAGGCGCATTACTCTGTTAGGTGTCCACAAGCTGAACAAGTGGGGCTCTTACCATGTTGATTTCATGCCTCAGTGCAGGCGTAGTAATTGCACCCAGTCCTCGTTTTGTTGCAGCTTGCTTGATTTTAAAGAGGGTTGAATGGTGAACCATTCTGTAAAGTGTTTATTTTAGGGGATGACCTTTATTAACCCATTTCCCAGGCAGGTTCCCCTGAGGTGGCCGGGCCCGCTGTTAGATAAACCGTCTCAGGCCCATGGTAGCTGGCCTGCTCGCCGTCAAAGATCCTCATGAAGCGGGGAGTGACAGTAAGATTGGACCTTGCTGCGTGTGTGCAACCCCCCACACACGCAGCACTTCGGAGACATAAGCTGCTCACCCACCCTTGACACAAGTGGGGAGTTTGTGTTGATATTCCCTTTAGGATAGGGAAGTCAGCAGATGACTGGCTGATGAAGGTTTAATGTGAGACTGCAAAAAATACGCAAAAGTGACAGTCTCATGTTGTTGCAGGGAAAAAAAAAGACTATACCTTGAGCTATGAGGGAGTCAAATTCAGTTTTTTCGAGATAGGAGCCTTCATTCATTTGACTTATGAGCGCAGAGTTGGGATATTTGTGCTGTGTGGTGGCACTGACCCAACTCACTTTGCAACAAGCGGCAGATTGGCAGCCTGTTTATTGCCACTCTCAGTTGAAGAAGAGAATTACACCTTCTACCTAAAAGAATATGTGGCTTAAACTTTCAGTCTACCGTACTCTGTTAATGCAAATACAAAATAACACCTATTTTGTGGTGCTGTAACACTTTAAGATATGTATTTAAACACAAACACAAAGTCCGTCATCGTCAGCCATCATGATTTCAGGCTGGCACAGTGCCTCAGTCCGTCAGTGCGCCTCAATTATTTTTAACACGTTTCCTTCGTTGCTAAACTACAATTCATCACCACTATTTCAGCCCCGTCAGTCAAGAACTCTTTACAGCACACATTATAATTCAATTAGAAAAGGTTTGCAATGGTTTACACACGCCAAAATATGTATGAATGGGTGGATATAGAGAAATAATACATGGAGTGTGGTACAATTTAAGGATAGTGCATTATAAAGTGGAACGAATTGATTTGGCTCGATACGATGCATTAACATATGTAAAATCAAAACCGATTTTCCGGTTCATATTGTTTGTTGTTACACCCCAAGTACAAGCAGTTTGCATTCTGTATTCTCTACGAAGAATGACTTAGCAACATTCGTGATGGAGTGTTGAGCTGAAAGGAATATCTCAATGAACAGGAAATCTCCCAGGCAGAGAAGCACAATGGCCATTCAAATGATGTTGTGTGACAAAAACAGTTTCATTTTCTTTCAAAGTTCTATTGAATTCTCTTATTGCTCTGTTTTTTTGAGTGTGAGTTTTCCTCATTAAAATTCAGTTTTCAGATTGTTTGGGTTTTTGAGGGAGGGGAGGTGGTGAGGGCTGGAATAGCATCATGGCATTTCCATTCATTTCAGTTGGAAAAGCTATGCGTGTTTTAAGTTATGAGCTTGGTCACAGAACAAATTAATTTCATCTCTCAAAGCGCCGCTGTACTGTCCAATGTCTGTCTTTTTTCTTTCCATCAACAGGGATGATTTCATGTGTGAGGTGTGTACAATCCTCCTACTGACGAATCTCTGTTGTAACAGTCACGGAGTTCGCGCAGGCTTTGCACAACATTCGCAGTACTTCTCTGCAGAAGTCATAAAGACTCTCTCAGTCCTGCTGTGACTTCCGCTCGCTGGCGCTGGAACAATAAGTGCGGTCTTTGATGTCTTGAAGTGAAACAGTGGTCTGCAGATTGAGCGGGCGTAGATCTGCCAGGTTTTGTGTGAGGACACGAGGGTCCGCCATTGCCATAGAGCCCCCTGTCAACACGCGTTAGGGAGACCTGTGATCTGGACCCCCCTCCCCTCCCCACACTGAGCGTAATCTGTGTTTCTGTGTACCATGCCTTCGCTTAGGCCTCTCTCTGATCTTCGCTCTCTATCTGTTCAGCAGGTCCAGGGTCACATGCCTCCGCTCATGATCCCCATTTTTCCACACGACCAACGCACTCTGGCAGCAGCCGCCGCCGCCCAGCAAGGTTTTCTCTTCCCTCCGGGAATGTCTTATAAGCCAGGTATGCTTTGCAACTTAAGTCTTTCATCCCCTCCTGTGATCTCTCCACACATGTACAGTCTCACATCCTTTCTTCTGAGATCTTAACACTACCTTTGAATATGTAACAAACAAATTTGCATGGGATTTAGATACGTCGTCTACGTAAAATAACAGAATTGTCACTGAGACAGAGTCAGCCAGTTGTGCCTGATGGGTTTTCCGATGAGAGCAAAATAATAACCACGTTACTGTTGTGTGACATTTATACACCAATACAATGTAAGAGAAAGGTTTGAGAAATATAATGATTGAAAAGGTTAATTTCCTTCAGAACTCAAAAGGGGAAAACAACCACTAAAATCTCATAACTTGGAAATCAAATATGCATGTTACTCATTATAAGTGCCTTTTTTTTTGCTTACAACCTCAATGCTTTTAATTACAAATGAGATTGAATGTTACGGTGAACAATAAATATATTGCTCCCAATACAAGTCGGCGTCGTCTTGATAAAAACGTGATAGCCAGAACAAAGCTAGCCCTTGCGAATTGTAAAAGTGAAGCCGAACATGAAAGATGACCGAAATCAGCAAAGGGAAACCCAAGGAAGTCAGCAGGTTTGCAGCAGCAGCAGCAGCAGCACATTAAAAAGGTGTGCAAGTGCAGTTAATGAATTAACTATAAAACCACAGGATGAAATGTCAGCTATTTTGGAACTATGGAGCCATGACAGCCTAAACAAAGTGCCTGAGGGGGCGAGTCTTTTACCACTGCGCTTTTTGCAATAGGTTTGACTTCGAAAATGTTTTAGTTCAAATAACAGAAGCTATTAGGGAATCATGGTCAGAGGTCGCCGTGTATATGCTTGCTGCATAATGCATGAGTCGGTGAAGAAATAGCTGGGGGAGTCTGCAAATGACTGCTTTAGGAGAGCTATTTCAAAACATCTCTGATTTCTTCACACTCTCGCTGCAATACAATATACACAATGTAGCCAGGGAGGACAATGTTATCACCCCCACCTGCAGCGCACGCAGGATGCTGCCACGTTCTTTTTCTTCGACGGAAGTGGCCTAGCATTTACGTCCAAGACTAAAGCACACTAATCTGATGTTATGATTACGGGACGGCTCCCGGGAACCACTGATTATGACCCCAACCCTGTTGTGCTCACATGGCAACAAAGTCACTCAGGCACCATGGTGGGAAGTCATCACCCCCATCCGCCGGCTGTGCTCAATGGCCTGCTATTGTACGGTAGACAAGCTCAGCCTTTCAAGCAGCAGCTCATCTTTGAAACAAATCCTGTCGGACTTTCCACCCCATCTACCCTGCTTACCAAGATATCAAAGCATTCAGGCCTACATACGGCGCTCATGTTACTGGATGATGGCACCACAATCAGTTTCCTTTTCCCCCCACAATACATGGGCGAAGAAATAAAACAAAAGGAACATTGAAACAACATTGAGAAGAGGTCACAGCGTTAGTTTTCGTATAAAGATTAAAAAGTGAGTTAAGTTGGTTCCCTCTTCCTTTGAGATATCTACGTCCCTTTTCAAATATCTTATATACAGTATGTTTTAATTAGGGGAAAGCATGTTGTAGATATCTATGACTGGAATCATGAAATGTTGTTGTTGAGAGCTCAGATTTGAGTTACAGACAGCAACAATTCAGTTACAGAAATCCTAAATTCACTAGTAATAATAATAATAATAATACATTTTATTTATTTGCGTCTTTCAAGACACCCAAGGACACTTTACAATAACAAAAAACACAAAACAATACGGGTTGAGCAGCGGCAGCCAAAACGCGCCAGCGTTCACTCAACCCGGAAGTCAGAAAGAAACCACAAGGGAGGAAGAGGGGGAGAAAAAAAAACACGCTCGAACTACCCTCATTTTGAGGATAATTTGTGGAACTAATATAGAGTGATTTGTAGATACGTGTAAGAATAAATCCCATACACATGAATTGCAAAAGTGATGTCATTTGTCCTTGGCAAAAGTTGCAGATAGATTCAATTCTGTTATTCTGAATAGAATAGTCACAATTAGATGAAAGGCACTGCAAATGAAAATGTCACCTCTTGAAAACGTAATTACGATTTGTGAGAAAGACTTGTTGATTTCAGCAATGTTCATTCAAAATAGTCAAACTTAGCTTTTAAATGTTGAATCCGATTGCCATCAGACCAGAGCCCAGATTCAAACACTCAACATCAGACACGTGCTCACCAATAGGCCGCTCTGTGACATTTCCATTCCTAAGAATTATATGTTGCAGTGACCAGGTCAACAGGGGACAATTCATGGTTAAAACTGGTTTATAACATAATACTGCTTTCATCAATGACACTGACCTGGCACGATGCCCATTTTGCTGAAGCCAAGTGCCTATATGCTGAATACAGCCAAGACTCACATCACCCATCCCCCCAACCCTCATTTAGGACACGACTCTTGCTAGGTTTCACATGACATCGAAAGACACCCAGCCATTTATTATTCCCCAAATATCTACGTCACAGGCAGCAGACAGAGAAAAGAGGGAAAGCGATATCCAAATGAAGGTGTAGAAATAACCACGGCGCAAGCCTGCACATCCAAGCCGGCACTATTTGCAACCACGACTGCCGTGTGATTTTATTTGCTTCTAAATGGGGATTGAATTTCCGTGTCCCGTATCACATTGTGCTGTGCTGTATGAGATTGCAAAGTGAGGCAAGCGGGCGAGCGCAAAGTGAAAGAGAAGGTACATACATTTACCTTGTCTGTGGCCTAATGGCTCCATATGTTTGTGAGGGGAAGTGACAAGAAGAAGTGGGGTCTGAGCGAAGGCCAACTCCCCCGAATCCCCCTCCTCGCTAGCACAGATGCATGCTTCACAAATGTGCTGCTCTATCTCGTAAGGTTGTTCTGGCCAAGTCAACGTACTGGCTTGTGCGGCGGCCCTTTCGACATCTAATAGCTGGGATTTGTGTTGCAACTATCTCCAATTCAGTTTGGCTTAGTCATAAACACCATTTCCAACAGTGCGTTCTACACAGCCAAAATCGTCATTGAAGGAGCGATATGATGTCACTTTGACCCGTTCAAGATGTCTTTAATTCACCTCAATTCAAGAGCCATACATGTCCCGTTGACAGAAACCATAAATGAAGTTTCAGTGAGGCAAAATTACATTGATATCTGGAGATGGAATTCGGACAAGTCAAAAAGACGTAGAAACTGGAGTTACAGACAGCGACAATTCGGTTGCAGATAACCGTAATTGTGGATCGGTAACTGAGTTGTAGATGTGTGTCAATGAGAAACCCCATTCACATTAACAGCAAAAGTGATTTGCGCCAACCTAAATAACGTTGCAGACATTTCCAATTCAGTTTTGACTAAAAGTGCTGGTTTAAAAATAACCCAGTATGGGTTAAATTAACCCAAAATAGGTTAAAATCAGCAATTCTAAGGGTGTAAGCTCAATTCTGATGAAAGATAACCCTGTCATTTTGACTAGCCACAGTTAAGTTAAATATCTTGAATGGAAATATCAGATCGTCAAATTGTAATATAAGGCTTGTTGAAATCTGCTGTATAAAATTCTGGGCCATCAAATTTAACCTCTCAATGTTTAGTCCATAAACTGCAGTTAATATCAGTCATGCAGCAGCAGCTTGCTCAAGACTGACATTGGCCAACGGGCTGCTGGCAATTGTAAGCATTGCAGATGTCAAATGACCACTTTCTGGTCTGAGTGATGTGTGGAATAAAAATGCGCAGCATTGTTTTAATTAATCATATTTTGCCAGCACTCTTGTTCTAACCGGTTCATACAAATGCACACGTGCACACACACACACACACACACACACACACACACACACGCACACGCACACGTTTTCACTCTGCTCCCTGTCAGAAACGATATTGTGCTGAACAATAGCCTGCCAAGCCTTAAGCTGTACGGACCACCTGAGAGGGTACACTGGGCCTATTGCATAACTGCTAATTGAATATCCAAGAGCTCCTTAATTGTTCTTCTGAACCTTGCAAGCACACACAAGCCTCGAACAGTTCCTCAGAAAAGCATGAATGTTGTGTGACGTTCCTAAATAATCCTGCTCCAGTCAAGCCAGTTGAACCTTTTGTGAATGCAGATGTTTGGGCTTGAAGCTGAGGGATTGCTCCAGTGTGCCACATTGTCGCGTCAATTCACTGCAGGACCCGGGATCCGTGTTGGCACTTGCCTGCACGCTGTGGGCCGGCTCATTGTCTCAACCTGTACACATTGTTGTCTCTCCCTGACAGGTGATAACTACCCCGTGCAGTTCATTCCCTCCACAATGGCAGCTGCGGCGGCATCAGGACTCAGCCCCCTCCAGCTGCAGGTATGTACATTTCTATGACAAAGAATGCTCGAGACACCCGCCAAGCCTTGGGCAGAAAGGATGGCTAAGCAGCTGTACGCTAAGTAATGAGCTGCGCACTAAATAATCCTGGAGCCCGCCCCAGCACACACATGCTCATCATATTACATATGTAATTCATTGCGTTTTATAGAGGCTTTATCCTCTTTGGCCTTCCCACACAGAAGAGGTATGAAGATAATAGTTATCAGAGGGAATGAGAATCACTTTGGTTGCTTTAATGGCCCACCAGTAAATGTATCAGAGGGCAAGTGACAGTGTGAGCAAAGAATCCTTCTTATTGCTTTTTATCTTGTAAACCCACTGACATAGTTATTTTATCAGCTTTTCTTATCTGTGTGGGGGAAACAAAAGAAGATATGAACAAAAATGCGAGCAGTCATATCATGTTGTGTGTGCAAAAAAAAATGTAGGGAAAGGCTCCATACCGTATAGACTGCTCCAGGATGTTTCTCACACAGAGAGGGGAAAAAAACTGAACCTAGGTCAGGGCCTAACCTGAGGCCATAATGTTTAATATAGATGATTATCTCGGTTCTTTCCTTCAAATTCAATGCTAAACACAACCATCAACAGAACTGCTCACCGCATGAGCTTTGTGCCCAAGTGATTGGGATTCCTATGACGATGTACTTTGACATTTGCAAACAGAAGAGACTGCATAATCATAAAAGGGGACCTTGAGGTACGACCTGACTTATGGGTTTTCAAGATCTGAGCAGCCGAGTGAGCGAGCAAAAAAAGGTCTTTGAGCTTTATTGTTACCCTCAATTGAAATGTACTATCAAGCTAAGCATACGCTAAAGAGAATGCATCTTGTGTTTTTATAACAACCGCATACTTTTGTCTTGTGTCCAATAGCTTAATGCTAATGGCAAACACAACAGGCGCAATAGAATGTGACAGTTCAGCAACAAATGTAGACAGACAATATAGCAGTGCTCAGTCATATATTCCTTATCATCTGCTAAGAATGACTAATATGACCACTGAAGATTTGTGACGACTCCTCTTTCTCTGTGAATATCCGTATATCTGTATTAAACTGCCCTTAGTAGGCAAAGGCACACGCACCACAATGAGCAGAACAATGTGCATTGTACTGAAGGAAAACATGTGACAAACTGGTAATTCTTTTTAATTGTGTTTACATATGTCATTCATCGGTTTTCATAAAGTATAATATTTTGGAGTGTCATTTTTCTCATTAGAAAGACACGGCAATTTTGGTGCGGGCTGGAATGGATTAAGGGAATCTTCCACCATTCACGCATCAAAGACGATTTTTAGATTGTGTGTGGAGTTTGCATGTTCTCCCCGTGTCGGGTTATCTCCGCGTACTCCGGTTTACTCTCATATTCCAAAAACATGCCTGGCAGACGAATGAACGACTCTAAATTGTCCCTTGGTGTGACCGTGAGCGCGGATGGTTGTTCGTCTCTGTGTGCCCTGCGATTGGCTCGCAACCGCTGGGATAGGCTCCAGGACGCCCGCAGCCCCTGTGAGGATAAGCGGATTAGAAAATGGATGGATGGACATATATATCGGTAGATTGCAAACAATATCCATTCTATTGTCAATACAGTACTAGCGTTGAGTCATTTGCGCATAGACACGGCGCATCCAGCTTCAATCCTAAAAAAATGTGTAAAGTTGCTAAACAGTGTGAGAGAAGCATGTAAGGATTAAACAAGAGAGTTGAAGACAGTGGGGGTAGGTCTCTTTCCACAGTGATATATGTGTCATTTGTCCTTCTCAGGCAACCACAGTCAGTGTTAACGAGCCTTGGCAAGTTCTAACAGTGCTTGCAGCTGGCTCTGAAAAGCCCTGTGTCATGTACCCAGGAGAAGCGCTATCAGAAATATCAAAGGTTTTCACTGGGCTTTGCTTATGTTTGAAGGGTCCGAGTGGATATGCGTCTTGGATGTATGGCAATGGTTTGGTTTTAAACATGCGTATCACGGGCCCGTTGGAAAGGATGGGTGGTTCAAACAGACATGTTCTCGTCTATTTAAAGTGTCGTCTGAGGTCAAACGAGACAGCCATATATTTGAAGGTTAGGGTGAAGAGGGGAGGCGGGTCTCAAGTCATTAATTGTGACTATGTATCTAACCTTGGGAATGGACTAAAGCAGTGCCTCCAAGACCATGACTTGGCTGACCTTTACCGAACATAGTAAACAAAAAAGACGCGCATTACCCATTAATTGAAGTCTGTCAGCCTGTCATGTATTCCACATGCTTTCTGCTATTTACCCTGCACTGAGACTCCCCTTAAAACAGCAAGGCATATTAAACATGCCCTTTTCAAAGTGGCTGAGACCAACAAACCATGTGAGTGTCGCGGCTTTTTGAGGATAACTACCATTAAAACGTGCACTTGTGTCTTGCCTTAACAGCCACAATCATTTCTTCAAAAAGAAAAGCACAGAAGTACGCTCTGTGTGGGAGGAAAAATTAGTACAATATTGTAATGAGTACAGAGGTGCCTTGAGATACAAGTGACCTGACTCACAAGCCATCGTTCGGGCAATTTCTGTTTTGACTCAAGATCTAAAGTTTCAGATATGAGTACTGTTTGGTGACAGGCTTCTCGCTGTTTATTGCCTCTTCCAATCGAAGTTTATGGTAAATAAAAAAATAAAAATAAAAAAAACAGAACAAAAAGAATTACACATGTCTTCAATTAACCCCATAAGTTAGCCTTCAGGCCTGCTAACTTAAAACTAACGTATAATCAGAGACAAACTAATGGAAACCTAACGATCAGATGTTTGAAGACATTTTGTGCAGCAACATATTTAGATGAACAATATTCCAATAATGACCGGCACATATTCTTTATCTTCTGTGAAAAATTACTAACATTACGGCTTACTGTCACATACACGTCTTTATAATGTACAATTCAATAGATGGTCGCGGCACAAATTAAAGTCACATCTCAAGGCACCACTGGATAGGAAAGTGAAATGATTCCCTATTTGGTGACTCAGTTTGGTTGTATTTTGAAAGTCTCTTTGCTTACAGCAATACTGGTCTAATTGCGAGTGCTTTTTATTGGAAAAAAAATGCACTGGGCTGTAAATTATAACATCCCAAAGTAAAAATCTTCCTCATTTACAATTTGTTGCTGAAAATTCCACCACCCCTCATCAAACATTCATGTCATGCCACCAATTTACTCCAGTTAGATTATTCAATATATGAACCATTTAAAAAAAAAAGACAACAACAACAGCAACAATCTTATTGGAAGAATTAATTCCCACAATGCTGCAGAGGAAATGTGATCCAGTTAGGGAGGCAGGGTGCTCTGTCACTCATAATGTTGCACATGCAAGTCCTTCCTATTCTCCTCTGTCACAACATTGTGGAATCCAGCCCTCGCGAAGAAGAAAACTCAACGAGGTAACAAAGCCTCGGAGCTGATGGATGTAAATGAATGTCGCCGGATGTGTTTGACTGCCGCGGACTGTAATTTGCTTGTCAATACAGGGAGGTAGCGTCACTGGGGCTGGCTGGCAGTCTGCAAGTGGCTTGTCAGCACACACGGCTGTACCACAGGGCAATTTCACTCAATGTGTTCCTGACAGATTGGCTCGCGTCCTCAACTCACAGGAGAGAGGGCGGATAAACTATCCCAGCGCGACGTGCCCCTCTTCATTAGTGCCCACACAGTGCGCCGATGAGGCCGGGATCAGCAGCAAACAATGGCTGCATCTCCGCCTGTCCTTGCCTGATTGCAAGTGACACCTTTCACCTAACAGAGGAAATTGTGCTTCCATTGCGCTACAATGTGTCCCGACATCCACTATATTCAGTTGAGTAAAGAAACAAGAAGAGAATTTTCCTAATTCTACAAAAGACATATCTATTTGGGACATTAATTAAGATGTGTCTTACATAGGGCATGGGAATACAAAGGCTATAATAAATCAATGCAGTTCTCTTCTACTTTGAACTATGAAATAATCTCCATAATTAGTAGGGAATAGGGGCATCACAATTGCTTTTTTTTTTTTTAGTTTGAGTACCTGCTCACACCGAGGAGCGATCCTAGACCTCAACAATTGTCCGTTTTTCCAGTTGAATAAAAGTACAGTATCCCAACAATATGTTTTTAAATAGGCTTTAAGTCTAGTGCAGCAGTGGTGCAAATGGTTCTGGGGCTGAATGATTAATCAAATTTGAATCAACATCACACTGTAGTCGAAGGCAATTTTCAAATCTCAAAGATGCCAATTTGGGGGGAAAAAGCTTCAATTTGGTCTGTTAGTAGGCTTATTTTCACTCTGTATGCATATATTATTCATCGATATTGTGTCTAGATACCCCGTTTTCCTATCATTGTTTCATAAAACATGAAAAGTTAAATCTATAAAGCCACAGAATTGTTTGCATCATTGTAACCTGGTTTGTGACTGACTGACTTATGTTTTTGCTACGCCCGTTTGGTTGAATTTTGTGAAGTTGTCGTAGTGAATGCGTAAAAGATTGCAAGTCAAAGTGTTAACAACTCTAATTCAAGTAGAAACCCCAGACATAATCATTTATGTATAATGAATCTGATATTCATTTTAATGGATATTGATTTATTGATTGTGTTTGTTTGAAAATACATGTGAAGAGAAACTCATCGCTTATTAAATCTCAATTCTAACATTGTAGAAAAAAATGTCACAATTACATCATTCAGCCCTAGTTCAAACCAATTAATATGTGATCAGATCGGAACAACTCTCAAAAAATATATATGTCACACAATAAAAACATATCTATTTATCAGTCAGCTGCTTCCAGACACAAATTGCCTTATCGTGTCTCTGTTCTGCACAGCAAGGTTGCTTTTGTGTTGCAAACAGGCTGCTGGGAAACTAGCATCGGCCTTACACATGAACTCCAAATGTAAGAGATGAAAAGCGGCCACAAGCAGACCTGATCCCCGACAGACAGATACCGTACATCTGAAGGAGGTCTCATTGCTTTCGATGACTCGTGTGATAAGCAACAGTGTACCACAGTCTGGGGACGAACAGGAAGAAAGTGGGAGTGAAGAAAAAAAAATGCACATGATCTTTTGTTTGGATGTAAATGCCTGTGTAGTGCAGATGTGAAGAAACAGATTCCATCATTAACAAGTGAGGCACTTTTGACTTTGAAAGAGAAATGGGGAGAGAAGAGGGCAGGGCACTGAGAAGCGACATACTGTAGCAAGCAGCTGTTTCCCTGTTTATGAGCAGAGGAGGCCAGTCTTTGAAGGTAACCCTGAGCAGTGCAGCAATGCTAGCCGCGTATGGAAGGCTGGCTAATAAGGTGGCTAGGTAAGCAGCTGGATGGAGGCTGTGGTGAACAGAGGGACAGATGGACAGATAGAGCGGATAATGCTGTGAGCAGCACAGAATGGGAAGGGTGGCTCTGGGGCCGCGACCCCCAGAGAGCCCGGCATACGCCCCACTTCAAGAGAGGAGTTGCGGTTGCGTTCCTACTGGAAGAGAAACGGAATGAGAAAGACTGACAGTGGTGCTTTGCAATATGAGTGACCCAACTTACGGCTTTTTTGAGATACGAGACGTAGTTCGGCTGATACTGTGCTTTGGCTTGCAAGCACAAACTTGCTGTTTATTGCCACTCCCAGTTGAAGTTTACTGTCAAACTAGACAGCATTTTTCATGCACTTTGTATCTTATTTTGAAGGCAGGTTTAAACGTTACCATTGTGACCAGAGAGTGTTGCGGCCGGATACGAAGTTCCTTTTGTCATGATTCATGTTTATTATTATGTTTCGAAAATATTATATTATTTTGTTGTATTTATCTGCCACACCTTCAAGGCCGATCCCTGAAAATATTGTTTGAAATTAAACCAGTCCGCGGGCCAAAAACGCTGGTGTAGATGGAAGAAGAGCTACAAATGGCGAACGCAAGGAAGATAAGGGGGTTGGAGACGAGCAGGTTGGGCGCCAGCAGATGAGACAGATGTTGAGCCATACTGGAAAGCATCGGCACAGTGCACCAGGACGCTTCTTCCTCTCTTGACATCTGGGCCTAGCCTGGGTCAGCCTGCCTGCTTGCCCTGGGCAATGAGCCTGTACAAGCCTTGTGGCAAACTGGGCTGGCGCTGTTCTGCCTTTTAAATGGTGAGGTGCACTGAAGCACAGTTAATGCCCTCATATCCAGCCCAGTGCTCAACGTCCAGGCCAGGCAGAGGTGAATGAGACATTCACACACACACACAAGGAGGTAGTGTATAATTACGAGCGCTGGATAATGCTCACGGTCTATCAAATGTCATGGAAGTTAATCGGTATGAGCAACTGTTATGGCTTCCAGGCAATGCGTTTGTGTTTTACTTTCACGGTGTAACGGAACGCAGTCGTACAAAGTCAATGTGAAACGTCGCCTCATCGCTGGCAGCGGCAAGTCTGACAAATATCTGCCACTGTGTTTTCCAACACACGTTATTGCCATACTGAGCCACTGCCTTTCTTGAAGCAAAACAACTGGCTCATCTGTTTTTCCACAGAAAGTTGTTCTTTCTCTTTTTCATGGCATACTGTATGTCTACACAGGGAAATATAACTTTGTATGAATTGAGCCGTTCATCATTTTGATATTTGACCCAATAGATCAGATTTCATATTTTAATCACCCACATCTATGGAGCATTACTTTTGTCCGACATCATCAGCAAAGAGTGTAATTATAGTTTCATGTCGGAGGTAGCAAAGAAAAGTGCACATCCTATTTAACCTCTGCTGCAACCCGACAGCTTGTTTTTAATTAGCAGAGGCTAACAGGCTGACCTTGTGCATGCCACACTCACTTTAAATCCAGACTCGCTCGGCATTGGTTCCGCTCGATGCGGAGAGGGAAGGAGGACCTTGGATTTAGTTCCTGACTTTACTTACGAGAAATGCTGGAAATTTCTAAAACAGCTGACAAGACTGAGCACTCAAAAAGACCGTAAACAAACTCTCACAATCACCCCTCTTTTAATAAGTGAGCTGCATAGTCTTCAACTTTGCCCTCCATAAAATACAAAGGTGGTTATGAGACATAATGGCAATTTACTAAATGTTTATTATATATTTTCGAATGGAATAAAGAAAATACAACTGCAAGGTTCAGAGATACACTCCACTTTTCACCTTGTCCTCAGATAGCCCGAGTGAGCTGCTCATCTGATGCAGCATGACCCTCACTAACATGATTGATTTTATTTACTTATTTTTAGCTACAACTGACATGGCCATATGAAGAAAGAGCTATTAATTGCAAATAGGGCTAAGGGGTGGGGGGTGTACATTCGGCAGATGTCTTTTGCTTCGGGAGAATAGCCTTGGCAAGAAGGCACCACTTCCCAGCCGTCAGTATCACATTGGCCCTAACATGGGTAAAATCCGCTACGTCCTTACTGGACTTACTGGACAATAAAAACAGACATGCATCAAATGCTAATGCGAACAAAACCTCCACAATGTAACATTGATGTCTTTTAGCAGTGAATGCTAGGCCAACACACCGTGCTCTATTTATTGTTCTCTAGTTCTTGGGTGGTGGACTGTTCCTGGTTAAGAGGGTAAGAACTGCTTATCACCCCGTGGCACTGACCTGCTAATCAGAACTGACGACGTTCATCCCTACAGCATCTAATTTATGGCAACGTCTAATTACGCTCTTTTTCCGGGACAATAACGTGCTTCCCACTCAAGGTCAGGGGCAGGCCTGTGCACAGATCTGATCGCAAACATCTGTCCAACAGACTTCACTCTTGTGTCTTATTTACCCTCAAGAGACTGAACGGTCACCCCTTCGTTGAGAGCAGCCATCTATTAATGGAACACCGTTACCACCGACCTTAACTAAAACTAGCCCACAGAGAAGAAGCAGAGTAAAGTCAGCCATGACGCTGATTGTAAAGGGAGAGAGTGGGTCACTGCTATCATTTAGGGAACATATTCACTTTGTCGTTTCCGACTGCCAAGTGTTTTTGTTGTCCCTACATGCCCTGGAAGAATTGACCATTTGTACTGACGGCCATGTACCACAGATAACAGTTCTTACAGGAGCAGACGTGCTTTAATACAGTATCTGTGGATACAATACGTACATGGACATACAGCACTTAGTCCAGCTTTGGTCTCTATCTCTTTGGCTCGTGAGATCCGATTACTTTGTTCGTTGCGGGGTTTGTTTTATTTTTGTTTTTTTTGCATTCACACAAATGCAGTCTGTACATGGCCAGGGGGATCAGGAAATGACACGTAGGTTGCTGATTGGGCAGAAGAAGAGAAATTGGATTCTCCCCAGATTGCGCCATTGGACTAACAAAACATAAGACTTACCTTGTCTCAGGATGGCGGACTGGAGTTAAAGGGTGCATTATGTCTGAAGGAGTAAAGTGGAAGGCTTCATCAAGAGACACTGTTTCTTATGAGCTCGATTTTCCAGACCTTTCACAATTTATCGCAGCATATAAAGGCTAACTTCAACACTTAATGGATCAAACTTGGACGGACTTCTCAGCTATTTATCTCTGGTTCAAAACACAAGTACAAACAAAATATTGTATCAAAAATACATAATGACGCAACCTAATGTTAAGATATTAAACTCATTATCCCTCAAAATATTTAACCACCCAACAGTCTAAGCCGGTAGTGGGAATATAAAATGATACTTGAGACTCCCAAATAGGCTGGAGAGTTGTTAAGTCTTTGGCCGGTCACTTGAATCACCCTCTTGTGTGGTAATGTCACTAAAACCAGGATGTATAACTGAGTGAACGCCAAGGAAAACAACATCGGTGTTTTTCATGCAGGTTTCTAAGCCTTCATAATGCTCGTGTTTAACTTAATCTACGATGGCAATTCCACGGAAATTCCACGGAGCCTTTGGGTTTCTAGTATTGTTTCATGGGACTGTCTCACATGGTTGCAAGGAGTTAAATATCAGCCAGGAACATAATTTGGAGGCTGTGTGTCTATCTATCTCACTGGTGTCAAACATACGGCCCGCGGGCCGGAACCGGCCCGCAAGGAGGTTTGATCAGGCCCGCAGGATAATTTAAAAGTAAGAAAAAAAGCATAAAGGGCAGCCCGGTAGTCCAGTGGTTAGCACGTCGACTTCACAGTGCAGGGGTACCGGGTTCAATTCCAGCCCCGGCCTCCCTGTGTGGAGTTTGCGTGTTCTCCCCGGGCCTGCGTGGGTTTTCTCCGGGTCCTCCGGTTTCCTCCCACATTCTAAAAACATGCGTGGCAGGCTGATTGAACACTCTGAATTGTGTTCTAGGTGTGAGTGTGAGCGTGCATGGTTGTTTGTCTCTGTCTGCCCTGCGATTGGCTGGCAACCAATTCGGGGTGTCCCCCGCCTACTGCCCGAAGGCAGCTGGGATGGGCTCCAGCTCCCCCCGCGACCCTAGTGAGGATAAAGCGGTTCGGAAGATGAATGAATAAATGAAAAAAGCATAAAAGACACGGAATGAATATTTTAATAAGGTGCAATTCGTGGAGTATCCGCTAGGGGGACACACTGTTTTGATCAGAGTAAAATACAACATTGTTTTGTTCAGAGAAGAAGACAACAGCAGCCTCAGTCTGTCACTGAGACAGACCCAACACAGCAGACGCTATCAAGGACATGTGAATACTTTATTCTTTACACATTTAATAGCACTCTCCTTAGTGTGTAAGGTGTAGGCACGGATTACATTTAGATTTTATATGCACGTGAAAATGGTTTTAAAATTCTTTATAAATCTCGTTTCTTAAATTATCCTCAGAAGAGGATAGTTGGAGCGTGGGGTTTTTTTCCCTCTCCCTACCCAGTGTTTTCCTTTCTGAATTCTGACTGTAATTTCCCCATTGCGGGACAAATAAAGTTTATCTTAACTTAATCTTAAAAGTTCATTACTATATTTTTCAGTACCAATTACTTAAAGTTGTGTGCCTTTGTACAATCAATGGGATCCATCGCAATACATATGTGAATGATAGAGGTAAATTGCACATTTGTCTGAAGAAATCTAAAGAGCTTCATGAAATGTTTTGTAAAAGATCTGTTCATTAAATTTCAACATTTTCCTCATGTTCTTGTGCTTCTTTAGACCAAAACAAAGGAAAGACATATTATTTTGGTTATTTATAGCAGAGTATGGTATAATTTTAATGACCCGGCCCACTTTACATCTACCGAGGCCGAATGTGGCCCACAATGTGAAATGAGTTTGACACCCCTGATCTATCTATATATACCGGTGTATATATATATATGTAAACTGATTTAGAGCAAGGAGAGCCTCTTTACTAGCACACTTGCATCACACTGCAAACTTTTCTGTGTGATAAGTGGAAAATAGGGGCTCCAAGTATTCTGAACGCGAGCCATCTCTGTGTGGTTTTCAAGACTGCTGTCTCTCTCTGGGTTCCGCCTTTGAAACACAGTTAAGACCTTTGATGGAGGTTCGCTGCCAACCTCATGGAAAGAGAGGAAAGACGTTGAAGAGAGAGAGAGAGAGAGAGAGAGAGAGAGAGAGAGAGAGAGATGAAGGCAGACAGAAGCTCGGAGAGGAAAAGACAGAATATAAAACTTTCAATGTTGGCTGTATCTGGATGTTAACATCTTGTGGCTTTCTCCGCCTCCCCTGCAGCAACTGTACGCCGCCCAACTTGCCAGCATGCAGGTCTCTCCTGGAGCCAAGATGCCTCCACTCCCGCAGCCCCTCAATGCCAGTGGGCCCATTTCTCCCTCCTCTCTGAAGAATGACAAGAGTTCCTCCAGTCCAATCACTCAAGTCAAGGTAGAACCCCCAACGCTTTCAGCCCAGGCCTTGAGTAGTACTTGACCCAACTTGTTGTACTAATAAATTAGTAACTGAGCTATTATTACAATGCTGCAGTGTTGCAGTGGCCTCCAACAGCTCATCAATCTGCGGGGCTTTAATAAGCCCTGCGTTTCTGTTTAACTCCACCCACTAAACACTTTGCGGTACGTAAGATGCCACACTACGTTTACAACCTTCTGGAAAAAAGAGCGAACAACTAATGGCTGTCCAGCCGTATTTTCTGCTGCTGTATGGCATGGTTCCACCGTGGAGACCTCCGTGGATAGGAAAGGCCATATTCAGTACATCATCCCCACTCACCACACTAATCAGAAACACACAGTCACTTGGAGTGGCTCAACTGAATATCACAATGGAGAAAGACCATAAATCATGTCTCGGAAAAGCAGGACAGCGCTCGATGTTTGGCTCAAGTACACATAGCAACTGACTTTTGTTCACGTGTGACGTATCGTAAACGTAACATCATACACGCTCCACTTATCGTACAATGAAATAAAACAAAGAACTGCAAGCCGAACAATTATGGATAATAGTATCAGTGGAAATCGGATATATAGTGGCTACCCTCCATCTGAAGCCACAGTGGAAAAAGATTGCCTTTAGTTTTGTTTGTGCGCTTTCAGCTTCACTGCATGACAAACTGTTATTGGCACTGAAATAAGAAGGCCTTGGGGCAGCCTATGTTTGAGCCATATGTTTGGGCAAAAAGGCACTTGAGCTTTAAATAAGGCTGCCAACAGCAGCACATCTTCATATACGCTCAAATATTGCTCGGTGATGCACGCTGCCGTTTGCTGTCGATCGTGACCTGCACATGTTCAGCATCATACGGTATTTATTGCAACTTGACTGCACTTGACGACCAGTAATTTGTATTTATTTTATTTTTTCACTGTGCATTCTAGAAATCCTTTTCTTATTTTTGTATCTTTTGAAGGCTCTACTTTTCACTCTAACACGGTATAATACAAAATAGTCTTTTGACTTTTTGTCATCAGTGAGCTGCAAAATGACAGTGAACATACAGGTTTGTGTAAGATGGACGCGTTGCTGATGATTTCCTGGCACACTCAGTTCAAGCATGTACTTCACCAAAACTCTTCATCCGACTTCAGAACAACGCACTTTTAGACATTTCCCGGATCAAATTCTATAGGGTTGAACATATCAAAGTAGAGAAGCACTAATGAGAAAACAAGCTAATTAAGTAGCTAATGCGAGTCAACGTAATGAATGGAACAGCTGTTTTTGATCACTGGCAGCGGCGTGATCCAGTCATTATTTATTCTTGCAACCACAGTGCACAGCCAGAGAGGAGGGAGAACAGATGAAGATGTACAGACAGACAGAATCTGCTTTAATTAGTGTGAACAAAGGCTCTGAGCAACTGTGAGGAAGATCACAGTGGTACCGCTCGGCAAAAGGGAGAATGAGAAGGACAGGGAAAAGAAGGAATCGCTTTACAGTACAATGCTGTGCTCGCTTGAGAACAAGGAAAAACGTCCAAATTAGAGGACGGGGAAGGGAGGCAGGGGGTGAGGGGGGTGTTCACGTGTCCTCTCTCGTGCTCATTCGTATCTCTGCTACTGTAGGAGGAAGGAACACAGCCGCTCAACCTTTCAGCGCGGCCCAAGACAACGGACATGGTCAAGTCGCCAACTTCCCCGACACAGAACTTGTTCGCAGGCTGCAAAAGCAACCCAAACAGTTTCGCTAACAAGGGCGGTATCCCCAGCCCGCTTGGAGGAGGCCTGGGCCGTGGCTCCTCATTAGGTAAGACCTAAAAAAAAAAGAAAAAGGAACTTCTCTTTTGGGAGGTTCTGAACTACTACTCTGAGTGTGGTGTTCAGGTGTCTTTCGGGCAGACGTGAGGCCATCAGCATTTGACATGCTTTGAATTCTCTTGCCCAGAGCTCGTCAATTGACATTGGAGCAGTTTTACAAACAAATTATGTCACTCTCGTTCAGCGCCAGTTTGAGAAGCTTTATCATGGTTGAACTACTCCAATGCAAAGTTCAATTAATGCCATGGCAAATTCGTCGAAAGTGGAAATGTTCTTGACAAAATACGCCGTGGAGGGTCTGGTACTACCAGTACTGATAAAAACACTGAACTCAATAGGGCAGGCGTTTGCGCAAAACCAGGCAAACTTGATGGGGAAGCTTACAATGGAACTCAACATCAAAAAAAGCAGGATTCAACAGATCCTTACGAAATGAGTAAATTCTAATATATCAAATGCGCATATGCTTGTGTCTGTCTGAATGATTCCTGAAATGAAAAAAATGGCATGCACATCTCCACATTCAGAACCAAAAGAGGAAAGATTTGCTCGAAGGTGACCTTGATACAAAGCAGAAATTGAATTATCTTTGGTCATCAGGGGATTATGAAATGAAATGTTACACTATTTTAGTCATTTGTGATTCATGGGGAACAGGGAAGTGAGGGATGATTTCAAATGACTTCTCATCTCCTCCCTTGCCACTCGGTGTAGAAAGGGATTATCAAAATTCAGGCACAGGAAACAGGCCATCCCAGTTGTGAATTTCAGTAGACTGTATGCCAGGGGCCTCTAAAAAAAAGGACAACACCACTGACATTACTCCGTTTGTTTGCATGCACAGACATCCTGTCAAGCCTCAACTCTACGGCGCTGTTCGGGGACCAGGACACGGTGATGAAGGCTATCCAGGAGGCTCGTAAAATGAGGGAGCAGATCCAGAGGGAACAGTTGCAACACCACCAGCAGGGCATGGAGGCAAAGCTGTCTGCCCTCACCGCAGTCGGCCTCAATAACTGCAGGGTTGACAAGGTAAGACTTTCCATTTAACACAGCTAATTGTAAAATGCATCATCATGAATCATGATTTCCGTTTTTATTTTAGTAAAGTGGTCCCATGACTTACAAGTGCCCAAACCTTTGACTTTTTTGCCGTTCCGGACTGTCGCTTGGCTGAATTTGAGCTTTGTGTCGCGAGCCCACATTTTAGTTATAAAGTGATGCGCTGCCACTTGACAAATATGGGAAAAAGCTAAGTGCGAGTTGACGTCTGAAAAAATGATCAATGACATCGTCGATTAATGAAAGTCAACTGCAGTACTTCAACCCCTCATATAGAGTTGTGAAATGTCAGTGCTGGTTTGTCCCGACATAGAGTATTTATGCCTCATAAACCTGTTCATTTCTTTACATTCTGGGATTAAGTTTTATTACAGTCAAAGGGCCTGATCGATTAATCAGCCAATATTTATTTGCTCTTCGGAAATCTGAAAATCTGCCAATTTATTGCAGATTTTAAAATGTTCTCATTGGTGTTGTTTATTTTAATCAGTATTATTATTATTATTATTATTTAGATTTTAGATTTTTTCTTACATATCAACACATTACAACACAAGGCAAATATTGGATTATTTTTTTTTTTTTACAGATTTTTCTCACACACAAATTGTAGCAGTAATTCATGTCTCAGTAGTCGTAAACGTTAAGGGACTAAAAAATTATTTCAAGATATTTCATTCATTATTTATTTGTTAAAATAAATAATTTATCTGAATTGTAATCTGCCGCAAAATAATCTTTATCAGTCGGGCCCAAATGTTTTTTAATAAAAAAAAAAACGTGGGACGAAAAATGAGGTTGCTTTTGAGTGTTGAAATTGATGAACAGATTTTCATTGTATTTCATTGGGGCACACTGATTTGATACAAACTCGGTCATGGTACGAATTAAACTTATAAGTCAAGGTACTACTGTATCTCCAATTAAGACCCAAGTGGCGTGCCAACCAGTCCTTTTTTAAATCGACAATTCTGTCACCGTCTGCACTTAATGTACTATTTTTGCTGTGTCTGTCACCCTCACAACTTACATAGCGCAAACTCTGACGTGGCCCTCAGCACAATGTGTTTGTGCCAAGTACAAACCCAGCCGACATTTAACATAGATTTGACACGTCATAAAACAATTATTTATTTATGCCCTGTTGCCACACAATCTGTTTATGTAGGCACGGCAGACAAGGGTATGATATGTACAGAGTGCACGAGAACAACACACCTGTTGCGGGTTATTGTGTCTGAGCGCTGCTATCGGGCTGTTTACAGGCTTGGGGACACCAAACTAAATTCAGCAGCTTCATATTGACAAATTATTTATAGTGAGGCTTTGAGATATGAGTGATGAGTTTTTTTGAAATACAAGCCGTCATTTGGGTAATCTTTTTGCTTTGAATTGGCAAGCGCGACTTTGAGATGTGAGAGCTGCATGGTGGCAGTGACAACAATTCAAATCACTTCTGAATAAGCAGCGGCCATAGTGTGAAATAGCAAATAGTGAACAATTCCACAAAAGAAGTTCTCAAGCTGTTGCATCCCACTCCCAGTTGAAGTTTTCCGTCAAACTAAAAAATGAACCATAGAGAATTACAAATTGTTTATTTCAAGATCCCAAACAAATTTGCCAAAAGAAAATCCCACAATCTTGCTAAAATTCAGCATTAATAATCACGGTTTAAAAACCCTTTTATCAATGAACATCTCAACACAAAAGGTGAAGCAACACACGGAGAGAGATAATCTAAAGTACACAAAGTCACATATTCTTCACCCTTTATGAAAAATTACTAATATTAACACCATCATACACATCCATTTTCAGTAGAAGTAGAAGAAGTACGAATTTTCTTTTTGTCTGCACGACTGCCAACGAGGGCACACTAGAAGTGCAGCAAAATGAACTCATTGCAGCATTAACTTCTGATTCACAGAGAGCTAAAAATGGTTTACAAATTATATTGTATTTATGTTATGTCTCTGTTTTTATCAAGTACAGTTTATCAAGTGCTATTTTTCCACATTTTCTGGGGGGTTTTCTCTGAGGGTGGGGACTGGAATGGATTACAGTGGATTAGAGATTTGAGATAAGAGAGTTTCGAGTTGCAAGCATGGTCACTGAACAAATCAAACTCGTATCGCAAGGCACCGCCGTAGTGTTTTATATAGGCCACTCGTACCTTGATGCTTCTTTTTCTAAAATACATGAAAGTTGTGACGGAAATAAACTAAGCTAGTGCCTTTAATAAAAGAGTAATCTTCAGAATGAATGGGACTTTCAACCATGTCCAGGGTGAAGGACTTGATGATGTTTGGCTGTGTCCACATGCATGCGTTAAGAGTCTTTGCCGATGTTGGTGTGAAGGCCGTGACAGGCCATGCCAGTGCCCGGTGTGGCCTAACACCACTCTGAAGTCTTTGCCCACTTTAATCATACACGCAGCCCTCTGCGTCCCTCGACGGAGGCAGGGGCTGCTTTGTAGCGGGAGCGTACACTCCCTGGGATTCCCTTTAAAAATATCTTCAATCGATGAGTCAATCAAGGAGAGGGGGGGGGGGGTCGGGCGGGGGGGGGGGGGGGTCGGGCGGGGGGGGGGGCGTCCTGCTCTGTTTAGCTTGATGCCATGGTGCCAGTTGGCTGTGAGGAGCAGGCAGGAACTGGGAGCGATGCTCATTAATATTTCACCAACTAACACTTTTAACCAACAGCCTCAACTAGGTCAATGTATGTTATTTAAAAAAAAAAAAAGGCAATGAATATCTATTTTGATTTTCCTCTCATTGGGTGTTTGGAATGGGGCACTGTGTGTTGCCGGTCAAGAATGATTTTACCGAAAGGTGTGCGACACCACCGAAAAGGGACAGCAGAGTAGACAAAGTATTTAAACTCTGTCGGAGTACAGTTACATGTGTAGAGATACAGATTCAACCCCTTAAAAACAAACCAAAAAAAAAAAAAGTACACAATGTTGTTTTGTCATTTAGGATTTTTGAAATGATGTTTGTGTTGGTCAATGAAGATTGCCTTTAGATAAGGATGTTTTACGCTATGAGCATGGTCACGGAACAAAGTAAACACATGTTAGGGCAACACTGTACGGTGTATTAAGTTTGGTTAAAGCGTATTTTCCTTGAGACAGAACACCACTGCTCTTTCAAAGAAAAACAAAAACACATTACATAAGTGAGTCATTTATTTCTGTTCATTACATCACTCTTGTGTCTCTTCAATGACACCTAACACTCGACTGCTTTGTGTTGGTGGACCAAATCGTGGTGGAAATAATCTCACCTCTTATTTTTAGTGACACCGGCCCAATTAGATGGCTTTGACATTACAGGGACACTTATCAAGTCTGCTCACAGGTTGGGGTGATAAACTGCATCACTGCCAACCTTTTTGCTGCTACAAAGAACGGTGATTCAGCTTTTTGCTGACGCAAGCCAACAAACTGGAAAGGGTGTAACTTTAGGAAGTTAGACAATCTGTGTATTTCAGGGAAGCGTCTCACCTGACTGACTGTAGATATGATGTACTCTGTGCCAGTCTTTTGTTTGCGTGTTTGTCATGTTGAGAGTGTCATGATCTGTATTTTATTTGGGTTCGTTTCATGCAGTGTCTTGTTTTCTTGGGTTCACATCTTGTCTTACTTCTGAGGCTTTTTTTTCTCGTCAGCGCAGTGCCTCGTCCTTGTTGTCTCATCAGTTTAATTGTACTTAGTTCCTTGTTTTCTGTCGTTCTAGGTCAGTTAGTTCATTTTGTCAGATTTTGATGATGGAGGAAAAAGGTGGCGTCAAGCATGTGGAATACGAAATCAACATTCATTCATTCATTTTCCGAACCGCTTGATCCTCACTAGGGCCGCGGACGAAATCAACAAAGCCACAAAATAATCAACATTTAGAAAAAAACTGGAAACAAAACTCTTCACATTACAAAAATCATAATGTGATCAAAGGAACATTTCTAATCCGTATATCCTCATAAGAGTTGCGGGCGTGCTGGAGCCTATCCCAGATGTCTTGGGGCAGGAGGCGGGGTACACCCTGAACCGGTTGCCAGCCAATCGCAAGGCACACATAGACAAACAACCTTTCGCGTTCACACTCACACCGACGGACAATTTAGAGTGTTTAGAGCCTGCCATGCATGTTTTTGGAATGTGTGAGAAAACCCAAGTAGGGGAGAACATGCAAACTCCACACAGGCAGGCCTTAGCCGGAATCGAACCCTGCACCGCCGCACTTTGAGGCGGACATGCTAACCAGTTGGCCGCCGTGCCACCCTTTTATTATTAGTAGTAGTATGAGTAATAGTAGCAGTAGTAGTATTAATAATAATAACAACAACAAACAGTTAGCCAATGCATTCCAGCGGGCATCAATTGTATGTGGATTTTTGCTATACTTGAGCCAGCAGAGTTGCTAACCCCCCGCCGCTCCCCCGTGAATAGTGGGGGGTCAGCTGTATAGTCTAAACAACAAAAACACAGATCGGGACAGAGAATTTCGCAGAAGATTGCAGAACGGTAACGTAAATGGGATTAAGGAGAGGTTCAGATCATCTAGTGCAGCTGTTAAAGTGGGATATTAAATATTGATTTATGCCACTGTAATGACCGAGCTGAGGGGTGGGCTAAGTGCTGCTTCCAGATGGATCAATTCGTCTTTTCATACAAAGTGTGTCCGATCGGGACAATGCCTTCCTCCCTAACCTTTATCTCTGCAACTCCATCGTTGCTGGCCACCGACCTAGAAGAATACTGTCGATCTGACTGTATGCACGTCCTGAACCCGAAGCCGTGTAAAATATTCATACTCGACGGGAGGCATGTCTTTTTATTTGTCTGTTTTTACTATATCCCCTCAGTACAATAAAACCTTTTACAACCCTCCCACTATTTATCTTTTTGAAATATTAATCCAAAGGTATTATTGTCTGCTGAGGGCAATTACTTTGTTCCATTATTTACTCCCTCTTCCTCACCCAGAGGAGGCTTTTACCTAGAACGCGCTCCACTATGCCTACAGTCAAATACGCTGGATGTGAAGCCATTTGTAACCATTTGAATTGTTTCTCTCTATTATGCACTGCAGCTATAAACAGACACGCTGTTTTTTTGCGCGTCACGGGTGAATGACAAAACAAGCACGTATGTTTTTACTCTTCCAGTGACATACAGGCTCAGTTTTACCATCATGATGTCAAGAGAGGAAACAGAACAGGACAAGCCACTTCAATCCACTTTCGATTCAACCAAAATAAAAGCAATGAATACAGATATTTGTGTGTGCTTTCCAAAACATGATTGATTGCGTTATTTGTTTAATTTCTGTTCAAGTGAATTCAGAGATTTCTTTCTAAATCTATGGATGAAAAGACTGAGCACAAGGTTGTACTGTATTGTCAAGATAACAGCTGAACTTCTTTTACTGATTTTGGTGGGCTTAGCTGAAACAGTACTTAGTGATGTGCGTGCATAAGAAAGTTGCTTGACAATCTGGCCTCCATTTTTTAGCAGTGTGTGGTTTTACACATTAAGCAGACAAGCCTGCACCGATAGAGAGTGAAGACAACCGTTTTCATGTTTCTGAAGCCCAAGTTTATAAACGTACTGTTTTTTTATTTTAATCGTTAAATTTTGGCAGAGTTCTTTTTATCTGTGGTGTGTCAAATTTAGAAGATTTATTTTCACTTTACAGTGACTTTAAAGCAAGTTAATTCTAAACAGCTGCATGGCACGTAGAATTGATGCGAAGTCATTTTGACAACATTAAAAGTGTTCAGTAGAACAGTATAAATGTTATCATTTGTGAGCATTTGCCTTTGTGATGACCCAGGAGTTCTTCTGAGATAAAATGTATTCCTTTGCTGACATGTACTTTGCCAGAATCAAAAGGTGAAAGGGCAGTATTAACCTATTGAAGTGGCCTTTTTGCCCTGGGGCACCTCCTCTTCTCAGTATTGATGACTACAATTGTCCATTTCCCCTATCTAAATCTCAGCCTGTAAATATTCAGATGGAGCTTACACTTCTTCTCACCGATTGCTTGTAATGGTTACACGGGTCCCGTCTGCCCCCATGTGTGTGCGTGCACGTGTGCTTGTGATGCCAGGGCTCTATTGAGGCAAAGCCCTCACAAAGACTTTGAATATAATTTTGTCTGGTCGGCCGCCCTGGAAGCAATTTTCTGCTCCTTTTCGACCGCTGTCTTGGAAATTGCAAAGCAAAGCATTTTAGCTGTAGTGTAAATCCTTGGCATACAAGGCTTTGCCCCTCCAAATTAGATTACCCAGAGCTCCCAGACTATGACTATGGCCAGCCAAGTGCCATTGTGACAATTGCTTACATTAACGCTTTGTCCAATTGCTTCCCAAAAGAATACAAACACCATTTTTGCGCCAGCAGGCCGAGAACATTTAGCATCCTCTCTTCTGGTACCAACAAATCACGGCGGCCACGCCTTGGTTGGGTACTTTGGTGGCATCTGCACCACCATTTTTTTTCAACGGTTATTTTACATGGTGAATTTCTGGGTCGCTGTTCGACCAAGAAAAAGAATGTCAGCCTAAGTTGGAGGACACATGACAAAAGCTCCGGCCGCAAAGTATTGCTGACAGTTTATGGTATTGTTGCAGTTTGAACACAATGTCTTAGCTGTCCGATGATGTTTCGCCCAGTTGTGAAAGGGTTTTTGAGGATGTCAACAAAATACCCCAATACCATGACAACGATACATTAAGGTGAACACGGACAATAGAACTTTGTTAGCCAACTACTTTTGGTATTCACAAACAGCAGACTTGACTTTCTTGTATTGACTTAATTTTATTGTTAGCACACAATGGTATCATGGCATCCGTATCTCTTCCTCATATACCCACCAGAGCTTACATTTTTTTTTGTCTCTTTTTTGTTCTTAGTCTGCATCATTTTACTCTATGTGCTTCTTTTACAGAAGGCCAACGAGTGTTCAGAGTGAGACAAAACATATCTGAAGTGCTTTGATTGTCAGGCTTCATGTAGGAGAAACGTGTGGCAGGAACGTGTTTTTAATAGTATTTAAAATCGTGTTTATTACGGTTGCAAAAGATAACGGAATTAGCAAGTATCGGTACTCAGTATCGGTGAGTACTCAAATGTGTGTGGAAAAGTCGTATCGGAGCAAATCACAGTTTTTCTGTATTTTTACGATCCTGAAAAATATCATGTAATAATTTTCAGAATGCAATAGTAATGATAAATAGACAACATAAAAATAATTACATTTGCATTAAGGACCTTTTAGTGGCATTAGATTTTGTCAGGGTAAATGCAAGTTTAAAATGCACCCATTTATTATCTGAGCCGCTTATTCTCACCAGGGTCGCGGGCGTGCTACTGCCTATCCCAGCCATCTTGGGGCAGTGGGTGGGATACAACAAAAAAAATTGGAAAATAAGTCATCCTGGATAATGCTACTATATTCTTTTATTAAAAACAAACAATAAATGCCAAATTGGCAGCAAGCCCAGAAAATGTTTATGTCCCCTCTCTTAGGCCGTTGAGTCAATTCAATTTAATGGAGAGCCTTACCCCTTTCTGGTTTTAAGTGATGCCCCGGCAGTGTCAATGTAAAGGGGATATTCTGCCATCTCTCTTCTATGCAATGTTGAAGACAACTATCATGGAAACAGATGCCAAGCTTTTGTGGCTGCTACTGTTGATTCTGCTGCTGCCTGCATTAGCCCTAACAAAGGCAGGGCTGCGGCTTAAAAAAGAGAGCAACAGTCGGCATGAAAGGAACTGTGGGTTTACCGCATGGCTGCGTATGCTTAATGTTGAAATGGCTCAAAAGTCACAAAAACTCCTAGAAGGCTGCAGGATTATAAATAACATGGCAACTGGTTACAATAAAAATACAAACCAGATGAGCGCTGAGCAGCCTTTGTCTCCATTGGACTGCTGAGTCGTTTGCTTTGAGATGTCTTTTGAGGGCCGCAGACCACACTGATGACTGAAACGTGATCTGCTTAACTCCATATTGTGGTCACCAAGGCTTCAACTTGCCTCACACCAGGTGCGCGCTATTACTAGAGCCACTTCAGCACATTATCAAACCTAAGTGGCTGTTTAGGCTTCTGCAGCTGTTAAAAGTCACATATACTGTATGTTGTGTTATTTTTTCCATGAAAGAAAAGTACAGAAATATTAGCCATAGTTTCCAAATTGTTGATTATCCAACTGTCTGATGTCACAGAGATTTTTAAGCACGAAACTCACTTTATTAACTCTACCTTCATCTATGGCCAAAAGTAAAACAAACAGAATACATGTTTTCAAAACATTTTGCCCAAGCAAATTGCTACTTATAATTAACTTAATTTTATTTTGTCCAACACTCACAGTACACATTTAAAGTGACCAATCTTACAGTGAGTTGGCCACTAGATGGAAAGTCCAAATTTGGCAACATACTGCCTCTGGGCCAACCGCCAGATAGGTGTGTTTTGATGTTTTTAAAAAACCCTACATATGGATTAGCTCCGCTTCTCTTATGCAGTTTAAGGCCCCACTTTTTTATTTATTTTGTTATTGTTTTTCGGGAAATGAGGATGAGGGTTACACTTATACCACTGGATGGAGAGGACGGTTGAATAGCTATACTACTTGAGTAGTATGATACAAGGCCAGCATGTGATTGTGTGTCTGTGTGTGTGTGTGTCTGTGTGTCTGTGTGTATGTGTACGTGAGCGCCAGGAGAGAGCAGACAGCATCTACTCCAAAAGAGGCACATTTGACAGTTTGGCTACATATGACCATAAAACTGTCAGCATGTAAACAACAATAGAAAAGTTACTGCGACATGCTTTTGGCAAGTTAAACATCGAGCCTTAGTCAGCTGAAATTTCCACATTTGGGCACAGGCAACAGCTCATGATGAAACAGATTTCTTTTTTTTTTTTTGGACACTAAACATTGACTTAATCTGAGGGATGTTTTCCCAAAAAATTACTTGGATGAATGTAACAGGAAATGTAACGCGTTACTACCCGCCTCTACATATTGCATCGAAGTACAATCCCTCTTCCCTATATTTTAGCAGAGCGTTACCGTTCAAATTGGGCGTAGTGTTACAATAGTTGACAGTAAATGATTAAATATACACTTTTATGAATCAATGCCTAATTTTTGATGAATTCTTGTGCCTACTGAACTACTATATTTCATTGTAGGTCATTACGATGATACTTTGAGAGCCAAATATTTCGAGCTGGTACTTGACGTAAGAAGTTTGAGAACCACCGCTCCAGTCCAGCCATATATATTAGCGCCGCGCTGATCTGCACCATAATCTACCCCGCTCGCCCGTGTTTGCCTTTCATCTGCATTTGAACTATCTCTGGTCATATGGCTTTGCCTATAGCCTGGAGCTATTTACAAAGGGGTTGAAGGAGTGTCAGTATTGGCAGCGTGTTGCTTAAATACAGGGCAGGAGTGCGCACAATGCACAGGGCCATACGCCACCCGCCTTTGCCCAGAATACACCCTGTGGGCAGAGCAGCACATGTCCTGCGGTCTACCAGATTAAAGCTCTCTTTACAGCACTGACAAGAGCTCCTTTTGGCTTCCTTGTGCCTGACAAATTCTATTCGTCCACATCCCTCTTCTTCTGTGACGCACGTCTTCTCTCGATGGCCTGGTCCGCAACCAACAAATATTTTAAAAACAAGCAGATGAGAATGTGTTATTGTGCAGCACGGGTTGCGTCGCTGGAAATGGAGCTGTGCCGGGGTGGAGTGCGACACGCTGAAGTCATTTCAGGGAGAAACTGGTGGCTTGCCAGCGGTCGTGGTCAATGTGAAAGACCAATGAAAGCCTTCACTTTTAGCTTTTGTTTCCCCTCTTTTTAACTTGAATTCCTCTCATCATTTATTCTTCTGGTTTGGGTTATCTGCCGTTTTGTTGTTGTTATTTTTAGCTCGAAAACTTTCCAAAATGTCTTTTATGTCCACAGTGTACTGCTGGGCTCTTCTTCTACCCTCTCCCTGACTGCTTCCCTCGATACTGCGTGTCCTTTGCTCCTCTTCTGTATCAGAGTGATCAGTAAAAATTTAATGACACTATAAAATAATAAAAGTGCCATTAATTTATCACAGCACTTGATGCGTGGGCAATAAAGAAGCATTAGTTCAGTGAATATTTTCAAGGTTTAAAACAAAACCCTGATGCTGCGCAGACATAAATTACCGCACGTATAACCAATAAGTATATTACGCACAGTATATAAAATTTTATGGAAATTTGTGCTTCCATATTGCACTTGCAGCATGATGGCAATTAGCATATCAAGCATAGCAAGGGACCTTCACACCAAGTATAAAAACGTTGGCTCCCGTAAAGCATGATTTCTGTCGGATGTACGGGACAAAACAGCACCGATGTACAATCTGATCATCAGACCAAGTGGTTATTAGAGTCCCTGTAAAGTGAAAAGTACAGTGTTGTTAACAAACTTGCCAAATTTGATTGGTTAAAAAAGAGGGTTAAAAATCTGTTCTCTCGACTCTCAGATGCTATGAAAGCATGCCCTGTTCAACTGTCAACTATCAATTAATACCCACTATTTCTTCTGGGATCTTTATTCTGCCTGAACATACAGTAACTAGGTTTGAGCTGCAAAAATATATCGGCTTAAAAACTCTGGGGGCTGGAATATATCCGACTGGGCTGTTGCGGAGCTGTTCCATGCAGCAACAACGAGGCTATCTTGCCAGCCCGAAGCCCCATTCCACTCCTAAAACATCCGTCTTTCTCACCCTGACGTGCACACTGAACAATGAGGCACTTTAAAGCACGAACAGCGGACTGTCTGAGGGCATTTGTGGGACGTAGGCATAGCCAGCTAGCTAAGGAACTGCGCTGAACAGTTGCATCGGATCATTGCTGATGTGAGCGGAGGCACTCACGTTTTTATTTAGTAGGGGATGTGCGACTCATGCTAGACTACAAAGTGTGACATGCGGCACCGTTTTAGCCGTGCCCTCCACCCCAAAAAAAATAAAATCTGGAAAACTGAAATGGTGAAAAACAATTTAACACTACATCTCCACACAACTAAGGACTACGGTCCATAATTTTCTATCACTGCTATATTTTCAGCAATTATCTTCAAACATGTATCATGAATTTAGAAATAAATCTCTGAATTCACTTTACGATGTCTTTCATGAAACTTATTGATGGACGGCCCCTGTTCTCACTGAGCTTCTCGGCTCAACGTGATGCTTAATGATCATGACTTTATAAAAGGACTTGATTGATAGCAAGAGACCAACCAAGCACACAGGAGGAACGACATGACGACTTTATTACAGAGAGACAGCACCCATGAACACCAACTGTCCAAGTCGCATTTGAAGCAGCCCATTGCCCGCCCCGCTAATCAAACATCAGTCACTTTGTCAGCAGGCTGCTAGCTTCTTTCATTAAGAGTAATAATATAGCTGGCTGATGAATACGCTTCTGCATGTATGTGCTGCTATAAACAGGGCGGCACACTTAATCTTTTCATTACAAAGTGTTCATATGTCATCATTTAAAAACACTTTTGTAAGCAGAGCCACAAGTGCACAATTACTCAGGTTGCCACAAATGTCAGTAAAAAGAGATGAAAAAACAAATAATAAATGTTACAATCTACCACAGTGGTGACTTGAAATACAAATGTAGTATAAATTGAAATTTCGTAACATTGCACACTCACCTCAAATCATCTTTCCCCACTGAAATGAATGTAAATGGCTTTAATCCATCCTACCCCCCACACCCACGAAAAAAAACAGCACTCTATACTATAGTAAAGTACAAAATATTGTAAAGTAATATTCTTCCTGGAATTCACAGCTTTATTTTTGTAAGCATTAAGGGGCTAAAAAGAAATTATTTTAGTCATGATATTTTAAAATCAAACAGCTGATTAATCGATGATCAGAATTTTATTCTGCCAAATATCAGAATCCCTATCGGTTTAGCCCTAATTGTGACATTGCTTCACCTTTTGTGTTCAAATAGAATTGCTTAAAGGGTTATAAAACCACAACAGTGTTGCTAATCTTTTCCTTTTGCGTTGTGTGTCAGCATTAAACGAGAGGAAGGCAAAACTGACGGCAGTTTTGAATTCACATAATTCTCATTTTTTATGTTTACATTGACAGTAAACTTTATTAGGGAGTAGCATGAAACAGGCCTCTTTTTTGAAGATTTCTTTCTGCAAATGTGTAGCTTGTTGTTCACTGCCACCACAGCGGCACAGGACTATGTACTGTATGCGCAAACAAAACGGTGTGATGCATTACAAAGAAGGGGCTTAAAGATTAATGTGAGTGTTTTGTGCGTGCACAGCAGGGGAGCTCTTAACATTGTGCCGGGGCTCTACCTGAGTATCAGTTTAGATACAAGGTGGCAGAGGTCAGCGTGACAACACGTCGTTGGCAGAGGGCGCACAACAAAGGCTGTCATTTGGACTGGCGGTGACATGCCTGCCTTTCAGTGTGATCCAAGCGAAAGATGGATGGAAGGGAAGAAGGGGAGATTCTTTGTATCGTGCAGAGTCAAAGTGTCCGTCTAGTTGGATCTTTGGAGAGCAAGAGACAGTCTCTTGCTAAAACCCTGTCTATTCACTGAGGAAGTAGGTCATTCAACAATGAAGCCGGCGGCAGTCGGCACTCTCCCCCTTGCATAATACATTAAGTGTAATGTGCATCAACTATTCAAAGGCTGTTATTTTATTCTGTAAATGCACATGGACATGACATTTAATATTGTCACGGGGCGCTGAATGACAGGGTTTCATTGTGCGTCAAGTACAACACCATGCCAAGTTTAATCGGAGCTCAAGAGCCGACACGGCAAACGGGAAAATGCTGAATAAATGATGGTGGCAGCGCTCTGGGCGCTGTCGGCCAGCCAGAAGTGCGGCTTGTAAGAAGACGAAATCTCAGCCCCGCAAAGCCAGCCACGAGCCCGTTGTGTGCTCGGGATCACAAAATAAATCTATTGACAACAACCCCTTACTGTCCCCCCCTGCCCTCCATCATACTGATGACATACCACAAGCTCTGGTGAAACAGTCTTCCCTTGACTTTTCATAATATTGCAGCATATGATAATACCATCAATCACAGTAATATATTGTGTGGTTCCTGAATATGTGTTCTTTATTTGCAGGAAAGGGCACATTTTGAAGGAATCGGGCACCACCTTGGCAAACTGGGTGAGGACGGGAAGATTGGCCACAGAGTCATTGACCTCACCAGGCCCGAGGATCTTGATGGTAAGGACATATGTATTTTTATTTGAGGTATATATATTTTTTTATTTTACCTGTCTGCTTCAAGCCAAAGACAGTTCTACCTTGATTTGGATATCTTTAACAAAAGTTGTCTCGTAAAAATGTGCTGCGTAATTTTGCCAGCCTTGATGTTTTCTGCTAGTATGTTATACCATCTGTGATAATGCCAAGAGCATCTAAAATGAAGAGTCTCTCCGTTGAACACACAAACGGGGATATGCTGCAACCAGATGACCATGCCAATCTTCACTGATTTATAAAGCTGACCCCCTAACCTGACAAGAGCCTTTTAATACTTCATAAAAGCAAACGGATGTCTTTACAAGATCTTCCCAAACCCTTTTTTTAAAGAGCCAAGAGTCAGGGGATAGCTAAAAAGATGAACTGATTATGCAGTTTAACAGGTGGAAATTAATCTGAACTCACTCATGCTTGTGGCTAACCAGTTCCTTCCTCACCAAGGCATTAGAGCAATCCATTTTTAACAAGACAAGCTAACTCAAATGTTTGAAACCTAATCATTTTCAGTCATTCCTGACTTTCCCAACTTTTAGTCTCAAGGCGGCATAATGCTGAATAGCTCTTACCGATTTAGGGGAGAGGCATAGTCTGACAACAACTCTCAGCCAGTTGAGCGTTTAAGAGGGTGACTGGAATTTTTAACGCTTTCATTGGTTCATCATCAGTAAAAATAACCGACAACTTGGGGGCAGACCAATAGAATCGATTATCGGGAAAAAAATAAAATTGACTCAAATTCAGATTTGACAAAGCGTATTTTTAACCCAACCGAACGTGTCAAGTATGAACACACGTTTGGTACACCTCCACGTGACTGACGCTGGACTGGTGTAGAAATGAGTGCACGGTAGTCATGTGGGGGCTGGGATGAATGCTGCTCCAAAGGCATTTAGGTTTTCACAGGTAGGTGAGCTGGAGGACAAGGGCACCTTAGGACAAAGCTGGCTTTTCTCCAAACTTGGACTCTCACTGCCGTTGTGCTTGTTTGAGGTCGTGGGCACAGGAGAGTAAATTTCGCTTGCACCATAGTGACAAAGCGTCACCTCTCTTTGTGGCCCAGGCTTCTTCACAGAAGCAAGCAGTCCGCACACAGCACCAGTGTTTGTCCGGCATAAATATTTGTGGCTGTTTCCATGGCACTTGAGAGCGAGAGCAAAGAAGAAAGTGGTTGTGACTCATCTTTGATACTTCAGAGTGTCTTAGGGAAGGAGGATAGATATTTCTCAGGACAATGTAACCCAACATCTTGCAGCGGCATCACACGCCCTCGACACCGCATTGACTAATTACATCTGTGGCTAAAATTCAAGTGTCCCGGTTCATGAAAATGAAATTGAGTAGGGCTGAGGGTAGTATACCAAGTCTTTAGAATGAATTTGATTGATTTAAAAATACATATGTTGTAGTTTGAAACAGCGTTCTTAAAAAAAAAATGCATATGAGATGTGGGTATTATTTTGCGCCATTCTCATGTTCATTACAGTAGTATCTGTGACTTTGAATGTGTTTGACTTAAAAAAAAAAATAAAACGGGGCCGGGCCTGGTGAGTGTCATGGGAGTCAGCGAATATGAGTGGAAATCTGGCTGTTAATTGGCTAAACATTAGCCGGTCTGTGTGTTGACTGCCCGTGCATACATTATGGCTGTGCAGCGACTGGAGTGTATGAATGTGTTGATTCTGTTACGGTGTGTTCAGTAAAGCAACAGAAAATGCACCAGCGGTTGTGTCATTCATTGACCACCTATGCATTCAGATGCCGTCGAAGAAGTGAGGATAGGCTATATTAAATTATCTCAACATGTTTACATTATTTGGTGTGGGCAATCGTAGATGTGATGTTGTGTAAGCCAATTCTGCTTGATTGTAGACACATTGCACTTCATCTATTTTATGTGTGAAATAATCCCAAACATTGGCCATGATGTCTTTTACATATTTACGCTTTTGTGTTATTTCATACGTGAGTCAGCAGTAACATTAGTCTGGAAAAATAATTAGTTGCGAGCTTTAAGGACAAGGATTTGCTTTGGCTGTTTTTTGGCAATTGAATTATTCACATGATGTGAATAATGGTTCTTGCCCTAAATTTTAGAGGTGCCGATCAATTTGTGTTTCCCGTGTGAGACACAGAGTGAAGTCATCTAAAGAAAGGTGCGGCTCCTCTGCGGACGGATGCGCTTCTCGTGCTCCTCATCCCAGAGGGAGTCTTCCCTCTTGAGCGATGCTGGAGTCAGGCAGGGCTGAAAACACACCAAGACAGTTGTGCCCTTTTAATGCCTTGACGGGGCCAAGGAAAAGGCTTAAGCCAGACGCGTTCCCACTGGGCTATGGATTATAGGAGCAGGCCGGGGTCAAAGGAGAGGAGAGGTCCTGTTCCCAGAGGGAGAAAGCTGGGAGTCAGGCGAGTAGGCACGACTCAAAATACACCGTCAACACTGTGAATACGGTAGAAGAGCAAAACACACATTGCTGATTGATGGGGATCAGGATTTTATGATGTGAACCACAAAGTGTTAACTCTACTCACAACATTTTTACTCCTAAAACCCTTCTTGGAAAGATTTTGAACCAGTCGTTCCCTGGCATGATATCCTTGATATATACAGGCATCTAGCTAAATGCAGTTGCATGTGCTCTTTAATTATTGACAAAGCTATGATTAAGTTATTTTCTGGTCAAAAGTCATCCAGATGTGAGGGGAAAGGAGGGTGACAGTTTTTTAGCCGTTGTTTCAACAGAACGTGGACAGAAGAGGGGATTTATCGAGAGCACACTTGTTCCTCAGTAGTGGAGTTTCACGAGGAGGAAAATTACACGTCGTACCTCCCAGTCGTCGCATAGGGTGTGAAAGCCCCTTAGTGTGATGCAGGTCTCCCTCCAGAAGCGAGCAGCCGCACTGAGCGGGCTCTGTGTGCAAACGCGACTCTGTCATCACAACGGCTCACAGAAGGCTTTAAGTTGCTTAGGCTAATATTTGCAAAGCGCGCAGCAACAGCACAGACTGGAAAGTTGTGGCCAAGGTATGGAAAAGGGATAGGATTGCCTCCATTTTACAAAGCCACGAGCCGCACGCGTGATCTCACCACTCTTTTCGTGGCTCTGATAAAAATATTAGACCGCAGACCTTTTGTGTCATTGATGACTTGCTGAAGTTATGGCCGTGCGTCTCATCACCGAAGCTCCAGAGAGGAGAACCAAGATGGTGTTGAAAGGTGAAAACTGAATGAATGTAAACGTCGGGTGCAATGATATGAACACGCCTCGCAAAAGTCCTTGTGGAATAGGAAGAAAAGAAGAAAAGCTCTTCTTGTTGCAGATGATTGGTCTTGTCTTTCTGTACGGTGGAGCTTGGAGCGTTTCCAAATGTGATTGTTTGAAGGCGATCTATTGTTGTTGTTCTTTTACTCGCTGAGGCCGTGGGATTGGAGCTTGCGTTGCGATTGTACAGAAAGGCTTCGTCGGGATGGTCACACTAATAATTTATCACAGCAGAAACAGCCCGGCTGATCCATAGAAACTAATAGGCGGGATCGAGTGTTGATGAATTGTGTCTGAAAGCATTTGAGGCAGAACATATAAATAAAATTAGGGCCCGACTGAGACTGATTTTTTATTTTTTTTAGGCCGATGCCAATCACAATATTTTGCAGGGTAAAATTTCGAGAGCTGATTAATTGACTGATTTTAACAGTGTGAATAGCAGTGGGAACATTTGGCTCTTTTACAAAAAATGTCCTTTACGATTTAACTTTACAACAAAGACAAAAATGGGCCAAAAAACATTCAGCCAATTGTTCTTTTTTTAAATGATCTTTTAGGGTGTTTGAACGGCATTGTCTTTGTCTCATGTTGAAATGTGGATAAAAAGATTTCGAAAAATCTGTTGATTTTATTTGCCTGTTTTATAAGTGCAAATCTCTCTCTCTCTCTCTCTCTCTCTCTCTCTCTCTCTCTCTCTCTCTCTCTCTCTCTCTCTCTCTATATATATATATATATATATATATATATATATAATATATATATATACCTGTATATATATATATATATATATATATGCTGTATATATTCCACTGCAATGATTGAAAAGCCATAACTCCATAAAAACTCCCCAAAACACCACACACGTTGGTTTATTGTTTTTAATAAAGCAATGTATTGTGAAATATAAATATAAAATCATGATAAAACGTAATAAAAGAAAGTGACACAATGGCTTTATAAATTGCAATCAAGTCAAATGTGTCAGACACAATGCAAAATGATGTTTTTGCAACACAAAGCAAAAAAGTTTGACTAAACAAATGCAAAAATAAATAAGTTGGGGCACGTGGAAGTCAAAGCACTTCTGTAGCCCATCAAGACATTTCGTCAAATGTTCATGACTGAATAATTGTGAGCGTGTCTGTCAGCATGTTTGTGCAAAGTATGATGTTATGAAAGGTAAGACTCGAATACAATAGACATGACAAAAGCACAAGCGACATGTTGATGCATGTTGTCTGTGTGCGTTTGCACGTGTTTGTGAGGGTGCACACGCACACACACACACACACACACACACACACACACACACATTCTTAATGAAGAAGAAAAAGGGGGGGATTGACATGTTAAATGGGGTTTAGCTCTCTCGTAATTTGTGTCACTTTAATTAGCATGCTTTGAGCTCTGGCTCCAGCAGCCTGCACCCCGAATGTCATGTCCTGTTTGCCCATACACATTAATCCAACATGATCCCGCTCCAAGGGAGAGGCTTCATTGTCGCCGCTAAACGCCTGCAGTCAGAGGTGTGACCAACGATCCCAACAGGTTTGCCCGATAGCGGGCTCACTCTCCCGAGCCAATTCTACTCGAGAGGCCTACGCCCGTGTATCATCTTGGCAGTGTTACATGTCAGCTACAATGCCCAACGTTGGCGTAACATGTTGAAGTGTGGTCAAATACCGCATCTTTCCACGTCACGCGCATTTGAGAAGAAGTTGGCTTTTGACTTCTCCGTGCGCAGCAAATGAAGGCGAAGGCTGCCTTTTTCCACACACGGAGCGTGCGTGCCCGAAGGCAGCCCGAGGAGCAGACATGCAAAGAGGTGGAGACGACTGGAGCAATGCTACCCTCTGGCTGGGTGCGTGGTCAAGTCTGAACCTGCAGTCCACGGGCTATATTTCTTTCACTTTTCTCCTCTCAACATTTTTATTCCCCACCTCCTCCCCCTTGTAAACATAAAGCCATTTTCCCTCACTGTAATTCATGCTGTTCATCTGCAAGGTTTACAGGAGAGACAAATTAAAAAGGGACTGTAATATTCCTCTGTCGCACGTGAGCCACGGGCCTCATGAATCACAATAAATTCTATTAAGCAGCACTCCCTCTTTGTTATCCCCAACACAACAGCACTAAAGTATTACCCAGCCTCTGTCACTGCTAAACATCCGTGTTTATTTACACAATCACACATCCACCTAACTGATTCCCAAATGTCCCGCCCCTCCAAGACAAACTGTGCTTTAACGCTAATGGGCAAAATGTCAGAGCTGTGTCGCGACCTCCAAGTGGAAAGATTGAAACAGTATTGCAGTCAATTGCTTGTTGGGAATTGAAGAGATTTAATGAGACGGGACGCTAATGTGCAGGTTGTGCCTGATACAGTCATATGTTACCTGACAATGCAATCCACGCTCTCATGTTTGAATAGCCGTTCCTCGATCTGCTGCTGTAAGTATTCTTGTCGCTGCATTTATAAACATGAACGTTCCCTCGCATTTGTTACTGTGTAAATCCCAAAGTTGAGTGTGTATATCTGCTCACCGGCGTGTGATGTCAATTTGTAGCTACATTCGGTCACACTATTGATGAGCTTCATGTGAAGGTGGCTTTCTTTTTGTTGAATTTAAGTACTGAGTACAGGAATTTATGGAGACATTGGGTCACGATTGTGTACATGCTAGAAGCAAAGTGTTGCTCTCTCTTATATACACATTTCCCTACATGTCCATGGAAGATTTTGGTATGGTCATATGAGGCCATGGTTGAACTTTGTGGTGCAAACAAAACCCTACTCATCACCTATATGAAAACCGTTCCTACATAAAGCATGGTGGTGGTATCATCATAATTTGGGGTTGTTTTCTTCAACTGGAGTTTGGACCTTGGACAATGTGGAGGGAATTATGAACAGTTCGAAACAGCAATCACTACAAGCACAAAACCTTCATGCTTCTGAGAAAAAGCCACAAATCGGGAAAAGCCAACTCGAACAGCTGAACTTTACTTGGATTAATCAGTAGCACTGTAAAAACGTTTAATGTTTAAATATGTTTCATGTCTTGAATATAGTTTGTAATTTGTAATTTTTCAATGTGGAAACGAATCAATCTATCCATCAACTGGACTCTGCTACGAAGCAAAACCCGGCAGGAAAATCCTACTAGAACATCTGAAATTTAATTGGTGATCGCCAGAGCCAATTTAAATGGCGGGTGTGCTGACTGCCATTTAACAAGAGTAGGAAAGTCTGTTTGATTCTGAACATGGCAATTATGAGCGGGTATGCACACTTGAGCAACCTCATTATCTTACCTCACATTTTATACATTTTGTTTGAAATTGCATAAATCTCATTAATTATAAGTATATTATTGAGTGACTACTATGGAACCTGGAACACAGCATAATTCAATCAATTCAGACAATTGACAACTCAGCCAATTTCAGTAACAAATCAGATTCCAGGCCGTGATCAACTCATCGCTGTAAGGGTATGACTTCATTTGAATGTAATACCCCACAGCATTTGCATAGTGGTTTCGAGAGTATCCGTGCAAAGGGTGAGGATAAACAATGACAAAAAACGTCTAATCTGGCTCCCCTCCAGTGGAGCAAGTCACGTGGCTGGTTTGCCGGTTAACTTCGGATGTGGCACAAGCTGATGGAAGGCAGTTGTTTTGTCCCTCCCCGTAAGCGGCTCAACCTCTGCCCATATGCATGCACACCAGTATATAAATTGCTGAATCAGTGTCAGTGATAGAGTAATGGGCCGGGAGGCATCGTAAATTACGGCGAGCGCTCCCTGGGTGCAGACACTGGCTGTCTTGTCTGAGTGAGCGCTGCGCTCCTGAGCTAATGAATACCTTCATCTGGCCCCGGCAGTCAGCAGATTGCCCCGTGTTGATGGATACTGTCAGCCCTCCGCCACTCCACATTTCATTGCACAATAAACATGCTTGTCAAAAGCAAACAAAGTGAAATCAATTCATCCTGTACAGTGAGTGCATGCTAAATGAAATTAACCAACTGTGGGCTCTGGTGACAGCAGCGCTAGTGTGTTATTTCCGCCCGCAGTCTTCTGGAGACCGAAGACAGATGAAAGGCGACACTTGGATATGGTGCTTTGCTATTTTTGTATGGGCTGCTATGTGTGTAAGCGCGTATCTTTGAGCACACTGATATAGGGCACCAAAGAAGCATCAGCGCTCGTTAAAACAAAATATGGAACTTAGACCATTTAGGTATGAAAATATTCAGCACAGTTAATAATAAATGAATACAGTCAATGCACCATTTCACTTAGTTGGTGCCCTTTGCTTGTTTTAACTCTCTCAAACTACATTTGTACATCTGTCTTTTTCCGACTCTTAAATATCATACTACACATGTTGAATTACTCAATAAGTGTGGTGGCCCATCCGGAGCAACTTTTTTGTGTGTGCGTCATTGTTTAATTGTCCTGAAACTCCTTATTGGAAGTTGCATGAATGCAAGCAAAAGGACTGAGTTTTTGGGCAAGCAATTAGAAAATACATGAAATACTGTATAGCCACATGACATGTAGGCTAATAACACTGAGCACATTACAGTGATCCAGCAGGTAAATGTATTATTAAAAACAAACAAATAACACCCCTAAAATAGTTTAGGCAACAGTACTGTGCCAGTTACTTTGGACCCCCTCCCCCCCCCCCCCCCCCATGACTTGCAGAGGATGACGTAACTTCCTGTGCACCATGTGACTTGTGGAATATTCCAAATTAAAAGGACTGACTGAATATGTTTATATACACACACACACATGCACACACAAAATAAACGGAAGTATAGTTCAAGTATGGATTAACAGACATACGTCTAATCGATTTAATTTATTTAATTTTAAAACAAATTTTAGGAAAGACATGCAACAAACACAATTTTTCCAGTTAGTTTAAATGAATCTTTTAAATTGTATATTTGTATATTTAATATATATACAGAACACCTTGCTCGATCATTCAAATTTTTTTTACAGTTAATTTAATCATGCGTTGATATATTTTATTTCATGGGGTCCATATTAATGCTTTTCTTTTGGACTGTGTCATTTTCAGTAGCATGTGTTTGTGCTTCTAAGAACAAGATCATGACTGTACAAGTTACGTGTGAGCTTCTGTGCAGTGTCACAATATTTGTTTTTGTTTTTCTTTGCCTAACGCCTCTGGAGATATGTTGCTCTTGACTGTTAAACTGTAAACGTGGTGGAAACAGAAGCCGGTCGCAAAAACATTCTCACATGGACTCTTCTGGCGTTTCAGACCATCGAGCCGGTCGGGGGTTGAACTAGAACAGCGCAGCATCTTGAGTGAAAGAGCGAGAGTGAGCGTATGTCTCCGTGCTGCCTCCATTACTCATGAAGAATGTGATATTGTTTATCATTTGAAATCATAATACAAACCAAAGGCCAGGTAATGTGTGCCAGGCTGCTGGTGTGCAATGGTCTAATGAGAAGGCTTCACATGTGGATGATGAAATATGCATGAGTCATCCCAAGCTTTCTTTTGCAGACTTGAGATCATTAAAGATGTATCGTAGCATATGGAAGGCTTTTTTTGTCTTATTTTTTCCAGCCTTGTTTATCAACATGTTTTTGTTTGTTGAAATATTCATCGTGCTTTTATTTAATTCTTTCACATCTTACTTATAAAAGGAAGCAAATGTGCATGCAAACAGAAATCATTATCAGTTTGATGTACAGTTTAATACGGAGAGCAACGCTGCTCTGCTGAGAGTCAATGCCCTGACTGAGAAAGCAATCATCTCATCACCAATGTGTGAAGAACACTTTATTTTCCCAAAGTCTCAACTTCTCTGCTTTTCTCTCCTTTTCCGAAGCTGCCCCAAACCCTCTGCTGCATTTTTGTATTTGTTTTGGCGCGCATGCACTTTTATGGATGCCAAGCTAAAATGTAAGCAACTGATTGGAGATCTGTGAGCGCCTGTGTGCTAAACATGTGAATATCGCCCGCAGTTATTATATGTCATGTCCAGGTGTAAGTTCTTGATTATAGTTACTTGGCATTTTTTCATAAGCTTGCCAAAATACAGTAAAACATATATTGCCATAAAATCTGCATTGAAATGCTTTGCAATTGAAAACAAAACAAAATACTCTATGTTGTATTTGTCAAAACAGTCATTAAGACTGGACGGTAGGACATAAGAGTAAAAAAAAAAAAGGGACCATCTCTGTTCCTATCTTTTGTCTCTAATTTGATACACAAGAAGCCTGAGTGTCCCTTAAATTAAAAATAATACATAAATTGATAAATAAAGAAATAAAAACAATCAGAGAGCAGTTGTACGAAACAATCAAAACACAAAGTAAATCTGCAAAACATTTAGGGTCCTGACCTTAAGTTTGGAAATTTTGCTTTAAAGCATGTATTTCAGCTTCTACAAAATCAACTGTGCAAATGATTGCATATTAGCAACTAATTGATTGACTGATTGATTAGATTTTTTGCACCTCTTAGCCAAAATAATTTCATAATCCAACATGGCTGCCAGCAATGTCCCTTGTTTGTCTGTCACTGTGCTACTAATTCATATCTAAGGTCGTGTTTTAGGCCCACTCTATTTACCATTTATATGAACAATTGTGATCAAAATGCGGCAAATGCAGGACTCCACCTTTATGAGGATGACAACATCGTATTCTCCATTGTGTTCTACATCTCTTACACAAGCGGTTAACGATCTGCAAAGTACCTTTTGGTCATTCAAAATAGACTGTATCAGCTAAAACTTGTTTTAAATGCAGGTAAGACCAAACTTAGATCTCGAACCCGGCCTCATATTCCTGTTTTCACGCCTCTTGATGGAGAGGAGAGTGAGGTTGTACACTGGTACAAATACTTGGGCATAGTAAAGAAGCTAAGGATAAAGCTGGGATTTTATTTTAGAAGGAAGATGTGTTTGTGTTCAAATGTACAAAAAAAAAGCGTACTGGCAATGCTACTTTTGACCTGTTTTAGACTACGGTGATATTTTATACATGCATGCGCTCTCCACAGTGTCTCCATCAAATTGATACTGTTCATCACGCATCCCTGACGTTCATTACAAATTGTAAAGCTCTGACTCACCATTGTGATTTGTACTCTCGGGTTGGGTGGCCTGCTTTGGCAACTCGCAGGCTCACTCACTGGCACTCCTTCATATTCAGTATAAGGCAATTGCGGCTACCCCCCCCCCCCTCCACATTTGTGTTTTTATCAGGCAGAAAACCTCAATAGGACCAACTTGGTTTAATAAAGGTTTAAAAATAGAAAATAAATAAGTAAGAATGTAATAAATGTCATACTGTACAGCATGAGGTTTAAATGTATAGTATATCATTGCAAATAAAACAAATTTCAGATCTGTGAGTCCAAAAATAATAAGCCAATGTAAGTAACAGAAAGGTACTCTCATCGGTATGTCGTAACAATTCCAGATAGGAGGTTTCATGTCGTTTCTATGATGTAGGCTTCTTTCAGCAATAAAAAACAGGTTTTTACTGTCACAGAGTCTGAAAGTCTGCCCAATATCACAGTCTGAAAATACAGAAGGCCCTCTGGAAGGCAAAAGAAAGCCTCTCTATTGGGAGCTGTTTATAAAAATGTGTGGGCCTTGGGTTGAGTTGCTGGATACACACAGTCAATGTTTACGGTGTGTAAGTTCATCAGAGTAACTGAAGGCCAGTTGTAAGAAGTCTTGTCATTAAACTAATGTCTCGCCTCGCGCGCTCTTCTTCCCACTGTTCCGTCCACTCTATGTTCCCATCAAGTCAATGGCACTGCCAATAAACCACTATCTTTGGCCAACAGGAGGCGCTGGGTCAACCGAGGCCAGAGTCTTCAGGGAGTCGAGAGGGAGGAACAGCAACGAGCCGCACATTAAGAGGCCGATGAATGCGTTTATGGTGTGGGCCAAAGATGAACGGCGTAAGATCCTCCAGGCCTTCCCGGACATGCACAACTCCAATATAAGCAAGATTCTGGGTAGGTTCCGACAGGTTACAGCACCCAAAACCACAAGATACCGAATGCTGTTGTTACGTTACAACTATAGAAGTTTGGAAGTCCAAACACCTTCCCCTGTATTTAAAACGGAGTATGTATATACTGTATTAGGTGGGGATGGGCGAGTATGGATACCCGATACCGGGTATTGTTATCGGGCCGATATCTGGCCATATTTCAAGGTAGGATGACTCGCGATGGCGACCGATACTGGTGGCTCTCTTGTGGCTATTCTACGATCGGGAACTAAAGACATGTCTGAGAGATGCCTTCTATACAAAATCAGATGCAATTTCTGTTGATATATGGATTGAAATAGAAAAAGGTAACCGAAAATTGCCATTATTTGTGTGTGATTTTAAGAAAGAAATGCTATATTGGGATATGTTCATCTTTTTTTGTTAATTTTCTGTCATTTCTTTTTTTGGGGGGAAATTTTATGTATCAAAGGTATCAGTATTTAATATCAGTTTTGGTGACTACTCAAATGTTCAGTACTCCTACTGGTATCAATATGAAAAAAAAAGATGTAGCAAGAGCACTTCTCATAGTAAAAAAAGGCAAAGGCTTAATCTGTGTTGTCCCTTCAACAGTGTAGTCCATCCATCCTAGTTGTGAAAAGTGCTGTGACGGAGGCCCTCACACAGATCAAGTACCCACTGTACACTGGATTGTTGTTCCCTACAGCCTGACACCAGAGAATGTCTCTTGTCACACTCGAGTGTTAAAGCCACTCAGACAGTGTGGAATGGAAAACACTTTTTGCACTTTCAAACAGCAAATAAAGTCGGTTGGAATACAGTACCCTGTAATGTCTGAGGTGAAACAATACATTCCAATGGTCAACCTGATATTTGGAAATAATGTTCCCATGAGCTAAATAGGGGTCAAAATGTATGTAGAATAGAAAATCCTTGTAAAGGCAATGTTGTAGAAGAACATTTTTAACCGTTTAAAAAGAAGTTAACCACTGTTAATATTAAAATATAAAAACCAAAACACTCAGCTTCAACTTTTAAGAGACCTGTAGCACAGTGTGCAGGGTTTGGCCACAATTTTTTAATGAGTGGCCAACCGTTGGTCGCTGGTTTCCCACGTAACCGCCAGTGAACGGAAACACAGCATCACAGATGTAACAGCCAATCAAAAATACCCATGCATTTTCACACACACAAAAAAAATCGACATTTGTGAAATTCACTGCAATTACTTATCCTTTTCTTTTTGTGGTAGCCCAGTTCTTCGATGACAATCTCGCCATGTTTTTCTGGTTAAAGAAAATACAGCATAGTACTGTACATTGTTCATGGAGTATCAAAACCCAAAGCAGGGTCTTAGTTTTTCCATTGCAGCGCACTAGTCGATGTGCCGTGCTCAATCGCTTGGCGTGCTGCGAACAGTCACCAACTGTAATTTTTCCATGACAATCCACTTGAGTCATTTTGGTCAGGGCACTTGGTGCGTGGCGGTCCAAAGACAAATGATGAGTCGTAATGCGAAGATGATTCATATTGCAGATGTGCCTCAGTTTAAAAAAAACAAACAAACAGAAAGCACTCCAGTGACTTGACTCCACTTGGTGAATCTGGACTTTTATTTACTTTGTGCTTTGATTGGGAGTCGGCTTACTTTAGGTTAAGGGTGTCAAATTCCATGACACAGGTGATTCAAACTTAACATGATTCGAACATAAATGTGAATCGAAACTGACAGGATACATTTTTATTGTTTTACATTCTTACTTAAAAAATTTATCATCTTAAGTATAACACAGACATAACCACATGAAAATGTCTTCTATCATAGTGTCTATTGTATAATATAATGTCATTTTGTTTCTACGCAGGCTCCCGGTGGAAGTCCATGTCCAACCAGGACAAACAGCCGTACTATGAAGAGCAGGCCCGCCTGAGTAAGCTCCACTTGGAGAAGTACCCCAACTACAAGTACAAGCCCCGGCCTAAGAGGACTTGCATCATCGACGGCAAGAAGCTGCGCATTGGAGAATACAAGCAGATGATGCGCTCACGGCGACAAGAGATGAGGCAGTTTTTCACTGTGGGGTAAGGTGCTTACTCTCACCCTGTACATACAGAATATATCGCTATCTGCGTCTTTCCAGATGTGCCAATGTTTTTGAAAAAACAAATATTTTATTATTTGTGAGTATGATTTCATGAAAAACAGGTAATGAACAATACAATACAACACATCATTTTTAGCACCATATAATTGTTTGCATCCACCCAACCCAACCCTGATTTAGCTAAAATATAAAATATGGTCTTATTCTGATCATACAAGTAACAGGTAGTGTTGGTTTGAGCGGCACACTCCATTATGGCTAAAAACGTTGAAAACGAATATGAAAAATAGAAGCAAGGACTTAACCTTATTTCTTGCTAAGGCACCATGCTTAAATTACCTTGATATCATTTCTGTCATGTAACTCAATTTTTTTCCCTCTTTCTCGATGGCTGAAAAGGTTTTAGTAACTGGGTTTCGTGTATGGTGAGAGATGCAACTTGAGAGCAGAATTAAGCTGTTAAAATATGTCAGATAAAACAAAAGTGTTCTTTCATGGAGGGGACAGAAAATGGCTCATATAACAATAAGTGCTGTTTATGATGTAACACTATTTCCCACAAGCACGTGTTGACTTAACCTTACTGTGTGTTTAAATCAATAGCAGTGGTTTAATCATTTTCGACAATAGCAGCCTGCAAATGGGGCATGAAGTGCAGTGCTTATTACAGGATTGAAGCTGTAAGTATGGACTTTCTGGCTTAGAGAAGCCTGCAGGCAGGCAGCACTTCAATGGTCTGTGTGTGACGTGCTCCCTAGCACTCTTCTCCAGGTGTTCCCATGTCAGTCATGCTCTTGAGCACCCTGGCTGTCAGTCATCCGGTGAAATAGGAGATGAGTCAATATAGGGTGCCTTTGAGACTTCTCCATGATTTTCCATTGAACTTCATCCTTATTGTATATAATCAGATGTGCTGTTAGAAATGCATATTGGTCAAGCTTTTATTTTTTTATATACTGTATCTAAATGACCTACAAGCAGACAACGTGTTCAAATTTTTATATATTCATAATAAGAACTCAGAGCGTCATTCTTCGACTACATTTACATGAGGACAACACAGTCACTTTTTTAGGGATTGTGACCCAGACCAGAAGAGGGCTTGGTGTTGATTATAGGTTTCCAATCATTCAAGTAACGTAAATTGATGCTGGAAAGAATTCAGTTGCCCAAAGAGTTTACACAGAGCTCCATAGAATCTAATTGAGTTCCAATCTTATTTATCCTCTCAACATCTAGGCAACCGCCACAGATTCCCATTACCACAAGCGCCAGTATGGTCTATCCCGGCGCCATCGCCATGGCAACGACGACGCCCTCGCCCCAAATGACATCAGAGTGCTCGAGTGCGTCGGTGAGTCCTGAACCGACCATCCCCGTCATTCAGAGCACCTTCAACATGAAGCTGGAGGCCAATAACATAGCCAATAACAGCGAGCCGGTCAATGGCGAGGACGACATGGACATGTTCGAAGACTTCGAGGACGAGCCCAAATCAGACTATAGTAGTGAAAATGACACACATGAGCCGGTCAGCGCCAACTAATGGACGCCCAGCGGGAAGTGTTAAGACAGCACCACCGAGGTTTGAAAGTGTTCACAAGGAGGACGAAAACATGATGCAAGCCAGCATGCACATGTGGCTTCGGTAAATCCAAAAAAAAAAAAAAAAAGCTATTCGGTCTTAAGTGTTTCTTTATGTGTGTGCGTGTAGCTATAATTTTTTTCCTCATGTCATTGCGGTAATGGACAACGAAAACAAAATGGCTGTGACGGAGAACGTACAGAACTTGAAATCAAACATTTGCTCATTATTACGGTTATTGATCTTGTTTCTCAACCATTTCGGGACATGACATTCGTGTCTCACTCAGGTATTGTGTGCCAGCCAACAGCTTGCGAATGTGTCTGATCATCATGGCGACAACACCAGTTTCAAAGGTCACGTGATTCCAACATGCGTCAGTATCGGTACAATGTACTTTGTATGCTATCAAACTCCTGAGGTAGTGCATCGGTGCCAAAACAAATCATTTGTAAGGTTAAGAGAGCAACACTTAATCTCAATTCGTTATGGATACAAAACCGCATCTCCACTCGCTCTTTCCCAGTTTTACTAGCCATTCCCAGTCAGCAATTTTTTAATCTGAGTGATTGTAATCAGGCCAGAATGCTTCAGGGCCAACAGGCCGCCAATCCGCCGGATTGGAAGAGCAGCGAAAAGGCAGCTTTAGAGGCATTACAATCTCAAATTGTGAAGCGACACAACATTCTCCTAAACGCTTTAGCCCCATTTGGAGGGCACATTTAAAGTCTTAGCTCCTAAACTTTTTTTAAATTCTTTTTCCACATTGTAAATCTTAAAACAGATGCTAAGAAGTCTTAAAGCGGAGCACAGTCATTGGGTCTATGCAATGACTTGATTACTGGCGCAGTCTTAAGACGTGAGGGCATTTGTACAATAGACAACCGAAAACATTGGTCAAGTGCACTTATTCTCATCGTGTCCCCTTTTAAACCATGTCTCAAAAAGGGCCTTGTATTGTCTAGGCTGGGGGTGTCCAAAATGTTACTTTCAAGGGCTGCATACAGAAAAATTCTTGAAGGATGCCGTGCTCAGTTTGACGTGCTTCACCTTTAAACAGGCTCTAAATTGAATTCAGAAATATGCTTCTCAATGTCTTGCGCATGTTTGAAGATAACTGCTGATGATGTGCAAACACTGAGAGCTACGTAAGACTACATTTTGAAGATATAGCGTTCAACGCTTAATCGTCCACCGTTTCAGTTTTCGGAAAAATGAGGAGGGGGGGGCATTCATTTTTTTCAGGTCGTGGTTGTGATATTTGATCAACAGTTCACATTTGAATGGGGGCGGAGTTTTGGCCCACTCACATTCAGCAGACAAACCCACAGCGTCACTTTTCACGATTTTGAAGCCAATTTATAGTTTTTCCCTTTAAAATGGCCCTGGGGCCATAGTTTGGACACCATTAGCCTAAAAGCTGACAAGTGACCTCCTCGGCTCATTAAAGCTCCTTGAGCAGTCAAAGCCTCCATATTTTGAGGCCGAGATCCTCTTTATAGGGCGCAAGGTTTAAGTGGCTCCCCCGCTCCCCGCCCCCGAAGCCCTACCATGACCCCTGCCCGGTGTAGCCTGAGTCCACAGGCGGCGCCATCTGGCTTTGAGAAGACACACAAGGCCAACAATAGAAGCGAAGGTGCGTGTCCCTCCATCAAAGTGCTGGAAGTGAGGCCTCGGCAGGGCTCGTGCCGCGGCCCGTTCGCCAGTCGCTGGCGAGCAGATGGAACAAGTACATCAAGCTGTGGGGGATTATTAAAATGAGTGACGACTGGATATCGTGTGAAATGCGGCATTATTAATGCATGACTTGGGTTATTCCACCGCTTGCCCTTGAATCCGTCCATTTTAGATCCCACCGGCCGATCACTGGATCTCCGCTGCATTGCCTCCCAAATGCTACACATTTGTATCACTTCATCCTATTTGAGGGCGCATCCATCTTGTGTCTCATGAATTATTTGTATTTATTGTCTGTGTTCTGAACTTAAGCTACAACACAAACTTTACAGAGTGGATATCCAGACAATTTCTGTTCCTCCTGTCTGCTGGTGGCTGGACTGATTTGTATGTGATTGTAAATATCAATATGACCATGCCTCACACATTCAGTGGGGGGCTATCTACAAAGGACGCAAACTTGACTCTGCTCACGTGGCGAAAGGACAGAGGAGAAAAAAAAACCCTCACAGGAAAAAAAAACAACAATAAGACGAACTCGTATAGGAGACGCTGTATCAGAAGTGTTTGAAGCACTGGATATAAATTGTATTTTTGATCAATTCTGATTAATGTGAATCTGTTTGAGGATTAAAAAAAACACCATGAATTAACTAAAATCCCCAGATGGACTCAAATGGGTTTGCTCTCACAGTTGCCAGACTAATGTGTGTGTTTTTTTTTTTGTCTATTTAGTTTATTTATGCAAAGACGTGATGGGTGAACGCTTTGCTGAGGCTGCCTTGGAGAGAAACTTCCGAATTTGACCGCAGGCTTCCTTTAGCCAGAAAACACCAGGCTGTTGTGTATGAATCTATTGTTGTATTTATTACTAGCTACCAGAAATGTCAGTAAAACAACAAAAGGAGAATCAGAGAGCCAGTATGAGGAAAACAAAAATGCTTGATGAATTGGGAGTATCAAAATGTACCACCTTATTTAGGTTTTATTGTACATATATAAGAAATCTATTTTTATTTGATTATTTGGTCAATAAGTTATGTATGTGGCTAATCTATTTGATTTCTTTTATCTTTCTATGTGAGTTCACCTTTGAAAAATGTCACTGTACCTTGAAAAGATGCTGAATATACGCTTATCAGGCTTATTTCTGATAATCATCCCTAGACTAATTCAAATCAATCAATCAAAACGAGTTACAGTGGTGGCTTGAGATACGATTTTAATTCCTTCCATCATTAAAAACAGTCATATCCCAAATCATGTTTTCCTACTAAAATGAATGTGAAAACCATTAATCCATTCTAAAACACAAAAGTTTGTTTTTAATACGGAAAATCATACTCTGTATTACAGTAATGTATAAAATATATAGTCATGACATACTTAAATAGAATATTTGTGATCATATATATAACCTATATAGCCGTCGTCGAAAGGGTGAAAACACATCGACTACCTCCGCTATTTGTAAGCCCGTCAATGCCATTTTGTATTTTTGTGTGTTAGCTTGCGGAAGGCAAAGTCGTGTTGTTTTTAAACACGTTGTGATGCCCTTTGTTTTATTTTTAGTTTGACAGTAAACTTCAACATATGGAAAATGGCTCATTATATCCGGCAAAGTGTTGCTTGAGGTGCACTCGCAGCTGGAATCGTTGCTCACAGGTCAAAGCAAAAAAATAAATAAAAACTGAAGGAAAGCTTGGATCTAAAGGCACCACTGTATTGCTTTTCGTCATGCTCTTCTAGTAAAGTAAAAGTAGGGCATTGACTTCAACAAGAAGCACTTGATGTAGAAAAATTTGATCATCATCATGGTACAACCTAACAGCACTAAATGGTGACAGAAGACAAAAGTAGTCGTGCATTGAATTCATGAACAAGTGTGATTGTTTTTCAACACGTTTTCTATCATTTGACAAGTGGGAATGTGCATATATTTAATAGTGGCAAAATGCTGTTCTCTTCTTGCCAATCGATTTTTTTTTCTTCTCATGCTTTCAATGATTCGTTTCTTATCCATGTCATGTTTTCTCTTAATCCTCCATGCAGAAAGTTAGATTGAACAACAAAGGACAAAACGCGCATATGCTGGTTCTATCCTTTTACTGTCATTTGATTTTTTTTTTTCTTTTTCATTTCTTCATCTGTTGGAGCGAAGAATATGGTGGGAACGTTGTGTGTGTTAATTTAATCAGCACAATTCACTGACATGCTGGACTGACTTACTAGCTGCTGTTCAGAAGGGCAACATCATGTTTTGGTGTTGTTCTATAGAGGTACTTTTTGCTTTCTAGTTGTTTCTCAAGCAACACTGTGTCAGGCTCTTCCATCACCTGAGCCTTGATTTTCTAAATGGCTGGCAGTCTGCGTAAATATATAAATATACGTTGTTGTTTTTTGTTTTTTTTCCTGGCAGGTACCGGTACCCACAGTAGGCAAATGGAAAGTATCGTTTGGGTGTTATTAGAGAGGAAAAAGAATTACATAGTGTCTGTTGCTGCTTTAAAAACAAACAAAAAAACAAAAAACAAAAAAAGAACTTTATGTCTGAATATGTAAATAGTATATCATATCTTGTACAGTCCAATGTAAAGTTTTTAATTCAACTTAATAATGTTGCCATCATTGTGTTCACATTCTTTATACATGACAAAAGATTATTTGCTAGGTGATATTGCTCAAAAGAACAAAAATGTCTGTTTCGTTTGTTTGTTTGGCTTCCTAGTGTCCACAAGCAGCTCTTTGGTTTCCATGTGCAGTATTGACGTGCTAAACCTAAGGTGAATCCTTTGACAGTTAACGTGAGAGTGTGTGTGCGTGCGAATGTGCGTGTGTGCGTGTGTGTGTGTAGTGCAATCTCCCTTGCTTTTGTAGTCCGACTATATCAAGTTAAAACAAACCAAGATATTAAGAAATCAATGATATATTTGGGTGCATTTAGGCGTCATGGAAATGTGCATACTGTCTAAAAAAAATAAAAATAAAGAACTAAATGATCCCCGGCAAGATTCAGTTGCGGCATTTTATGGTGTAAAAGCATTTCTGTACGTGTCAGTCCATTGTAATAATATGACAGGAGGCTGGCTAGCGCGCCTGTTTCCTCTGCTCATTTACCTCAAGAAGTTCCTCCCTTTGTGTAAACGAGAACAAAATTGTGTTGCAGAGAGCTTCTCACATCACTCCATCTTTTGTACTGCTGTTGACACTTACACATTAAAGAAGCAATTTGTTTAAACACTGGACTACGTCACTGTCTTCTTTTCTAATGTTGTTTTCACTTGTTTCTCAGCCATCCAGGTCATGGCAACGTGCAGAGGTTGAAGTAAGGCAACTGGAATCTTCTTTGTTGAATATGCAGGATGTTTTTCTTGTTTGTTTTTTGTTTTCCATAAACATTCAAAGTAGGTAATTATGCTAATGTTACATATTAAAAAAATCAAGGCAATTGGACTGGTTTTGTTTTGTGAAAATTTTACAAAATGACTTGGGCAATGCTGCCATTAGGACAGTGGTTCTTAACCTGGGTTCGATCAAACCCTAGGGGTTCGGTGCATCAGTCTCAGGGGTTCGACGGAGCCTTTGCCATGGAGGTTAAGACACACACGACTCAACATGTCAATTAGTTATGACACGCCTGCTTGGCCATCACTGGCTGGTTCATTTAATGCACAATTAAAAAACGTATACTTTATACTTATAGGATAAGAAAAGCTTTATTTGTCCCACACCGGAAATTTCCCAGTCAGCAAAATTGGTCTGGCCCAGCTCTGGGGCAGACACGGCACGTACGCTCAGCCCACATACCTCAATGAATGACGGTCCTGCAGTGGCCCACGTCTGGCATCCATGATGTGGGCCGCATTTGGCCCAGATCTGAGCCGCATTGTAAAACCATATCTGGCCCTACTCCGGCCCGACGCTGGGCCAGAACAGGTTCCTGATATCAGCCCGAATTCAACCTCAACGAAGCCACATCTTACATGAGCCATATTTGACCCACATTAAAAAAAAAAGTCTCAAAAACGACTGTTATAAAAATATGTTTATTGTCATAATTTGTGAACCTCACATATAACTCCACATACACTGGAAAAATGCACTTTTCTTTATTTAACAGTGAACACAAAGTCCAAATTGGGATGTAGCTTACTCTTGAATGGTATTTTTCTGTCCATCAAATTGTTGCGCTCTCCATGTCCTCTTTTCTTCTCATGCTCTCCTTCCTGTCACCATCCCGGTCAGGATCCCAGATGTAGCCATCTTTTGATTGTGACATCAATTTCCTGGTCTGAGGCCCAAGATGTTAGGCTGTTAAGTCTCACAGCGGCTGTAAGAACTGTAAGAAAACAAGAATGGACAGTGTGATAGGAAAACAAACATTTGTACATGTCATGAACAATGAATAGTCAGTAAAAATAACCCCTGAAATTTCTTATAATAATAATAATACATTTCATTTATAAGCGTATTTGAAGACACTCTAGGACACTTTACAACTAAAACTAAACTAGGTGTGACGCTGTGGGGCAGAATATTTGCCACCAAAAACTAAACGTGAATAACTTTTAAATAGTTTATACTGAATTTGAATTACGTGAATTGAAGGTCAGTGGCTCGGATAATGGATGGACTTGTATATTTTACTCTGAATCATATTGAATAACTGAATCTGAATTGTACAATCTGAATTTGAAACGATAGACTTTTTTTCCTTTGAAACTGTATTTGATCCTCACTGAAAATTAAATTGTTTATTTTCATATTCAGTCTTACAAATACAAAACAATGTTTTTTTCAACGTCAGGTTTTGTTTTAGAATTGAGGTACTATGTTTTAAATTAACTTTATGGTCAAGTATGAAGTATCCGGTTTGTATTGCAGCAAACGGAATCAAAATTGATTTCATTGTATTTCAGTGCAGAAAGGGTTCTTTTTGGCAGCACCTCTGACTGTTCAATCACCTACATTTTCACAAGTGAACGAGCCGGTACAAAGAATGAACGGTCTTTGAAATGAACGATGAGCCGTTTTTAGCCCCAAAAAACGACCATGTATAGCATAGGTGTCAAACTCTGGTCCTGGAGGGCCGCTGCCCTGCATGTTTTCTAAGTCTCCCTGTTGCAACACACCTGATTCAAATGAACAGGTTCAATGTCAGGCTTGCGCAGAGCTTGCTGATGATCTGATCATCAGCAAGCTCTGCGGCCCTCCAGGACCTGAGTTTGACACCTATGATGTATAGCAAGGCGTTTTGAGATGAAAAGAACCGACCATGTGTAGTAAGGCGTTTTTCAACGAAAAAAAAGACCAGGAATAGTAAGGTGTTTTCAGCCGAAAAAAACGACCATGAATAGTAAGGCGTTTTAACAAAAAAAACAAAAAAAAAACGACCATGTATAGTAAGGTGTTTTTAGCCGAAAAAAATGACCATGTATATAGTAGTAAGGTGTTTTTAGACAAAAATAACGACCATGTATAGTAAGGCGTTTTAACCCGAAAAAAACGACCATGTACAGTAAGGCGTTTTTAGCCCAAAAAAATGACCATGTATATAGTAAGGCGTTTTAACCCGAAAATAACGACCATGTATAGTAAGGCATTTTAACTCGAAAAAAACCACCATGTATAGAAGGTGTTTTTAGCCGAAAAACCCGACCATGTATAGTAAAGCGTTTTAACCCGAAAAAAATGACCATGTATATAGTAAGGCGTTTTTAGACGAAAACAACGACCATGTACAATAAGGCGTTTTTAGCCTAACAAAAACAACTGTGTGTAGTAAGGTGTTTTTAGCCGAAAAAAAATGACCACGTATAGTAAGGCGCTTTTAGCCGAAGAAAAACGACCACATATAGTAAGGCGCTTTTAGCCGAAAAAAAACGACCATGTATAGTAAGGCGTTTTTAGACGAAAACAACGACCATGTACAATAAGGCGTTTTTAGCCGAACAAAAACACCCGTGTGTAGTAAGGTATTTTTAGCCGAAAAAGAAAGTGACCATGTATAGTAAGGCGTTTTTAGCCGAAAAAAAATGACCATGTATAGTAAGGTGTTTTGAGCCGAAAAAAAACGACCATGAACAGTAAGGCGTTTTAACTAAAAAAAACAAAAAACACCATGTATAGTAAGGTTTTCTTAGGTGAAAAAAAACGACCATGTATAGTAAAGCGTTTTTAGCCGAAAAAAAACGACCATGTATAGTAAGGCGTTTTTGGACGAAAAAACCGGCCATGTATATAGTAAGGCGTTTTTAGACAAAAATAACGACCATGTATAGTAAGGCGTTTTAACCCGAAAAAAACGACCATGTACAGTAAGGCGTTTTTAGCCCAAAAAAATGACCATGTATATAGTAAGGCGTTTTAACCCGAAAATAACGACCATGTATAGTAAGGCGTTTTAACCCGAAAAAACCGACCATGTATAGTAAGGCATTTTAACTCGAAATAAAACGACCATGTATAGGAAGGTGTTTTTAGCCGAAAAAACCGACCATGTATAGTAAAGCGTTTTAACCCGAAAAAAATGACCATGTATATAGTAAGGCGTTTTTAGACGAAAACAACGACCATGTACAATAAGGCGTTTTTAGCCGAACAAAAACAACTGTGTGTAGTAAGGTGTTTTTAGCCGAAAAAAAATGACCATGTATAGTAAGGCGTTTTTAGACGAAAAAAATGACCATGTATAGTAAGGTGTTTTGAGCCGAAAAAAAATGACCACGTATAGTAAGGCGCTTTTAGCCGAAGAAAAACGACCACATATAGTAAGGCGCTTGTAGCCGAAAAAAACGACCATGTATAGTAAGGCGTTTTTAGACGAAAACAACGACCATGTACAATAAGGCGTTTTTAGCCTAACAAAAACACCCGTGTGTAGTAAGGTATTTTTAGCCGAAAAAAAAGTGACCATGTATAGTAAGGCGTTTTTAGCCGAAAAAAAATGACCATGTATAGTAAGGTGTTTTGAGCCGAAAAAAAAAAACGACCATGAACAGTAAGGCGTTTTAACTAAAAAAAAAAAAAAAAACGACCATGTATAGTAAGGTGTTTTTAGGTGAAAAAAAACGACCATGTATAGTAAGGCGTTTTTAGCCGAAAAAAACCCACCATGTATAGTAAGGCGTTTTTGGACGAAAAAACCGGCCATGTATATAAAGGCATTTTTTGACGAAATTTTCAGCCGAAACAAATGACCATGTATAGTATGGCGTTTTTGGACGAAAAAAACGGCCATTAAAGTAAGGCTTTTTTGGACGAAATTTTTAGCCGAACAAAAACGACCATGTATAGTAAGGCGTTTTTAACCGAAAAAAATGGCCATGTATACATAGTAAGGCGTTTTTAAACGAAAAAAACAACCATGTATAGTAAGGCATTTTTGGACGAAAAAAACGACCATGTATATAGTAAGGCATTTTTGGACAAAATTTTTAGCCGAAACAAACGACCATGTATAGTAAGGCGTTTTTAGCCGAAAAAGAAAAAAAACGACCACATATAGTCAGGCGTTTTTAGCCGGAAAAAAAACGACCACATATAGTTGTCATGATTCGGTTTAGGGACCAACAGGTGGCACTGTAGGGCTCCCCCGGCAGCTGCACACCTGTTGGTCATTTGGTAATTAGTTGTTTAAAAGGACTCCCAGCCGGAACATTCAGTGTCGGGTCATTGTTGCTCTTGCTACTGTCATGTGTGTTTGCTTCTTGCTACTGTCATGTGTGTTGCTGTTTGCTTGCAACTGTCATGTTTGTTTCTGTCATGGTTCTGTTCCTGTTAGTTTTTTGTCATGGTTTTGTTTTGCTACTTTGGATTAGTTTTGGTTGTTAGCACTTTGTTTGTTTTGGATTTAGTTTTCTTTGTTTTAAATATCCATCCATCCATCCATTTTCCGAACTGCTTGATCCTCACTAGGGTCGCGGGGGGTGCTGGAGCCTATCCCAGCCGTCTTCGGGCAGTAGGCGGGGACACCCTGAATCAGTTGCCAGCCAATCGCAGGGCACACAGAGACGAACAACCATTCACGCCCACACTCACACCTCGGGACAATTTAGAGCGTCCAATCAGCCTGCCATGCATGTTTTTGGAATGTGGGAGGAAACCGGAGCACCCGGAGAAAACCCACGCAGGCCCGGGGAGAACATGCAAACTCCACACAGGGAGGCCGGAGCTGGAATTGAACCCGGTACCTCCGCACTGTGAAGCCGACGTGCTAACCACTGGACTACCGGGCCGCCTTGTTTTAAATACAATTCTTCAAATACACCCTGCTCCTCCCTCCTGCCTGCTTTTTGGGGTCCACCACGCAACGTGACAATAGTCAGGCCTTTTTGGACGAAAAAAAACGACCATGTATATATAGTAAGGCATTTTTGGCCAACATTTTTAGCCGAAAAAAACGACCATGTATAGTGAGGCGTTTTTAACCGAAAAAAAAAACGACCATGTATATATAGTAAGGCGTTTTAGGACGAAATTTTTAGTCGAAAAAAACGACCATGTGTCGTAAGGCGTTTTTAGCCGAAAAAAAAGACCATATTTAGCAAGGCGTTTTTGGCCGAAAAAAAACGACCATGTGTCGTAAGGCATTTTTAGCCGAAAAAAAGACCATATGTAGCAAGGCGTTTTTGGCCGAAAAAAAACGACCATGTATCGTAAGGCGTTTTTAGACGAAAACAACGACCATGTACAATAAGGCGTTTTTAGCCAGAAAAAAACCAACCGTGTACAGTAAGGCGTTTTTAGCCGAAAAAAAAACGACCATGTGTAGTAAGGTGTTTTTAGCCGAAAAAAACGAAAATGAATAGTAAGGCGTTTTTAGCCGAAAAAAAAGGACCATGTATGGTAAAGCGTTTTTAGCCGAAACAAACGACCATGTATAGTAAGGCGTTTTTAGCCGAAAAAACCCCCCCACCACATATAGTCAGGCATTTTTAGCCGGAAAAAACCCGACCGCATATAGTCAGGCGTTTTTAGCCGGAAAAAAACGACCATGTATAGTAAGGCCTTTTTGGACGAAAAAAACGACCATGTATAGTAAGCCGTTTTTAGGTGAAAAAAACGACCATGTATAGTAATGCGTTTTCAGACGAAAAAAAGAAGACCATGTATAATAAGGCGTTTTTGGACGAAAAAAAAGACCATGTATAGAAAGGCATTTTTAGCCGAAAAAAACGACCATGTGTCGTAAGGCATTTTTAGCCGAAAAAAACCGACCATGTGTCGTAAGGCGTTTTTAGCTGAAAAAAAGACCATATTTAGCAAGGCGTTTTTGGCCGAAAAAAAACGACCATGTGTCGTAAGCCGTTTTTAGCCGAAAAAAAGACCATATTTAGCAAGGCGTTTTTGGCCGAAAAAAAACGACCATGTATCGTAAGGCGTTTTTAGACGAAAACAACGACCATGTACAATAAGGCGTTTTTAGCCGGAAAAAAAACAACCGTGTACAGTAAGGCGTTTTTAGCCGGAAAAAAAACAACCGTGTACAGTAAGGCGTTTTTAGCCGAAAAAAAACAACCGTGTACAGTAAGGCGTTTTTAGCCGAAAAAACCCCCGACCATGTGTAGTAAGGTGTTTTTAGCCGAAAAAAACGAAAATGAATAGTAAGGCGTTTTTAGCCGAAAAAAAAGGACCATGTATGGTAAAGCGTTTTTAGACGAAAAAAACGACCATGTATAATAAGGCTTTTTTAGCAGAAAAAAACGACCATGTATGGTAAGGTGTTTTTAGCCGAAAAAAACGAACACATATAGTAAGGCGCTTTTAGCCGAAAAAAATGACCATGTATAGTAAGCCGTTTTTAGACGGAAAAAAAAAAACGACCATGTAAGGCGTTTTTAGCCCAAAAAAAAGGACCCTGTATAGAAATGGGTTTTTGGACAAAAAAAACGACCACGTATAGTCAGGCGCTTTTAGCCGAAATAAATGATCATGTATAGTCAGCAGTTTTTAGACAAAAAAAACGACCATGTAAGGCGTTTTTAGCCAAAAAAAAAACGACCATGTATAGTAAGGCGTTTTTCGACAAAAACAACGACCATGTACAATAAGGCGTTTTTAGCCGAAAAACCCAACCGTGTGTAGTAAGAAGTTTTTAGCCGAAAAAAAAACGACCATGTATAGCAAGGTGTTTTTAGCCGAAAAGAAGGACCATGTATAGCAAGGCGTTTTTAGCCGAAAAAAAAAGACCATGTATCGTAAGGCATTTTTACTCGAAAAAAAAAGACCATGTATAGTAAGGCGTTTTTAGCCCAAAAAAAACGACCATGTATAGTAAGGTGTTTTTAGCCGAAAGAAACGACCATGAATAGTAGGGTGTTTTTAGCCGGAAAAAATGACCACGTATAGTCAGGCGTTTTTAGCCGGAAAAAAAAGACCACGTATAGTAAGGCGTTTTTAGACGAAAAAAACGACCATGTACAGTAAGCCGTTTTTAGCTGAAAAAAGAGACCATGTGTAGTCAGGGGTTTTTAGCCGAAAAAAAACGACCATACATAGTAAAGCGTTTTTAGCCGAAAAAAATGACCATGTATATTAAGGTATTTTAACTCGAAAAAAAACGACCATGAATAGGAAGGCGTTTTTAGCTGAAAATAATGACCATGTATCGTAAGGCATTTTAACTCGAAAAAAAACGACCATGTATAGTAAGGCGTTTTTAGCCGAAAAAAAAGGACCATGTATAGTATGGCGTTTTTAGACGAAAAAAACGACCATATGTAGTAAGTCGTTTTTGGACGAAAAAAACGACCACGTATAGTCAGGCGTTTTTAGCCGAAAAAAACGATCATGTATAGTAAGGCGTTTTTAGCCGGAAAAAAACGACCATGTATAGTAAGGCGTTTTTAGCCGAAAAAAAAACGACCATATATAGTCAGGCCTTTTTAGCCGAAAAAAACGACCATGTATAGTAAGGCGTATTAACCCGAAATTTACGACCATGTATCGTAAGGCGTTTTAACCCGAAAATAACGACCATGTTTAGTAAGGCATTTTAACTCGAAAAAAACGACCATGTTTAGTAAGGCGTTTTTAGCTGAAAAAAAAAACGACCAGCCGAAAAAAACGACCATGTATAGTAAGGCATTTTAACCCAAAAAACGACCATGTCTAGTTCGCCGTTTTTAGCCAAAAATCACGACCATGTGTCTTAAGGAGTTTTTAACCGAAAAAAAAAACGACCATGTATAGTACGGCGTTTTAATTGGAAAAAAGGACCAGCCGGGGTTTTTTTTCGGCTAAAAACACCTTACTATACATGGTGGGGGTTTTTTTGTGAAAACACCTTACTATTTATTCATGGTCCTTTTTTTCGGCTAAAAATGCCTTACTATTCATGGTCGTTTTATTCGGCTAAAAACGCCTTACTACATGCACATGGTCTTTTTTTCGGCTAAAAACGGCTTACTATATACAGTACATGGTCATTTTTTTCGTCTAAAAACGTCTTACTATACATGGTCATTTTTTTAGTCTAAAAACGTCTTACTATACATGGTCCTTTTTTTCGACTAAAAACGCCTTACTATACATGGTCCTTTTTTTCAGCTAAAAACGCCTCAGTATTCATGGTCATTTTTTTTCGGCTAAAAACGCCTTACTATACATGGTCTTTTTTTTTAATCCAAAATATGCCTTACTATACATGGTCGTTATTTTCGTCGAAAAACTCCTTACTATACATGGTCGTTTTTTTGGGTTAAAACACCTTATTCTACATGGTCTTTTTTTTTTCCGGCTAAAAACGCCTTACTCTACATCAGGGGTGCCCAAACTTTTTGGATCGAAGATCTACTTTTCGATCAACTAACCTCCCGGGATCTACCCTTACCGGCACGCGCGCGCGCGCACACACACACACACACACACACACACACGCACACGCACACTAACGCCATGATGAGAAACAGCCTGAAATTGAGGCATGCAACGCACTTTTGCAGCCTGTTAACTATCGTAGCTCACACGTACCGTTTTAAAGTGCTTCCCTGGGCCCTCCTAGATTCCTATTCTTTGCCCGTGCCCTCGGTGAATTGTACACGAAGCAAACTCTGAATGAGAATAATGACGATAAAAGAGAGAGTGCAACAGTTCTGATCACAAGCTGCAATTGCAGACTGCTGAGAGCTAACAACTTCCGGTGACGTAATCACGCACCACCGTAAATTCAAGATTTACCGACTTTATTTTATTTTTTCCATTTTTTTGGTGAAAATGAGACTGATAAGATGATTAGGGTGCAGTGTACATTAACATAAAAAATATATATTACTAACATGTGCAAAGACACACAAATGGTTGTTTGTTTGTTTTTCTCTTCGACACTCCTCGGATCTACTTGGGACCTGTCTTAGATCTACCGGTAGATCAGGATCAACCTAATGGGCACCCCTGCTCTACATGGTCGTTTTTTTCGGGTTAAAATGCCTTACGATACATGGTCATTATTTTCAGCTAAAAACGCCTTCCTATACACGGTCTTTTTTTTTTTCAGCTAAAAAGGCCTTCCTATACATGGTGGGGGGTTTTCGGCTTAAAACGCCCTCTTACACAAGGCCGTTTTTTTCGAGTTAAAATGCCTTACTAAACATGGTCATTTTGTTTCGGCTAAAAACGCCTTACTATAATACATGGTCGTGTTTTTTCGGCTAAAAACGCCTTACTATTCATGGTCCTTTGTAAGAGGGGTTACATGCAGAGAATGTGGGCTAAATGGTTACTTCGAAACCCACAGTCACGGTTGACCACGAAACAACTAGTAACTCAGTGTTTCAACATCAACAAACGGCAACTCCTGTCACAACTTGAGATTGATGACGTACAACGCAGGTTCCATGGTGAAGGGCCCCAGGCTGCCAGATCAGAGGAGGAGGTCATACTAGAGATTGGGAGGCAAGCCCCAATGAATGCAGATGATGAGATTGGGAGGCCAGCCCCAATGAATGAAATGCTGAGCAAGGTAGCAACTGACCCGAAAGCTAAGATCATGGCGAGAATGAAAGCTGGGCAACCTAGAAACCGATTACAACGGCTATGTGAAGTACCACCTGAAAGTCTCATGGAAAGTGTGAATGCAGCACTGAGGGCGATCCCTACCGTAACGATCACGGAAACCAATGAGCTGATATACAGTACGCTTCAGCATCACTGATCCTAGAGATGCTTGGCTATAAGACCAACCATGGAAGCCATGAGATACGTTACCCACCATGGAAAAGACGGTTGGAGGCTAAGATCAAGGCGGCTCGGAAAGATGTGAGTCAATTGACAGAGGCCCAGAGAGGTGTGATGAAAAGGCCGATACCCGAGAGGTACATCCAGATGACCATACCTGAAGCACTCGAAACTGCCAAACAAAGGCTCCAAGCCCTGTCCAGCCGCCTAAAGCGGTAGACGAAAGAGAATGAGGCCAGACGAATAAACAGGCTGTTCGCAACACAACCTGCGAAAGTGTACGCTCAGTGGCAGGGTCCTAACAACAGAGCTGACCCACCAAGACTGGCAACTGAAAGGTACTGGAAAGGCATATGAGAGAAGGAGGTTGCACATAACAGCAGTGCACAATGGCTGATGACCCTGAGAGAGGAGCACATCAACCTCCCTGAACAGAACCCAGTTACCATAACAGTGGCAGACATACAGGAAAGAGTCTCAGATATGAAGAACTGGACAGCACCAGGCCCGGACATGGTCCACACCTACTGGCTAAAGAAACTCACAGCACTCCATGAGCGCCTAGCAGCACAAATGAACCAGCTGCTGAGGGATGGGACTCACCCAAGATGGCTAACCAAAGGGCAAACGATCCTGATCATGAAGGATCCCTAAAAGGGTGCAGTCCCATCCAACTATCGGCCAATAACCTGTCTCTCCACAACATGGAAGCTCATGTCAGGCATCATTGCGGCTAAGATAAGTGGACACATGGATCAATACATGAGCGAAGCACAGAAGGGCATTGGTAGAGATACCAGAGGAGCCAAACATCAGCTCCTGGTTGACAGAACAGTCGCACAAGACTGCAGGTCCCGACATACCAACCTGTGCACAGCCTGGATTGATTACAAGAAAGCCTATGACTCGATGCCTGATGGATCACTGAATGCTTGGAGTTGTATAAGGTGAACGGGACCCTAAGAGCCTTCGTTGCGAACTCGATGAGGATGTGAAAAACCACACTTGAAGCCAAGCCACTTACCCAAGTGTCCATCAAATGTGGCATATACCAAGGTGATGCACTCTCCCCACTGCTGTTCTGCATAGGACTGAACCCCCTAAGCCAAGTAATCACCAAGACAGGCTATGGATACCGCCTCAGAAATGGAGCTACGATCAGTCACCTCCTCTACATGGATGACATAAAGCTGTATGCTAAGAGCGAAAGGGACATAGACTCCCTGATCCACACAACCAGGATCTACAGCAGCGACATCGGGATGTCATTCGGGCTTGAGTAATGTAGTCGGATGGTGACTAAGAGAGGAAAGGTAGTCCGCACTGAAGGGGTCTCACTCCCTGAAGGAACAATAGCAGACATTGAGGGCAGCTACAAGTACCTCGGTATACCACAAGCCAATGGCAACCTTGAACTGGCAACAAGGAAAGCGGCTACGGCCAAATACCTCCAGCGAGTGAGGCAAGTCCTAAGAAGCCAGCTCAATGGCAAGAATAAGACCCGGGCAATAAACAGCTATGCCCTGCCAGTGATCAGATACCCTGCAGGAATAATAAGGTGGCCAAAGGAAGAGATTCAGACCACGGACGTTAAGACCCGAAAGCTCCTAACCATGCATGGAGGGTTCCATCCCAAATCCAGCACCCTGAGACTGTACGCAAGCCGAAAGGAAGGAGGCCGGGGACTAGTGAGTGTGAGAGCCACTGTCCAGGATGAAACATCCAAGCTCCATGAATACATCAAGGAGAAGGCTCCAACGGATGACATACTCAGAGAATGTCTCAGACAATGGGGAACAGAGGATGAGGCGCTGGAAGAGGGACCATCATGGGAGGACAAGCCCCTACACAGGATGTACCACCGGACCATAACTGAAGTGGCTGATATCAAGAAGTCCTATCAGTGGCTAGAGAGGGCTGGCCTGAAGGACAGCACAGAGGCACTCATCCTGGCTGCTCAGGAGCAGGCCCTGAGCACCAGAGCCATCGAGGCCCAGATATACCACACCAGACAAGACCCAAGGTGTAGGTTGTGCAAAGAGGCACCTGAGACGATCCAACACATAACTGCAGGGTGTAAGATGCTGGCAGGGAGAGCCTACATGGAACGCCATAACCAGGTGGCTGGCATAGTCTACCGAAACATCTGTGCGGAGTATGGACTGGAAACCCCAATGTCAAAATGGGAAACACCTCCGAAGGTGGTGGAGAATGACAGAGCGAAATTCCTGTGGGACTTCCAGATCCAGACTGACAAGATGGTCAGTCCAACCAGATATCGTGATCATAGATAAAGGGCAGAGGAAAGCCGTTGTAGTGGATGTAGCGGTCTCAAGCGATGGAAACATCAGAAAGAAGGAACACGAGAAACCCGAGAAATACCAAGCACGTTGACTTCACAGGGCAGAGGTACCGGGTTCGATTCCAGCGTTTCCATTTCCCTGTGTGGAGTTTGCATGTTCTCCCCGGGCCTGCGTGGGTTTTCTCCGGGTGCTCCGGTTTTCTCCCACATTCCAAAAACATGCATGGCAGGCTTATTGAACACTCTAAATTGTCCCAAGGTGTGAGTGCGGGCGTGCGTGGTTGTTTGTCTCTGTGTGCCCTGCGATTGGCTGGCAACCAATTCGGGGTGTCCCCTGCCTACTGCCCGAAGACAGCTGGGATAGGCTCCAGCACCCCCCGCGACACTAATGAGGATGAAGCGGTTCGGAAGATGAATGAATGAATGAATGAATATATACACTCATTGTGTTTACTTTTTTCTGTTTTTAATAAATGTTTTTTTTTTATGTCTTGAATTGGTTCAGGGCATTCATTCACTCAATCACAGAGTAAACCAGGCCTCAACTAGGGGTAAGGCATTTACTTGGTAACTGTGATGATTGGTAAGGAGGCTAATGACTGAGGGCGGGGGCGGCTCGCCCCAGCAGGCCTCTGCCCCGCTCCGGTAGCAGCCCCAATAGTCAGGGCCGCGGGCCGGATGGCCTGTTGGCGGACCGCCCACCCCGTCTGCTCCCAGCCTGCCATCTAGCCCAGTCCAGGTTCCGAGGCAACCTGGTTCATCCTGCTAGTACGTTTGTCTCAAAGACCAAAGCCATGTAATTCTAACTACACGCGGCCCGAAAGCTTAACTTTGTAACCTTCCAAGTAAGCCTTTGTATAATCGCAAGGACTCATCACTGTCGCGCTCCCCACCTCCCGACGTAATCGTTGAAAAAGACTCCCAGCTAGTGCATCTGTGATATCCAACCTGTCCATCTTTGCCATGTATCTCATTATGTCCTTTTCATCAACGTGAGATGTGAATCCACTTGGACAGAATGTTGACTGCGGCGGCTACGGTCCCGTCAGTTTGGCTGCAAAAACAAATGCATTTATCATTTTTAAACTAACCTGACCCACCAAAGGACTCGATTAATTCATCATCCAGCATACAGTACTTTGAATGACAATCTGTGAGGAGAAAATGTCATCCAAATTGATATTTTATAGATCACAAGTACAAACACAAACCATGATGGAAAAATAAAACAAACAAACAAAAATCGATACCTCTGTAGACCCGTGAACCCAACATTTGCAAAGTGAGGCCCGCGTGGATGACCCTGTCACGCACGGCTGTCCACTTATTATGAATACGGCTATGTTGTTGTAAAGCCGCGGGATTACAATTTCACAAGTTTGAGAAGCAAACACTGAGGTGCGGAATGAGAGGAGGCATATTTTACGTGCCGATTGCTACAGCGCTTGCACCCTGCAAGCGCTGTAGCAATCGGCTACAAATTTGTCAGGCAGCCCCATTTCCCCAAGAACAGCTGCTATTTATCAGATTTCCTCATTAGGCTTGACTCATTACCTTATTGTACAGACTTTGGCATTGGCCTTACAGCACCTCCGTAAACAGCTGACTTGAGACGTGGGGATGCCTTCCACCTGTCTAAGCAGGGCTGAACTTCTTCCGAGGCACAAGACATTTTTGCTTTCTTAATTCATAGACTTGTCCGCGTGCGCCTCCAAGTAACTGTGTGCATGTAAAAGGGCACAAGGCATCTCAAGTGTCCTCCACATATACAGAAAATGAGGGTGTAAGGCCAGCACAGCCCCTTCGTAATGTTTTAATCCTTGGAGGTGAAGGATTTAAGGAATCTTGCTCATTTCACAGATGGTTTCAAATAGATTAGTGCGGAGCAGCAGCAGCAGCAGCAGCTCCCTGAGAAGAGCTGACCCACCAGGCTCCCTGCGCAGCTGCCAGAAGCCTGCGCCTGATGCTCACAACTGCCTTCCAAAAGTCCGACAAGGTTAAACTCAAACTTAAGCGTCCTCAAACACCACGCTGATTGGAAGATTGACCCCCGACAGAATTGGACTTGTTTTAGGACGGTCTGATTGTGACTGTTTTGACTATTAAGGCTGGATTTAAACTGGAGGTATAAATGCTCAATTTCCATTTAGTGTCCGATTTTATTTGTCTAAGGTTATTAAGGTTAAAGACTTTAAAACATTTATGGAATTTTTGAGGAACTTCAATTACATTTAAGTATATCCTTTCTTATTCAACTTACTCTGAATGAAAGCATCACTATTTATTAAACATAGAAATCACAAGCACTGGAAACTATGTTCATGTTCCAGCCATATTCTGACATGTGTAAGACGCGATATCGAGAGAAATGGACTGTTTGGTCTTGATCCAAATGGATTTGTTTGGTCCGACTGGGTGTTATTCTAGTTCATGGTTCGTCCCCCCCCCCCCCCCCTAAAATGTGTGGCCCTGGGAAATATCACTTGACCGCTTCCTGTACTACCCCAAGACAATGCACTGCAGCACAAAGACTTTCACTTGGCTCCGGAGCCACAATAACATGTTGTTTTATGTTGTTCGCCAATAGACACTGGACACAATACATTTCAAGTCACCGAATAAAAGAGTGAATCAGACTCTGCGTGCTATTTTGAAAAGGCCAAGCCTGCTGCTAGAACTGGACTCCGTCCGAAAAGACCTGACACAATCCTGGCGAGGCTGAAAAGGCCCAACTTGGATTTCATGTGCGAAGACAAAGGCCCAGCGGGGAAATACTCCCCATGCTTTTGTTTAACTTGTCATTCTTTGGGGCATCACTGTGACCATAGCCTAGCGACCATCTGCATGTTATTTGTGCCTTTTTGACCCATATTTGGGACAGCTCTCACAAAGTGCTAAAACAATGCAAAGGAGGGACGGGCCTCCGAACCAGCCAAACGGTTTTGGATAGGCTTCCTTTTGACTAGGAGGGCTCCGACATGCTGACATCACGGCTCATCCTTTTAACAAGTCGAAGAAGAGTGTCAAATCATGAATACAAATGATCATTTTTCTTATGATGATCATTCCGACATACCATTCAGTAAATGCAGAAAACCACAACAAAGGCCTTAAACACGGTGCTATCGTGCACGGCATCTAGAAGTATCAAAATGCCTCTGAAATTTTCATCAAGATAAATATCGTTGGTGTTTGACGCAATGCAAATGTGCAATGGTGATAATAGAGGAAATCTATCAAAGTGATCTGTGCACAGTTGTTAGGAACACTGGCTCGCTAAATGAACTTTTGAAAATCCACCCGGGACAATATTTCAGAAAATGTAATTTTGCAAACTGTCTCACATCATTGCACCTCGTCAGAGCACTTGTCCCCCAAAGCATTTGACTACATTTCTGTGGGGAAGAATAAATGTTCAACGTGTGTCTCTGCTCCTATTTTCTTTTTAGAGGAATTGGAGAAAAAAAGAAAGAAAGAAAGAAAGGCTTCTTAGGATATGTGTTACTCTCCCCAAGCTATCACTCGGCTCTCTCATGCATGTGTGAATTACACACCTTTATGAATATGTAAATGTTGAGAATGCCTCATTAAATCGTAATTCATGCATTTTTCACACGCCCAATACTTAAACAGTATAGTCTGATGAATTATCATGTGAAAAAAAAATATTCATCACCATGTTTTGAAAGGTTTTTGATCATTTTGTATAGTTGAGTGAATATGATTTGTGTGGCTTTTTATGCCGGTATTGCCGCAGCTGTCTAATAACCAGATCTATGAATTTCCACACTGAATAAGCAAGAGTGCTAATGTTAAGGCAGCCTTTAATATGTAGATTTTCATATTCAAATGCAATATTTGTATTTGAAAGTTTCTTGTTTAGTTAGTAGTCTGAGACGTTAAGGCAAATTAGTGCCTTAATGTTACATATAACATCGAAGCAAACAAAAGTATTAAGGAATCATTTTATTTATACCAGTAAATAGCATTACTCATTGGTTGGGTAGTCACTCAATACTTTTGCTGATATATTTTCACTACTTTGTTGCTTTTAGGTTTTATTATTTGTGTAATCAGTAAAAACCTTTCATCTTGAGTCTCGAGTGATGATTCTTTTCTTCTATCTTGAAAGGGGACAAATGTCTACATGTACCAATTTTTGAAATGAGTTTTCATCATTGAAACTGTAATGGGTGGAGCTATGGAATTAATGAGGTATTTCTTCAACAATTAACTGATAAATGAATGAGTCAGAACAAAGAACTATCCGTATGGAGAATAGAATATTACACCAACATCGTGCAGTGGAGCCCATAAGGATGAACACAGTCATTCTGCTGGCCGACCTCTATTTGCTCTAATCGTATTTCCCCTTTGGAAATCGGTTGAAGGAGCTCTGTCACGGGTGATATGGCATGACTCCTTCTTATGACTGGCTCAAAGTCAGCACTTAGATCATTTAGAAACTCCCACACTGCAATGCTGCATTGAGGCTATGTTGCGACCATTTTGGTTTCTGGCATTTCAAAAATTTGTAGACAAGCGGAAAAGCTCTCCCTGTCATCTCTTACTTTGCCTGTGTTTATTTGGCATTGCTTTACATCAGGGGTGCCCAAACTTTTTTGAAGATCTACTTTTCGATCAACCGACCTCCCGGGATTGACCCGTTACCGCGCACGTGCATATAGGCACGCACACACGCATACGCATGCATGCACGCACGTACACACGCATGCCATGATAAGCAACAGCCTGACGCTGAGGCATGCGACGCACTTTTGCAGCCTTGTTAACGATCGTAGCTCACGCGCACCGTTTTAAAACGCTTCTCTCGGCCCTCCAGATTCCCATTCTTTGCCCGTCCCCTCGGTGAATTGCACAAAACAAACTGAATGAGAATAATGATCACGATAAAAGATATAGCGCAACAACTCTGTTCACAAGCTGCAACTGCAGACTGCTGAGCGCTAACAACTTCCGGTGACGCAGTCAAATGCCACCATGGGTTAAAGATGACCCGATTTATTTTAGTTTCTTTTTAAAATACTTTTTGTGAAAGTGAGACTGATAGAATGATTTGGGTGCAGTGTGCATTAACGCAAAAAATATATTACTAACACGCACAGAGACACAAATGTTTTTTGGGATTTTTTTTTTCCTCTACACCCCTCGGCTCGATTTGGGACCAGTCCCTGATCGACTGCTCGATCACGATCGACGTAATGGGCACCCCTGCTTTGCATGATGGTTCAAACTTGCTTTTCGGATGTCCTTTTCAAATGTGCAAAATCAATCACTGAAATTCATCTCAGGTTTGATCAATCACACAATTTAATTTTGGCCATGAGTAAATAGTCATTTCAATCATACAGATAAGAATGATTGTGTGCATGGTGCTAAAAATGGATCTGTCATTCAGATCTAATTTGGCTCTTCTCTCCAAATTTGATCATTCCAAAAATGAATACAAATTAGGACAAATTTGGTTTCTAATGAACCTGGAATAATTCCAATCTAAACCTGTTAACTCATTCACTCCCAAAGACGTTTTAAAACGTCTTTTCAGACTTGGTCCAGAATCGGCTGGTACCGAATGAGTTAAAGACGTTAACACCTACAATGTGCATGATTCTGGGAACTGAATGAAAATGTTGCCTTCACTTGTAATCCTTCAGATTTCAGCCCTCTGCTGGGACGTCTGTTGGCTCCACCGACATGGTGATGAAAAACCAGGACAAGATTAAAACCTAGTTTCCAAGGGACTCCACATTGTCTGCCCTGCGTATTTTGCATAGTACAACTCATATTACATCAAGCCTGTCAAGCCCATGGCCCGCAATAATCAGTACGCAAACATATAGATGTACTGTCGGGACTATTAAATATTCATTTACAAAATCCTTGAGGAAAGATGGTGATAGGAAAATCATGTTTTCAAATTTTAATGATTATTAAAAAAAATAAAATAGAAAGAAATAGAGCCCGGGCGAGGGTCCTGTTTTGGCTATGAAGAAATGTGCTTGATTTTGACCTTTGTAATGATGTAAGATGAAAAATGGTTTCTTCTCCTCAACCTTCACTCATTCATGCCATCACAAAAAAAAAGATTGACGCCGTGATGAAGTGATGATAATTGGACATACTTTGAAATTCCCCATTCTGCTCCTCTCCCTGCCCCATCCGTGCTGGTGGCTTATTAAATCATTTGCTGCTCTTGGGTGATCTTCTCTCTCTTGGCTTGACCCTGCGGGCACAATTTATTTTTATTTAAAAAGATATATTCCCAGCAAATGTTGCATTAGTTCAAGAGAATTAGGCTTCATTATACAGGCAGACACTTCAAACATTTTGCAAGAGTTTTCTGCGCGATGAGGCATCAAAGGAGATGTTCATCCTGATGACTGCAGCATTGGCACATGTCCACACAGCACATTCAACTTGACATGATCGTTTTTTTTCCCCACCAAGTGCTACTGTTCACTTCAGAGCCACATGGTTTGGGTTGGTAAACTCTTATTGTCAAGGTGCTTCAGCTACAGTGCTACAATGGATATAAAAAGTCTACACACCACTGCTCAAAGATCAGGTTTTTGTGAGAGAAAACATTACACCAAGAAAACTCATTTCGAAGTGGCCTATAACCTATATAATTCAATTGAATTTTTTTTTTGAATTTTCATCGAGAGGGGAAGTAAAAATAAATCCCATAATGGGATTGCACAAGTGTGTACACCGTCTTATTACAGGAATGTGGTGTTCAGAATTTACCATTCACATTCCATAAGAGGTTAAACGAGCGTTAGCACATACCTACTCTTATTTGAAGTACAGCTGATTAACCCAGAGTAAAGTTCAGATGGTCTAGTAGTCTTTTCCTGGTATTTTTCAAAAGGTTTCGTGCCAACTCTGGCTGCTATTTGGAACTGTTCCAGATGATGAAAAACAGCCAAAAAGCTGGACCCATGATGCTTCACTCTAAGTGTGGTGTCCTTTTCCTGATGAGCAGTGACGTGTTAATGGGAAAAAATGAGTTCAACCTTGGTTAAATAGACCACAGCACATTTTCTCACGTTTAGGAGATTTAGGGATTTCGGGAGAATGTGGAGGGAATCATGAACAGTTCCAACAGGCAGTCAGCGTTACCAAAAAACCTTCAGTCTTAATTAATTAATTAAAATAAAAAAAGGGGGGGGGGGATACAATTGGTAATAGGCCTCTTTCATTGGCATCAAGAGTGGGTCGAGTCGGGGATGAGGACCGTCAATCAGGGAGGACCTTTTAGGGATTCTCAGCAAATCACCAACACACACACACACACACACACACACACACACACACACACACACACACTCACACACAGTGGCAGGTGTATGCTGACTCTTTGGTTATTTCTGAACACAGCCAAATGCCCACTTATAAGAGGGTGTGCACACTTGTCCAACCACATTTCCTCAGTTGTTTATTTTTATCTGCCCGCTCAACAAGGTTTTTATCTTCAATGTTTATCTTTTTGCAAGTCATAGCCCACATTATGCCACATTCTCAACATGGACGAGGTGCCGCTCACTTTCGAGATGCCGGTGAACCACACTGTAGAGAAGAAGGGGATCAGGACGGTAGCAATATGCTCAACGGGACGCGTGAAGTTGGCTTTTACTGTTGGGCTTGGCTGGATAGAAACGGTCAAAGTGAAGTTGCGAGCGGCACAACTTTTGGGACTGGGAGGCAGGGCCGGGTGATTTAAGCCACAATTTGTGAAAGGATTTTGGATACTTGGCCTAAGTGTCCGCTTGCACTGTTGTTTGAGCTTTCTCGAAAGCCGGCATCATTTCTGATGAGCCGCATGGCAACGAGACTGACTCTGACAATGACGCAAAGGCACCTGGCGTGTTTGATTGTGAACTTGCCCAGCTGTTCATTTTGGATAAAGAAGATTCGGACTTTGATGGATTTAAGGATGAGGATTGATGAAAAAAATACTGTGGTATATTGTTAAATACTTCAATAAACTACAACCGAACTGAATTTTGCTCCCACTGCCTTTTTAAAAACATACGCTATCGTGCATATATGTATTGTCTAAGCTAGTGTACATTTTACCATGCCAGCGTCCAATAATACAATGCATCTTGTATATGTGCTAAATACTGAAACAGCGCCCGTAACTGACCGTATGGTTGTGAAAATACGGTAATTGCTGCACAATAAAGTCAACCGAGAACACCTATTGGCTCCCCAAACAGATTATTAGAGTTCTAGGTCTCGGGCTTTCAGACTCACGATCTTTATTATTCTCACTTAATTAGCTGGCATATTCAAGCATGGATTGTGCCGGTGTAATTGTATAACTTATGAGAGACTGTTATAAGGGTTTCACCTATGCCTATAGCATGGCCACTGAAATAAAAATTCATGGCAGCTTCAATTATTACGCCGACGTGATTAGTGGGGCTTTGTCTGCCATTCCCACAGAGCTAGAAGACAAGCAGCTCAATTATCTTTCACCCAGAGGTGGCCAAAGCCTTTTGATTTGCCCTCCTTTATAAATATCTACTGCAATTCTGATAGATCTCATTAAAGTACCACTGCCTACAAACGTACTGGCCTCAAATCTTAAGCACTGGAAGAGATCACAAGAATGTCCAGAGCAGTCAGCCCCTCCGCCTTACGTGCCATCACATTTCAAACCAATCTGCACAGAAACAGGATTATATCAACCTCATTTGCTCAATACCTTTTTTTTTACCATTACTCATTTTAGATTTTCACTGGTTGCCTGTTTGGTGACTTTGTTTTGTTATTTTTTTAATCGACGATCAGACCTTGCACACTGTCAGCTGTGGACCATGGCGACGAGAAACCTTTTCAATATCTGCTCATAGGAGTGCTCACAATTAAGCTTTTTAAATGTTAAATTAATAACCAATAGGCAGCCCTCAGATAATTCAAATATTCAAGCCAAATTGAGCCAATTTTACAAACAATGGCTCAGTAGACTATGTTGAATAAAAGTTAATACAGACAATAGCAAGCAGTCAATTACTTCATTTTGGAAAATACTTTGACAATTGCTATTAACAAACAGAACCCCTGCTTCAGTCATTTTATTACTGAAATAATACGGTACAAGATACTCATAAATGATAAGTGAGATTGTGTACGTGCATCATATGTATGTTTGATTTGGTATAAGGGAGGGGGAGAACAAATGAAGTAATTCTGATGTGTCCACTTATGACTGTCTAAAAATGAACATTTTGATTGTAGCCTCATAATCCCATCATGTTTAAGTAGCATAAACGAGAGCAAAAAACGCTAAACATTTAATGAGTAATTGTATAGGTTGACTAAATAAGGTTCATATTTGAGTTGGGCAAGTGTACAACAGCAGTTGAAAATAAAGGTTTAGCGGGAAATGAAAACATTAGAAAAACAAAGTCAAAGAAGAGAGGAGACTATTAAAAAAAAAAAGTAAATCAGGAGGGCGATCAGCGGGAGCTTTCCTTATCTCAGCCAACTTCTTGTATGACTGCTGCCAATTTGGGTAAGAGCCAATATGCACCAAAAGGACAAAGGCATGTCGGTACTACCAAAATAAAATCCATGCAACCTTTTATAAATGAATAAATACATATTAAAAATATGTTTGGTTGGAAGACTGTAAATGGCCCCTTTTTACAATCAGGGAAAGCGGCATTTGAATGAAGAATATGAATCTGCTGATCTTGCTCAATGAAAGCAGCTCTTCTTCAGCTAGCTGAACGCACTCCCAACTTTTCCCTTTGCAACTCATTGTTGCCACAATACACAGCCACCATGCCAGGCTCAGTCACTTTCGACCAACAACGTGCTACTTTTATTTGCTCCCCCAAATACAGAGATATTTGAATGACAAAGACTTCCTTGACATTGATAATTCTGTCTTCAACGTTTATAAGAAAACGCCTCGAAAACCCCGTATGTCTCTACAAGCTGGCACAAACACCCCGTACAAATGCCAATTATTTGCATTTCACGATGGCAATAGAAAACAAACTCACATACCGGATGCGCAATACATGTGCGTCCTCTGACATACTTTTGGCGTATCTCAGAAACTGCCACTGAGCGCAAATGTAGAAGTTATCAGTTCAATGTGTTCATTCACCCTCTGTCAGTCTCAAGCCACAAGTCTGTCTTTATTTGTGTGACCAAAATGACACCAATTATTTTATCCCCCCGGATACACCGGACACAATTCCCAGCAGGAGAACTTGGAACTCAAAGAGGTGGGCTGGACATAGCAGGTTTGTTTGTGTGTGTATGTGTGTGTGTGTAAGTGTGTGTGTGTGGGGGGGGGGGGTGCTGTGATAACAGAGTGACAAGCTATTAAGGTGTGCTCCTTTGCATTAGAGCGCGCAATACCTGGCGGTGTGAGCCAACGTCGCGAGGTTGGATATTCAGGCAATGCGTGTTGAGGCCAGAATTTCGGCTCACTTACCGAATGAAAGTGGATGGCAAAAAGATGTGATGCGGAGAGGGCCGCAGCAGTACCTGGAGAAAGAGAAACAGTCATTGAGGGAATCCATTACCAGTAGGGGAAGCAACAAGCATGAAAGGAGCTGTCTTGTTTTATTGGCTGCTTGATAAAGCAGGTTTTTGCCTGGAGAGCCACTCTAAGTCTCCACTCGTGACACCAGACAGGGCAAAGAGCCCTTTATTGATGACACAAAATGTTGAGTCACTCGAGTCCAGCCTCAGCCGACAACCCACTGTACGGAGAAGTCACAAAAATAAATAGATGGATGTATAATCGTCAGTCTAGCAAAATCATTCTAGTTCAAAATATTTTTTTCCCTGAAAAAAAAATGCATTTAAATAAAAAGTACAGATGACAACAGAGAAATAGCTATTATTGATTTTTCTTTAATGTGTGAAATATAATTTGATTATTTCTTAACATAGTTCATCCTCCCTACGTTATGCCGCATACGTAATGCTAGCAATTCATAATGTTACGGTGGCGCCTTGAGAAATAATCTTTCGCCATTGATATTAACGGAAACGCCATTACTGTCATCTGTTCCAGTCTTCCCAACACCCAACAAAAATTGTCATGTGTTTTTTGAAAGCAGCACTCGGTAGTATTGTACTTTATAAAAACATATTCACCGCAGCATAAATGTAATTTAAAGAATTGTACAGGTTGTGCATCATGATGAATTCATTGTGTCTCCTTCAAGTGTGCGTGACAGTGAACGATTTGAACGATTCCGATTCCTATTCCATGAACAAACATATTCTTGATTTTGACTCTTTTCGGGGCATCTAACCGAAGGTAATTCATTTTTTTAGCACCCCGGAGCACAGACTAAAATAACATTTGACACCGCCCGTGTTGCTTGTCTGCCTTGTACTACGGTACTTCTTACTTTCTGCACCAAAGTGGCTAACTTACTTTTTAATTGTTAGATACCTCAATGTTGGTAATAAATGTCTTTTATTAACTCAACCGATTATCAGACAGAAGTTTAGCATGCTGTAGGCTGAGGCTCGAATGGGAGGGAGAACCAAACTTCTCCGTTAACTTATACACATGCAACCTCCTTTACACAACCCCATCTTATTAAGTGTTCACTGAGGAGACTATTCATTCAGTGTAACAAAGTTCAGCCACACTTGTGATTGGCACCGGTTGCACCCGCGTGACGCATACGTGAGAACCTTCTCCGTTGTTCTCCTCTTCTTTGGGTCAGTGGAGGAGGCACCGTAACGGGGAACCAAAAATGTGATAAAACAAACAATTCCAGGAGAATTAGAATGTGCGTCTTGGTTCCAATCGATCCTGGAGACTCGATGCCCAAATAGATCTGACCGACACGGATTGCCTCACTCATCATCGGCCAAATTGGCAAGAACATTTTTATCAACACCCAAAATGAATTTTAACCCATATTTTGCAGGGTGCAGAGTGTTAAATTATAACTCTAGTAATGGCCTTTTAACAGCAAATGGAAAAGTGACTGAGTGGTCTTTACTACACCTTCTACGGTTGTGGAATTTTTTTTTTTTAAAATCTCATTCTGGTCCGTGCTATTTGCCATTATCTACTGCAACCTTGGGTTTATCCTTCGTCAAGTGTCTCTAGTGTATATTTGATTTTACGAATTTGTTGTTGGCGATGTCTCTTATGGACCAAGGTGAGTATCATCAGATCCATTCAACATGCAGACTCTGACCACTGACCCTTTAATCATCTTGGATCTCTTAAGCCGCTGGTGGATCCCACCCAGTAGATTTGCTTTTTAATGTGCTGTGATTTTTTTCCCCCTCCCACTGCCGCAAAGCCTCCCTTTTTAAAATCTTCTTCCCGCTGTGTAGTTGAAACCCCAATGAAGCCATGACAAGTCTCAAATCCCCCAAATCAGGACCAAGAGCAAAACAGCTCCACGGAAGCTACAGTGGACGTGAACTGTAGTCATAAGCGGAACTATTAGCAAAACATTTGGGGCAAACAAGTCAAACTGTAAAGCAGTGGTGATGGCAATAAAGAAATTAAAAGTAACTACAGTATGTTGCTTTGGTCTGACAAAATCATTAAAAACAGTCTACAAGAATTTCCATCTCTGGGTTTCCCATTTCTCTGCAATATGTAAGGAAACAAATAAGAAAGAAACATTTGTGGACTTGTCTGATGAATCCAAGTTCACAACCAGAAAGCACAGTCTTAAAACGCCACCCAACTTGGCACAGAGGCATACTTAGTATACCTAAACCTCTTTATGGAGAATCCTGGGACTCAAAGCAAGAGGAGCTTTAGGAAAGAATCTTAATCTCAGACTTTTACAACTGGTATTATCTTATCCCTTTGAAACGAGCATTGTCCAAATGAAAAATAAGTCATGTTATTCTTTGTGCTGTATGCCATCGCACTAAATGGGTGTTAGCAGCTTTGTTGGAATAGCATAATTAGGTTGTAGTATTGTTGGGTGTCAGAAATGCTTGCTCCATATGTCGTGTCAAGGGACACAGTCAGCTTCCTGTAGGAAATGACACCAGAAGATTTTGACAGCCCTCAGGAGAGGTTACAGGATTTGATTGACTCCAGCGCACGAGCACCAAATTTCACAAGCAGCTAATGAAGACTCGTTATACGGTGTAAAAATATTAACTTCACAGATTTGTAGAGTCTGCTTTAAATACGGTACACAAACACAGGAAATATGTGTGTAGCATTAATGACCCCCCCCCCCCCAAAAAAGAAAATAATATTGAAATTGTTACAGTGAATGCACAATGTATGTTGTCACAAAGTGAAGCCGACCATTTTCAATCAACAAAAATAAATAAATACAGAGGGAAAAAATGACCTTCCAGGAGTTAGTAATGTTTGAAAGTAATCAAAATCAAATCAACAGTTGCAATTGTCAGCTACTTAGTAAGTGGGAGCATCAAAGGATACCATCGTTTTTCTTATTTATTTATTTGTTTATTTTTTAAGGAAGGACAAACCGGTAGATTATTCTGCAGTGACTTTGATTCACATCACACCGTGATCCGAAAAACTTATACTTAAAACATCTACAGTATGTACCGAAATGGTTGAAGAAAGATATCACTCAATGGTGTTTTCATTCAACTACCAAAGTAATACCAAAGTGGTCATCTTGGAAATATCTGGGACAGGCTAATTTGGTTTTATCTCTTGGCTCACTTTCTCATAATTACAAATTCATTTCTTAACACAGTAGATGAATTCCCAGAACAGGAACTGTACTTTGGGTCCACAAAAAAAAAAAAAAAACTTCTCACATAAATGTATTTGAGCGAATCACAGGCCAAGTAAAGAAATTATTTGTGTCAAAAATATTAGTTTAAAATACAACACATTTCATCACAATTCCAAGACATTATTATATATCTGTACTTGGAATTGGCGAGTGCTCAAACTACTCATACTCGGTCTGAAAAAAGGTGTTCAAAGATGTGATGTACGAAGAAGGGAAAAAAAAAATCTTAAGAAATGGGAAGAAATCATAGGTTGAGTAGTGTTCCGGAACAGTTTGTCTTCAACCTTGGAGCTTCCATGGAAACATTTGTTTTTTTAATACTTGTACAACAGTGATAGCGTGATATGTGGACATGGGATAAGATTAGAACATGCATCAGTGCTTACGAATATTTACAGTGCAGTTAGCATTTATTCAATACTCTCAGGATGGGAAATGGACCAACGTGAGAACACGTCTAAGCCCTCGTCCAAATCTTGCCAACGCCATCCTGGCATTTGTGAGTGTTCAAGATGATACAGTTTGGCCACGCAGATTCCAAATGATAAAACAGCACACATATCCCAGCAGAGCTTGATTAGTTACAAATCATAACATTGTCCCCAAGCACGCCACGGTTCAATTAGAGAGGCGACAAGCAACATTTATTTTCTTGTGTGTGGGCTTCAGAATTTAATTAGCTGGCTTTTTTTCGAACCTGTGAACCCAGAGCCTCGCCCCTGCTGTAAGACAGAGAATTCATTAAGCCGTTCTCTGCCCTCAGATTTTCACACCGCGGCTTTGAACATCTGCACCCTGTCATGTATCATCCCATTCATTTCTACTTAATTTGATCCTAATAAGTGCCTACACGACGAGCCAGATGTTTCAGTTTCGACTGTGACTCGGAAAGTTTTGTTTCAGGCGAGCTGTGCTCTGAGCCCGGCGGGCAGGGAGGTGAATCCGACGTGAGCGGACTGCTTGCATTCCTCCATTAATATGTAGAATAGTTTTGTGATTTCTTATTTTTCAACATATTAGTTTTTACTTGTCAGTGCACACAGAAATCCATCAACATTTGACAACACCCTGAGGGGCGAAAGCCAGAGAACTTGCTTTCCATTTTCATTAATTCCAAAAGACCTGTTTACAAGAAAATCATCCAAACATATTTGGATCACCTAAGCCAAGAAAGGAAAGAAAAAAAAAGCTATACATTTTTAAACAAACTATAGTTCCAAATCGTAAAATGGCCCCAAAACGGTCCTTCTCAAATGGGGTCCAAAAATTGGTGAGATGACAATCTAACGACAGCAATCATGTTCTGATTATGTTGTGGATGGAGACCCCTCCCCCCTCGTAAAAAGTGACAACTAATCAGCAACATATGCCAGGCCCTGGCCCTCATTCTCATGTTGTCATGTTCAAGTGGCTCCAAGACATGGCTCCTGACATGCTGTGGATCTTGCCACAGCGACCAGCAGCCTGCCATGTGCTGATGAGAGAGATGCCGGAAGCGTGGAAGGGTCCCCGCGAGCTACACAACCCGGTGGAGTGGGCCACTTGAGTGCACGGCACGCATCGCGCTACCTGACAGTTGTGGCCTCGACTATTGTTTTTCTGATCATTATAGCTTCCCTTACTCTTTTCTCGTCTCCATCCTTTTCGCCTCCTCAAGTCAACTTTCTTTGTGATAGCATCATGGCAATTATTATGGATGTAGCTATTGTTAGGTGTGCTGTTGTATGGTCTTGTCTTTCTCTCTCTCTCCCCTGTGGCTGGTGCTAGTTGCTTTTGGATGTAGTGCTGGGACCGGACCGGTATTGTGGTCATTTGCTGTCATCATGGGGCTACTACTGTTGTTGACACAGCTGTTGTTGTGTCCATTGTTCTCTCGTTCCTTCCCCGGTTGCTCAACCTGTCTATCCTGTTTTCTCTCTCCATCTACGCTCTGTTTTTCTACTCTGAGTCGCCATCTCAAGCCAACCCACAGAGGCAGACAGTCGGCCCAACACAGCTTGGGTTCTGTTCAAGGCTTTTTCCTCAGGCCGGGCACACACAAATAGATATTTGGACTGTTTTTGAGCCGATTTTCCCTCTTTCCAACTAAGGACGCCAAACGCCTGACTATCTTATGTCTTAAAGCATAATATTGTTTTATAAGATTATCCTTATGTGCAAGTTATATCAAAAGTGCATTTGTCCCCTTAATAGGGTCCAAAATGACTTGGGGTCAATAACTGCGAATATGTTCAATATTTACGAAAATTTCCATGTGGGAGGGGAAAGCCGATTCGTCTCGAGCTATTTGACTCTGTGGCTTGTGATGTAAATGGAATACAGCCAATCAAAAGTGGTAGAAAATAAAACAGATATAGCCTAACCAATGTTTTTTTTTTTTTTTTTTTTTTTTTTAAGTGGATTCTCCAGATGCCCAAAAGTATTTTCTAGAGCACGGGCTTCTTCTGTTAAATCGCCATTGAGCAACGCTCCCCGCTCCGGTCCTCTTTGGAATCACTCAGGAAACCCTGACACAATCCTTCTTTTTTTTTTTGGCGAGATCACAGGTGATCACACGAGATTTCTGTTTCAGAGGAGTTCTTTTTCAGATCGATGGTAGGACAGAATCCTAATGTGTGTAGAGCTCTATGTGAAGATTATCGGAGCAGCCCACACACAATACAACCAAAACTGCCAAAAGCCTTTTCAGCCTATCATTTGGCAGCATTATATTGGTAGCATACTGTTCCTTTGTCTATGGCTCACCAAACTTCATACTGTTGAGCATGATAATCTTTCGTTTGTACCCTTTGAACAATCTGATGTTGGTAAAGGAAATGCGTTATCACTGTCTGAAGCCTTCACTAGATTGAGCTTTTGTTGATACTGAGATCCAGTACTTAACTCAAGATAAATGATCCTTGGCTTTAAGAGTGTCGTTGTGTTTTCATCAGTGGCGGGCGTACGCTAACGCGGTTTATCAAGAACAGATCCTGTTTTGAGAAACTTGTCTAGGATAGCGCAAATTGGACCCTGATATATATGCAGCGTGACGGACATAAAATATCACAAACTGGAGCTGAGCTGCCGTCGGGGATGGAACAACTGCTCAACCCTCCTCCATTGTCAATTGGTAAACCGCGGGCTTACAAAACTGCAAAGCTTAAACTGTCAAATGACGGTCCCGTGTTTAGTTGAATGATACCTGAAACAAAATAGAAAAATAAAGTGTTGTCACCCTGTACATAACGGGGAGGTTGCTTCTTGATTTGCTCAATGTTTAAAGTGCATCGAGATGCTTCCTTTCATAACTTTGCTGCTGTGAATTGCGAATTTCTCCATTGCGAGACTAATAAAGGTTTTCTTATCTTATCTTATCTTATCTTATTGTTTTGTGAATTGGCGCGAAATAAATTCAACTTATTTTACTATACCGCTTAGTCAGAACATGTTTAAAAAACAAAACCCAAAAAACATCATTCACATTGTTCAGTGCTGGATGTCATTTCCTCCTCCTTTGAGAGTAATGTGATTCTGATGCTGAAGGTAAACAGGAAAGAGCCAAGTAGGTGGGTGCCAAATCAGGTCAATGTGGTCAACGTCTTTGATTAGAAGGCCTATGCCAGTCAGGTTCACGGGGGTCAAAAGTGTCCTCTCGCCGAGGATTAATATTACACAATCCGGGAGGATGGAGGAATTACTGTTGAAAAGAGTCACCCTTGTGTTTAAAGAGGCATCTGCTCTCATTTAGCCTCAGGACACATCAGGGCACAACAGGGCAAGGCAAAATCACATGTCAGCACTATGCCAGTGACAGATCAATTCATTTGGCCAACTGACTAACGATAGTCAGCACCATTTTGTTCATTTGCATTTACGAGTGATTCAAAGGGTACCGGTAATCATTTATTAATTAATTCTATTCAAAGCAATGTCCTTGATGACTTTTGCGCAATTCATCTTTGAGGGCAGACAATATTTGAAAGTGTCTATGTGTGTATGTGTTTTTATGTCACAAAGACAATATTCCAATAATTTTCTTTAAACAGTTGCCTTTTTAAAAGAAAAAAAAATGGAATGACTGACTGGAAAGGCAGAGGGGGTTTGAAACTACACATTCAGAGGCCTGCAGTAAGTACGAACATGAATTGGTACAAAAAATACAAACACGTCAGCACGTGGAAGCAGTCCAGAGACCAATGTTACATTACATACATACTGAAACTGAAGTCTCACAGTCAAATTGAGGTAGGAAATTTGCCAGCTGGGGGAACGCGACATTTTTGACCTTATAGTTTGTGTTGTAGCTACATAACATATTCGGATGGTTAGTTTTACTTCATTGTTTTAATTTCTAAATCGAACGGCTCTTCCTAATTTCTTCTGTATTACGTTTCGTGAGCAAGCTCGTCACTAACCAGCAGTGCAATTCAAACCAGGGTAACATTTCGAAAATCGATAACACTGGTCAACAATGTCTTTCCTATTTTATTTTTTTTTTAATCAGCGATGCAAGTAAAGTTTTTTGTTTTTTTTCCGCTGACTCAATCTGCTCTTGTACAAGTCCTGCTACCTAGATTGCTTTGTAAGGCATATGACGTGGAAATCTCCTAACTAGGCACATTCTTTCGGACACTTTCTTATCAAAATCAAAAATCGCAGCAACGACCATCCACCTTAACACATTGTCAGTGCTTTTAAGAAGGAGGGATGACAGTGATCATTCACCTGCCGTTTTTTCCACCACAATGTGCTGTGACCACAGACCTGATTTTGACAAAGATGGAATGACGCATAAGCAAACCGCGATTGATAGCTCTAATATTCCCTCTTTTTGTCTCGTAGCAAAGCTGTTTGTACTGAGTCCCAGACCGGTGCTGCCACTGACTGCTCTCGTGCGCTGTTGTCATTCAAAGTGACTGCAGCTTAGAGTATGTGTCAGTTGACTGCTCCCTTATTGTTTTACATGCTGCCGCAGTATGCCAGCGCGAGAGTGAGTGCAGGCCCCTCAGGCAAACATGTCAGCCAGCTTTGTTCTACAGGATGCTGGGGCTCCCTGCGCTGCTGCTTGGCTCCTCTGCTAACAGGGGGAAGTCAAGGAGATTAAATGGAACATTGGGAATCTCATACTTCCTAATGCCTTGTGACAACCGCACTCTGCCCAAGACTGTAGGCGTCGCTACACAAAGGAGCAGCGGCAAAACAAATACCGTCTCGCCTTGAGATACAAGTTTAAATCATGCCTCAACCACACTCACTACTAAAAACAATTGTTTCCATGGAAAGGAATGGAAATGCCATTAATCCGTTTCATCCTTGCCCCTGAATAAATAAGACTCTAATCATTTTTAATTTAATGAGGAAATACAGCATTCATAATATTGTACTTTATAACAAAATATAGCACTGATGTAACTCAATAGAATAAAAACAATAGTTTTTATCAGACTATATCAAATAAATGCTGCGCTACAGATACTTGGTATGCCCACAGACTGACGGTTATTAAACCCATTTAAATTAATGGTAGTCCTGCCTGGATTGCGGCAGCCGCTCATATTGTAGTAGGGCCGTGTCCTGAATGAGACTTGAGTGGGATTCACACTCATGACTCACTCTTCTCTCAGCTGACCGGTACTGCACTAAAATTAGTCATTCTCGGCAGAGGGTGAAGAATAGATGACTTCAAGTCCGGTTATATTGTCCGTTTACTTCAGGGGTCTTCAATCTCTTTCCTTGAGACCTGCTACCCACGCATGTTCTCAATCTCTGCCTGCTGCAACACATCCGATTCAAATAATCAACTAATCAATAAAGTCTGCAGGAGACGATAATGATTCTGTTCATTTGAATCATGTGTGTTGCAGCAGGGAGAGATGGAAAACATTCCAAAAATTTGCCCTTGAGGACCGGAGTTTGACACCTATGATTTAAAGTACTGCAACATGTATGCTTTTATTATAATGCCACTTAGAATAAGCCTTATGCTAGTAATTGGTTATTTTAAAGACACAGGGAGTATTTCTGTTCACGTTATGTTTAGTTTGACAGTAAAGTTCAACTCGGAGGGGCATTCAACAGCGCCAAGCTTATTTTTTCAATTAATTGTTCACTATTTGCTGCTTACTTTCAAGTGTGTTAAGTTACCGGTAGGTTCATTGGTACCATCCAGTTCTTGCGTCACAAGTCTTCACTTGCAAGTCAAGGCAAAGGTTGTGTCTCGAATACATGTGTCATCTTCTCTACGTAGTCTGACAAAGGTGTGTGACAACGGAAGAGTCAATTCATTTACCAATGTCACATTCTAAAAATAGAGCATGTGATGCAATGCATAGCTTCAGGGAAATTGTTTCAATTAGTGGCATTAAAATACCATTAAGTATAGTGGAGCAATGTTGTTTTTTGTGTAGTAGGCCACATGTTTTTAAAAACAGGGCCTGTAATGGTATATTAATGAAGCCCTTGATACTGCTGTATGAATTATTAAATGCAAAACTGAGCTCCCAAATCCATCCAAGCCCAATCGCATTGGATTTCTGACATCAGGGGGGTGACTCCCACGAGAGGTGGTCCAGAGCCCAGCTTTGTTTGAGGCTGTAGGTTTTTGGTTAGCGAGCCATCATGTATCAAAGGACGTAGCAAACAAAGGTATTCTATATTGTATTCAAATATACATCACTCTGAACGGGTTGTCACATTCTAATCCGAAAACTAAAAATACGCCGACAACTCTGACAACTACAAAACTTTTTGGGGACAACAGCCTGATGAAGATACGCAGAGCTTGCGGGGATATTGTTGTGGACACGGGGCGAAAGAAAGATGACAGTGAAGAGACGGGGAATAAAAATGAAATAGTCATTATTATTTCATACGAATGCCTTTTCTTTGCTTGAAAAATTTAAACTGCAGTGGCAGCACCAACGATGCAGATGTCAAAAGAAAGCCCAGGGACCGCAGATGATTTAAGTGGGAGAAGAGAGCATATGCAAAAACCACATGAGTACCAGCCATCAGCAAACAGTGAATATGTGGTAGACTTGGCAGAACACTGGCATTTTTTGGAGCCCGACCAGCGTGTTAAATAAAGAGAGGCAAGAGTTTAGTACTCCTCTCTGCTACCGCTGCTACTAATATGGCCGCTAACAAAATATAAAAGCAAGTTCACAAAACAGTTTTAGCTCCATTACAGACTCAGACGTTTGAGTTTAATTTGTTCCATGACCACGCTTGTCACTCAAAGCATGCTTATGTGAAATCACCTTTCCCCATTCAAATGAATGGAAACAGCATTAATCCATTCCAGCTCACCAGATAACACCCCAACCCCGAAAAAATCTGTTGAAATCAAGTATCAAGCACAACTTTATAGTCAAATGTGCTGTATGTGCATACAGCACAGATGAAATTTCCTCCCTCTTAAACAGGCAACAGACAACAAGAGGAGCCTCTGCGGGTGCCCGCACGTATTCATAAAGCCATTTAAAATACAGAGTAATAACATAATTAAGTTGAATGTAAAGAAGTATTATTATCTAGTTTAGTGACGAAGTAACTGTAAATTGCAGTAATATTTGTCAGTTTTTGCAGAGGATATAAAGTACATGCCTGGGAGTATTGTTATGTCTGTTTACGTGTGTTGCTGGACGTTTTTTGTTCAAATGTGTCTAACGAGTGCAATACATTCTAAGTGAATCATTAAGATCATAACTTCCTACATTTGGGTGCAGTGCTAATGTTCCAACTTTTTTTTCTAGTGATGGTACATTGTTTGAGGCGGCCCGGTAGTCCAGTGGTTAGCACTTCGACTTCACAGTGCAGAGGTACCGGGTTCGATTCCAGCTCCGGCCTCCCTGTGTGGAGTTTGCATGTTCTCCCTGGGCCTGCGTGGGTTTTCTCCGGGTACTCCGGTTTCCTCCCACATTCCAAAAACGTGCGTGGCAGGCTGATTGAACGCTCTAGATTGTCCCTAGGTGTGAATGTGAGCGTGGCTGGTTGTTTGTCTCTGTGTGCCCTGCGATTGGCTGGCAACCGATTCAGGGTGTCCCCCGCCTACTGCCCGAAGTCAGCTGGGATAGGCTCCAGCACCCCCCGCGACCCTAGTGAGGTTCAAGCGGTTCGGAAAATGGATGGATGGTACATTGTTTGCTTTTCAATGATACAGTACACGTTTTTGTAAAAATTCAGCTGTTTTATGTGTTTACCTTTTAAGACAATACAGCGCATTTACATTCAATCTGTCAGAACAAGATGTTTTGAAACAATTATTTCGGTAAAATTGTTGTTTAACTTTGATGTGCAATACAATAATTATTTAACTAGAGCTTTACATTTTCCTCTGTTTAAATGCAGTGCTGTTGTTAAAGCTGTGCATATTGTTACAGTAGCTTACAATAACATTAAATATACTTTTTATGAATAAAATCTCTGACTCATTTTTTTGGGATACTTTGGCCTACTGCACAACTATATTTTAATGATGGCCATTAGTGGTGGTACTTCGAGAGCAGATTGTATTGTATAAACCACTATTTAAAAAATGAGCTTCATTTTCCTTCAATTTGCATTCTGGAATTTGGACTAACGTCTCCAGTCGGGCCTATTGGTGATGCCCTGTTGCAAGAGGGTTCATCAATAGGCAATGAGCGAATTAGCTCCTATTGCGGTATTCTTTCGTTCAGAGGCCATCCGTGCTTAGAAATAAACAAGAAATAAAAGTCCTCCTTGCCTATGTAGGGTTCTGAGAGCGGTGCTGCCTTTGATGTGTGGTCCTTGATCTCTTGGGCTCATGCTGTCACTTCCCCCCTGTGATCTGCTGGATTAATTAGGAGTAACGGCTATTTATCCCTTAAAATCATAATGCTAATTTCCCCAATGTGATGTGCTTTCTCTGTGGGTGGCAGCAGCGGATGCGACCTCTATTTAAAAAAAAAAAAAAAACGTTTAGCCCTCACATCATCTCATGAGCTATAACCACATAATTTTTTCTGTCTTCAAATCTTAAACTGTATTTCAGAGCATCAGAGTAATAATTGTGACACTGAATTTGCCTCTGTGATTTTTTTTTCCAACAAAAGTTGAGAAGATCTGTCAAAGTGATTGGACCTATTTTGTGCAAAAGTAATTTGGAATAAATGCAGAGACAGGTTGAACAAGAGTGCACCTGCCAACGAGAACCTGCCAAAGCTAACAAAAAATATATATATTTTTTTATTCTTTGTGTTTACTGCAAAGATAGTGTACATTGTCCATTCCTGTGTCCAATTCTGCCACGTGAGACCCCCCCCCCCCCCCTTGCCTGTGCTGAATGCCGTCCACTCTTCGGCTGTGGTCTGAATGCTATCTCAGTGCAGCAGTGACCAGAACGCTGCCTATTCCCACGCCCAAACGCCACCAGGGGATAAGGTAAGCACAATTGACAGAAAGTGTGTTCTTTTCCATAGATGCCCCCCACCCCACCTTGTTACTTACTGTTTCCAGCAGCTTATCAAAGAACAAATGGCCTTTGAGGGACGCCAAACAAAACACACGGACGCATTGGTGCCTGTTGTGTGATGTGACGTAATCAGACTTTTCCATCAGCAACCCAAAGAATGCCCAACTTCATGTTTTTGCTGACTTGACGAGCCTAAGTATGAACTGATCTGAAATTCAAAGTTCTTACATTGATGTCCAATATTCAAACATAAATACAGATTCTCAACAAATACAAAGAATTGCATGGGTTGCTGCTTAAAAGCAATAAATAAATAAACATTGAGAATGACAATTTTCCAATGGCTTTTAAGGATTCAAAATCTGCCTCCTTTTGATTCACCTAGAGTGCACACATAAAGAGTGCTGGGTGCCATAGTAGAGTACCACCTTCTGGCTGACTGTGGTATTGGAATATGCAACTCAGAGATCTCCTCCCTTGCCATGCAAGGGGTCAGAGATAAAAGTGGGAACCAATCACCATTTTTTTGGTTTGTTTGTTTCAGTTGCACTTACACAAGAAATTCAACAAACAAGAAGAGTCCAGTAGCCTCAGTTCAACCTTTACGCATTACCTTGACCTGGGTGATTAACAATCTACACAGACATACATGTAAACAAAAAAGATGCAGTTCTGAGCAAGCTCATAGATTTTTGAAAATGTATTTTTATTGGAGGTGATACTGTGCAGTTAATGACTTTGGTAATTACGCTTTTAGACTAACTATGTACGTATATACATATACACATACATATATACGTACGAATGGACGTTAAGGTCATTGTGCACTCTCCAAATTATTATTAACCCTTTCCCATTTCAAAATAAGTGAATACGTTTGCATTTATATTTCATTTCTGTATGGTACAAGGATCAATACTGTTTTAAATATGAGCCTTTACCGCATGGTTGACACTTGATGAGGAGGGTAAAATGCAGAACAATGGCAAAAAACAGGATCACAATTTATTTTTTTCCCCGTTTGTTTAAATAAATACACAATTTAAACATTTGGAGGCCTCACAGTCTTGTTTTGTATTGATTTCATCAATGCTTTTTTTCAAAGCATGTAAAATAATATGAACTATTACCAACGTGACAATTTCATTTCGTCTCATTTATGTGTTCTACAATAACAAAACACATTGTAAATGTTAAATCATCCCTTAAGAAACATGGTCTCCTAAACAGTTGAGCTGCCGTTTACAGTGAATGTTTGTTTCATTCATGTGGATGAAGCGGAAACAGCAAATATCTTTCAGTGTAAGCAAATGAGAAATGAAGAAATTCTCATCAATCACAGTGTAATTCACCATATTGTGCCTTTTTGGGGCCTAACAAGTGCCATTGTGCTGCTGTAGTGTTGTAGCTGTCCAGGGAGAATCTGTGAGGGCTGCTCTGCATCTTCACTGCCCGAAGGCTGCTTTCCTAATCACATTAATGAGGCAGCCACGCTCCAACCTTTGCTGCCGAGCCGCTGTCTACTCAAGGAGCAGTCCTATTTACACTGTACCTATACTAATCTGACAGCCTTGATCAAGGAACAGAAAATAAACCCCCCAAGGCCTCTATTGATCAACCTTGAGTCTTACTCTAACGCCGTTGTGAGGGGCCGGTTTGCTATTACAAATGTTAGTCTGTTCAATGCATCATTTCATCAGAGCCACGCATGCTGCATTAAGTATTTATTTTGAAGTCAACAATTTCAAAGGGGTGTCCATACTAAGTCATCCCTGTTGAGCTCTGCATCCCACAATGTGCCCTCTTCTTTGCTTACAACTATTACGAGAATGGCATTACTTACAGTTAAGAAGGATGTCAATGTCGGGGAAACTCCCACTAGGTGGGAAGTGGCAAAAATAATCAGCTATTATCTGCAGTACAGTGGTGCATGGGAATAAGAGTGACGCGATTTACATGTTTTTCAGACAATTTTTTTATGTTTACCGCTGTATATGGCAGTGAATTCAGTTCCATTCACACCAAGCAGCAGTTTGGCAAGTAGTGAATAGTTTTTCAGAAGAAAAAGCTTCAAGCTGTTTAATACCACTCCCAGTTGAAATTTACTGTCAAACTAAACATCCAACGAAGAGGATTGTAATGGTAAAAGGAAAATATTTTTGTTTGATCATTTAGAGATCTTGTTTCACTTAAAAGTGTCCAAATCCTCTAGTTGTAGCCTTTTAAAAGTAAATATTGTCCCCTTTATGTCATCCTCCATGAAAAAAAATGGATTATTTTTGTGCTTTTTAGTTTTTGCAAAAATCGCCTTTTTCTCAATGTTTTTGCAGACTTTTGCCGACTTTCCAAACCTGTAACTGACTCGTAAACAATGCAGATTCATTTTCTGCTTTTTCATTTTTTTAAAATAATGTCCTGTTTTTTTTTTCACAAAGGGATTGGAAATTGAAACATTTTTTGGGGGGTCAGGGGGAGGGGATAAAATAATCAACATATTGGTCAATTACTGAAATAATTGTTCGTTGCGGCCTTAATATGAATTGCCCCTGTAAGGGATTTGTAATTCAAGCACTTCAGAGGACAGTGTGAAGGCTCTATTGGAAAATGTCAAGAAAACACAAGTGACAGCAGCCTCATGAATGAGATAAATAGGGCTAAAGTACAAAGCACAATGAAGTGCAGAGTGCTGTTGTTGTAAATAATCAGTAATATAATTACCCGCAGAGACCTGCCTTCTCAGTGGTTTCCTAAATGTTTACTAATGGACTCTCTCTCTTAGCCATTCTATTACAGAGAATTGTTGAGTGTTGCCCTGGAGGCTCATATCTCTCCCAGGGCATTGGGCCTGGCTAATGGATGACCCACTTGTTAGCTAATTGCCGCAGTGTCCCTGAACACAAAGGAAATGTTAAATTATGTTATGTGGCTGTTAGATAATGAACTGCAGCAGGCACAGGCACGTGCCCCGATTACAGTGCATACGCCTATCGTATCGCTGCTGTTGCTTGTTCTCACGGCTTGCTGGTCTATCCGACAAACAGTAACGGCACTACGATTTGTACAAAACAGATTGCATTCAAGATGTTAATAATGAATAGAAAATGAATCTCCACATATGACCATAATCGAGCCGATAACCCATAGCACTAACCGTTTTAAAAGATTATGTGTAAAGGCATTGTACTTCAAAGTTAAGTTTCTTGTACTTGATAAATGTATTATTCGGATTAAATTTTTTTTTAAAAAACGTTTAAACCACTGTAACATTATGCAAGGTGAACCTTTAATTACCATGTCTCTAGCAAGGAGCCATTTTGGAGTTGACAATTACCGTAAGGCGCATCGGATTTTAAGGTGTGCTGTGAGCTTTTAAGAAAATGGAAGGCTTTTAGGTGCGCCTTTTAGTGTAGAAAATATGGTATTTACTCTTTTTTTTTAAACTAGAAAGAGCCCGCATACCTACACACTACCTGTAACACACTTTGAGAAGTATTGATCGAGTACATCCCACTCGAATACAAAAATAAACCCTATCTCCGTTGATTGCCAAATAGTGTGTATGAGTATTTTTACCTCAACACGTCCACCCTGTTTCCAGTGTTTTTACAGTGACACCAACCAGCCATGTTGCTTTTGTTAAAAATCAAAATGCTGTACATGTTTTTAATTTGGGTATATTAAAAGCACAGCATGGACATGTTGTTTTCAGACTCCCGAGCTTTGTTGTTTTTAAGACCCTTTTTCACAGCAGTCATTTTGAAATTGGAACCTGGAGTTACAATCGACCCTTTTCACAACCTTTTCAAGATATAAAATTTGTGCATAACTCATGGCAAAGTTGGTGTTTTTTTCCTCTTAATTGAACCTCAGAATGACTTCAAATTACTGTTGGCTGTAAAAACCCTGAAGAAAATCCACATAAAACGCAAAGTATCCTCTGCGGCAGCAAATAGAACGCTCTTGTGTGTGCAGTCGAATGTTCCGCTTAAACACACGCTTCTTCAATCACAATTCCCCCAGCAGCCACCTCGATTTCTGAATAAAGAAATAACAGTATGTATGATATGTACAAAATTTATTGTATTGGAGCATCCATTGGAAAAAAAAAAAAAAAAGACGCAAAACGGAATGTCTTCTCCCCAAGGCAGCAAGCTGTTGTGTATTCACCTACACAAACGATTCTTTGAATCACCATTGTAAAATATTCAAGTTTGACCTCCATTTTGTATTAATTTCATAAACCACAAAACGTATTGAATTATTGCAAACTGATGCAATTACTCCTCATAAATAAAAAGTCCGGCATCGACTGTGAATCAATGAAGTGAAAGATCTCGCACTTGGCATATCCTGTTATCATGTGTGCATTGCAGGGGTAAACAAGTGGTCAACTCAAAACGACAGGGCAACACAAATCTTAAAAGGAGCAGATTCTTCTGATGTCTTTTCTCGCTTCACAAATGAGGGCCTCGCCAAGTCAGACAGCAGAGGAACATCACAAATGACAGACTCATAATCACTTAACATGAAAATAAAAATTTAAAAAAACAAAGATTAGTTAGATTTTTTGAAACAAAAAAACGAAGTAAGGCACTGTATAAACTCAAGTCTAGTAAACAGCAGAAACAGTTTCGCTTTTTTTATGACTCTTTGAGGCCAAGAGAAGTTTATCTCTCGTGTACGAGGAGCGCCAAATAACTGAAGTGTTTTTCATGGAGGAATGGCAAAGAAATGAGTGGGATTCAGAGAGCGAGCCTTGTGTGGCTTTTTGAGATCCCCGAAGCACAGGCAGCCTCCTCACCTCTTGGACCTAAAGCCAATCAGTGAAGAGGCCAGGGTTGGCCAAAAAGTGTCTTTCAGACCCCTATGAGGACTTGTTTCCACGAGAGGACATGCTGGAACACAGTACCATGTTTGAATTCGACTGGCACTTTTTTCAAATAGTCGCCACAGCCAATTGGAGAGTTCTGGCTGATGATTTTATTCAATATTTAACATCCTAGGGCAGACTCTGGCAAGGGAGCATAAACAACACACTGGGCTGGGTATGAAATGAAACAGATAACTCAAACCTTGCTGTTGAGAAAACACAAATCCTAACAAGGAAGGTTTTCAACATCCTTTGGTTTTGATTCAGCTTGATCATCACTATCAGCAACCTAAGTTTATTCAACCCTCAATGACCAAAGGCTCAGCCGCCAGGCCTTTAATTGATTACCTTAATTGATTGTGCAGGGTATGGTGTGCGTGTGTGTGTGTGTGTGTGTGTGTGTGTGTGTGTGTGTGTGTGTGTGTGTGTGTGTGTGTGTGTCAGCGTGGGGGTCTATTGCCTGAAAAGCAGTTTGTCTTAATCAGTTAGGAGAAAAATTAGGAGGAACCTCCATTTCCTGTAGCAGAACACCCGGTGTGGCAATAAAGTGAAGCTTGTGAGGTGGTGTGGAGAAAAAGTCACACGGAATTTACTCGCCTCATCACAGGTGCACTTGCTTATTGACGTGCTTCCACTGTCAAAATCAATTGTAGTGGTGCATTCAGATAAATCTTGAATCATCTTTTCTCATTGAAATGAATGGAGATGCCATTAATCCATTCTAGCCTACAAAAAAAAGGAATTTTTGAAAATCTCTACAGTATCATACTCTGTAAAAACATAGTGTAATCTCATAAAATGAAATAAACAATTCATCCATTGTGCTGTTTTTCACCGGTGTGCCCATCTTGGCTACCAGGAGGCAATATACTACAGCCATGCAGACACAATTGAAGAAGAAAACATTTTCTCCTACTGCTATAATTCACTTTGTAAGATGGCCTAATAGTCATTCCACATGTTGTGTTGCTCCTCCGTTTATGTTCAACATGCATTGCCCTAAAAACTGACTACGGATGCAGTTAGCATATAAACGGTGTTTTCCGTTGAGGTAAGGCAAAGATATGTTGCTTCAAATACGCAACATGGAATGAAACAAAAAGTAAAGTCACATTCACTGATACAATTTCAGACATTTACTGAACATGGCAACCAACCAAACAACACACAAACAAAATGATAACACTTGCAAGGAGCATGGGATCATTTATGGAAAGGAGTTGAATTAAATTCCACTTTAAATGTATTTTTGTAATTTACAATATGATGTTGTTTTTCTTTTGTGAAAACATACCCCAAAAATGAATGGGGGTCACAACAGACTGTCATTTCGATTAATTTCACTGGGGAAAATTCACGAACAAAGGGAAAGCTGAGGACAAAAAAATGATGTGTGCTTGTATTTGCCACTGCTGTTAAGATTAGTATGTATAATCATAAAGCCTTTATTCTGGCCATTTGTGTTTTGTCCAAGTAATGGCACATAGGCAGTAAATCCTGTTCAGTCGCAGCAGGTGGACATGACATCTAACACATGTGAAACACTCAACTAACACGTCTTACTATGACAAGCTGTAACAAAAACCTGAGGAATATTCCACAGTCCCGGTAACCTGTCAATGACACCACTGCAGATGTTCACAGTTTCAGAGTTGTGAAGAAAAAAAAAAAAAAAAAACAACTTAGCAGCACTATTCTTTGTGAATGTGGATGTGTTTGAGATTTTTCTTTCCCTTCATAATAGTTAAGAAGAGGGATTTAAAAATAGGACGCGGAAAGGAAATGGATGGATGAATTTGCCATTTTTGCATTTTTGTGGAAAAAAAAAAAACGTGTTCGGATGCCTGAAACAAATACTTGAAGACAACGTTACTCGTGTAATCTATTATCTTTACAAAGAGGTTAAATGGTTTGAGGACATGGAGACATGCAGCTCAAATCGAGCTGCGTGATATGATGACATATCGTGAAGATGATCGAAAAGATTCTATCGTGTCACTCACCTACCGTCACAAGAAAACGCTCAAAAGTTGCACATGAGGAGGCAAATATTTGGTATCCTGTACGAAACACAAGTGGCTGTACAAAATTCGGGAAAAAACTGTAGCCCGACAAAAATAAATAAATAAATGAATAGCACGAAAACTAAGCCATGAAAAGCTGGCCGATATCAGAAGTAGCCTCAGGTTTTCTCTTGAAATGACCGAAGGTTTAGTTATGATTTCAAGGACATTATCAAGCTCATGTGAACAATATGGTCCCTTATTGATCGACAGCTCATTAGCATCTGATAAATGACTCATGCAAATGACGTTGCTTAAAAGATAAGAGCTAGACAATTCAGGTAATGACAATAATGCCCTTCAGTAATGATCCCTAATGGACAGCATTTACTTGACTCGGGGGAAAGACGCACTTAATCTAACCGTTTCTGTCCTGTCCACATAAATATGTGCCGAGCAACAGTATTTACATCTTAAACTTGACTGAAATTGGCACAACGCTGACCTTTTGCTTCGCATGACCACTTTCACCTGTGTGGCTTCATTCATGCGCGCTTACTGTTTGCCCTTTGGCTGGCGGTAATTGGTCTCTGCCGGGCACTAATCGTCCCTAGATGAGAATGTTATTCCTCTGTCTGTTGAGAGAACAGTGACGAGAGGCCAGCGTGACCTTGTGTGGCCGGGAGCAGACGTCCCCCCTTCTGAGAAAGGCCACTCTCGCAGGCTCCCACTAGTCTCTGGTATCTATCAGCGTCTGAGGCCGCGCTGCTGAAGCGCCACAGCAGGCTAGCCAAGCACGGCTAAGAGTCGCTCGGAGCAGAGAGGATGGCGCCACGCTCACAGGATGAGCAAACTTTCTCATGGTCCGTTTGCCGCGGTCGTTTATGCCTGGGCTACGCCGGTCCGCGAGCACTCACAATTGTTCAGTCCCAGCTTTGTACAGGCATAAATAATGCATGAACTAGTCGAGATTAAAATTTTGGGCGTATGAAATCTTTATCAGGTTAAATCATTCAACATTGTTCCAAGTACAAAATGACATATTTTCAGGGGTTTGTGTTTTGACTATTGCGAAATTCTTAGAAGGCCACGGTTCCATCGTAGCCTACCTGTTGCTCAGCTGTGTTTTGGATAAGAATTGATCAAAATCTCAAAGTCAGTATTTGATGAGAATGCACATACTTTGCTAGCTTGAATAATTAAATGAAGGTTTTGTTTGTTTTTTTACTGGAGAAATATCACTTTTAAAAAAAACATATCAAACCTCATAAAAGAATGTAAAGAAATAAACTGCATAAAGTGTAATTACTGTATATTGGGACAAGCTGAGCCTGGGTCAATGCTGGACTGGTCAGCAGTAAATTGTAGGGCGCATACATTCACACTCGCACCTACCGGCAACTGAGAGTCTTAATTTAAGCTAAGAAATCAGGGGGAAAAAGTCGAGTACCTGGAGAAAACTCATATTTGGAAAGGTTTCTGTAAGTCTTCTTCTTCTCTGTTGTCAATCTACCGGTACATTCTTTTTGTGTTTTAGTGAGACTACTTTTGCCTGTTTTGTCTGATTAACTTCTGAACGTTGTCTCGTTCGTTTGTAAATGCTGAGGCGGTGCTCTGTCTTTACTTATACGAACCACATTGAATTGCCCTGTGTATGAAACGTGCTCTATAAATAAAGCTACTGTGCCTCCCCTCACCTTGCCACACAACCACAATCGAGATGTGACTTGAAGTGTAGATGAAGCTCTCATTTAAGAGATTTCACAAAATGATGGTGCTGCTGATCTTATTGGAATTACCTTTCTTTTTTCTTCTTCTTCTTCTTGGGAAAGAACCTCATTTTCCTAGGACCGAAAAGTAGGACCTACCCTTGATGCCTGTTGCACATGATTTACTTTTTTCTCAGTCTACTCATATTGATTTAATCTAGAATTGCTTAAAACAACAAAGCATATGCAGGAAAAGTGGCTAAGACTGCACGACTGTCTGTGTTATATGTTATGTGTTTTATGTTATATGTTGTGTTATAATATTTTTGTTATTTTATGTTACCCGTAACTGTTTATGTTATGTTTATGTTAAGAAACCTGCCTTGGGACGACGGATGAAAACTAGCATTTGTGCTAAGTCCGGCGCATTTCCACTGTTTATTCTTGCGTTGATTAATGTGCATTGTCCCATTGAAATAAATACATATTTAATTTTTTTACTCGTAACGCTTGTTTGGTCCCATTGCGCCATCACATACTGTACGGCAGAAAATCCCGAGGGGCGAAGATACAATAAAATGGATGTTGACAGTGAAATCAATTGAAAAACTCAAAAGGTTAACTAACTGTAAGATGAGGTCAATTCCTTGGTAACTTCAAGCGTGTCACTGTAGCATGTGTGCAATGCTTGTGAAGGGTGGACAAGAAACACTGTGCTCTGTTTAGAAAAACAATAACAGTGGATTATTCGTCTGACGTGCAACTAAATGCAAAAAGCCTCTGGTTCAAGAACGTTCAGCATCTCTTCGATCATGTTTGTTCAAACCTGTTTGTAAAATTAAGATCGGGGACAAGATATTTTCCAAGACGATATGACAAACTTGTTGTTTTCTCACTGCATCCTGTCACTCCATCTCACACCGTTGCTGTGCTACTCTTCCCAGATAAATGTTTTACAAGGCGGCAGCCCATATCCTCTCCTAGAATAATGGCCCTGCAAGAAATTTCCACGAGATTATACGACACATCACTCAGTCACATTTCCCTCAGATTGCACATCTAGTGAACCAATAGAAATCCACCTCCAATGGAGGAGCTGAGACAAGATAGATGAGGGCAGAAGAAAGCTTTAATATCCAAAAAGTGATTGTCAAATAGAGTGTGCAATCAAAGAACTATCAAAGGGTTTATCCCTTTCAGATATGAAAGCAAAAGTGGGTCACACGCCACATTCACCGCAATATCACAGTAAATATTCACTACCTCATCATTATTTAATCACCCCCTAATGGAAAAGATCCCCACCCCAAATATAGACCACCCAACTTAATCTTTCTCAGATATGTTAACAGCTGTAAACTTCAGTTGGTCTGCATGTTCTACCTTTCAACTCTGTCAAACGCAAGCGCTGCTACAGTTACCCTATTTGTAAATAGCGCAGCCGTTTGACACACACACGGCCCTAAAATTAACAGCATTGTTACGACCAACATCACTTTTCATTTTCTATCATGGTCAGTTCACCAGGAAGCTTTGAAAACTGAACATGAGAAAATATGATTTCTATCAGTGAGTTATCAAATATACAATTTTTAAAAAGTGAATGTGGGGGGGGGCAGTCAAGCACATTTTTATTTATTATTAAGAATTGTCATAATTGTATGGCTTGCTGTTTCTGATGTAAACAATTATTTTGTTGTGGAGAGTAAAAGACACATGACCTCCCTCCATCTCCTCATCACATCACTGCATCTGCACAACATCATAAAAGAATGGACAGGGTTTTTTTCCACATGCTTTGGACATTGGTCTACTCCTTGTTCAGACAGAATTCCTCCCGTCCCAATAAACAGAAAACGTCCTACTTTGCTGACAGTTTTGGTTGTCACATCAGCCTTCGCTTTGACATTACGTGTACGCATTAAGCTAGCAAACCATCTGAGGGCTAAGTTATGTGGTTGTTTTTAAATACACAAAGTGTCATTCTTTTTGTTTTGCGTTTTGGTTGATAGTAAACCATAGGACAACTGGAATTTTTTAAAAATTGGTCACTCTATTTGCCAAATGACTGCTGGTTGTGACGTGAAGTAATATTAACTTCTGACTTCTCGAAGAAGCCTTGCAAAAAAGGCTCCAGATTGTTTATAGAGAGACATTTCAGGTCAAAATTTATTTTGAAATTTTCAACTTGATCAAACGTCAAGAGCTCCGATCCAAAATAAAACACATGCATTGGTGGACAGTAAACAATCATTTTCGGGCAAAACGGCAAATTGCATCTAACAAAAAAATAAAAATAAAAAAGCAACAGAAGATCCTACTGTTACTGTAGATATTTCCACTTGTCGCCTTTCCTTACTGGGCTTTACAATGACGATTGCGATGAGGAGCTGTGCTCCTTTGACAGATCATGATGCAGTGTTTGCTTGTGTTTGCAGCTGGAGCATGCCACTCTTGTCATGATATATGCTTGCATAAAAATGAGTTGTGTTAATCGTATGAACCTTGGCTCTCTGTTTAAGAGGCCTGCTGTTTAATCAGTGCTAAATTATACTGCACGGCCCGCCGTAGTCATTTGTCAGCGTATATGTTGAAGCCTGCTGACAACAGCAGAGTACATTGTTGCTTTGAAAGCCTCCGTGAATGTTTGTGGATCATTTCCTTTGATTTTTAAAATTATTGGCCTCCGAGTGCTACACCGATTCAAAAGTCCGCCTCTGTTAAGTTCTGATTCGAAGGATTTGAAGCAGCACTTCCAAAGGTTTTGATAAGTTGGTTACATCTTCAGCTCACATTCCACGCGTTTGATTACAGCGTCTATGAAAGTACAGGACAATATTACCTTCAGTGTGAAACTCTGATTCCAATCCAGGTTGCTCTCCGGTATTCCATTTCCAAGTCCAGTTCTTAAATTTTAATGCGGCATAACTCAAAGCGTTGTGGTTCTCTGTTTGATGTCTCTTCCACTTGAAGTTTTTTTTTCTTTTGCCAAAGACAGAGGGTGTAAGACAAAAGTTTTCATATTCTTGCTTTCGTGGGAGCAACAAGAAGCAGAGGGAGAAAGCCTTGTATTTTCATTGTGAATCATATTTTTTGAATTGTCAAGAGAGTCAGCAGCCTTTGCCGACTGACATGAGGAAATAGGTCAGTCACATTTAAATATCATCAATCCAAAAAGAATGATGTGACACATGTGAAAACGGTGACCCGGTGTCCAGATGGTCACACATAGCCCGCACTAAATATCACCTAGTGACAGTGACTGACAGTCAGAAAAATAGCGTCGTCGTTGGCATGTTGAATGGCGACACGAGAGGTGTGATTACAAGGTGTCAAAGCCACTCCGGGCCGCTGACAATGACAACATTCTTGGCAAGACAGCCGCCCAACCTGTGACTCTATTCAAAGTGAAACCAAGAGGCAAAGTACAAGCGCGTGCTTGTTGGTGTTCTGTGTAAACACGCTGAGAATTATTTTGATGGTGCGAGGCAAGTTTCAGATCCGCCGCCGCTCGAGTCAGGTGAGAATAAAATAATAAAATGGAAAACAACAGTAACTGATCCACTTTCGGCTGTTTTTTTGAAAGGAAAAACAGACAAAGTCAAATACCAAATGAAAAGAACATGGGGCAGACACTAAAAGGGAACTAACGGCGTGGTAAACAGCCAATCAGAGCTCCTGATGTCACTGACTCCGCCACATCAACACGGATGATACAGTCGTATTACAATACAGTCAGACGCACAAATACAAAATTAAAACGCCCAATTTACAGCCAGGTACTCACACGAAGAATAATCAGCCATGCCGTCACTCGCCTCTTAAAAGGCACACATTCAGCACATTGTTGTGTGTGTAAGCAGTGTCTTTCTTTACATTGGACACTATGTTTTATTGTCTCTTTCTACAATCAAGTGCTGTTTTTCTGTGATGTAATTTCAAAAAAAGCGCTGTTTTCATTTGATTGTTTTATATTTATGGCCTACAAGTCTTTGGCATAGAAATATTTACTGTAATTATGCATTGGGACTGGCATGCACATTTCTATCATCAATTTGGAAGAATGCATACTTGTTTTTCTGATCAACGTACATATTTCTTATAATTGTCAACAACTTCTTAAGAAACTTGCAGTGTGTGGTGTGTGGTTCATGATCGCTTCTGCTCACTGTGGTATGAGGCACTGTGGGGTTAAAATTTAAGATGTTCCATAAAAATGCAATGGTGCATGAACAAAACAAAACAAAATATTAAACGGCAGAGAGATAAAAGTTAAATTCGCTTTCTGTCACGAATATAAACCTCCATATGTCAAAATTATTTTTTTTAAAGTCAAAAGTGTTTTCTAACAACAGCAACAATTGAATGTCTTTACTTATCATTTATAAAAACTAATTAGATATTTTATCATCTTGACGATTCTGTGTTGCTTCTTTGTTTTTTAACCACACCGAGGAGCTCGCAAAGGATTAAATCTTATGTAATTTACAGCAAATGCTCTTTTGCTCTTTTTTACAACACTGATCCACACATTTTGGCCTGTTGTCCACTTGTGTTTTCTTTTTTCATCACAGCGGCACCTGCCACTCTGGAGTCCAAACATTAACTGCACATATCGCGGACGACAAATAAAAACTGCCTAACGAGCACATTTTTAATATTGTGCTTGCAGTAGAAGAAACAGTGCACTGTGCAGCATATATAGCGAATGTTGCCATAAATTTGTTCCATGCCCTGGATCCAATATAAACAGTCAACGTAAGAATGTTATTTACATTTCAATTCAGTTAGCGCATGACTCCTAACTCACATCATACAATAAAATTAGTCCGAAAGGTTTCAATTTGTCGTAATATCCAAAATGAAAACATAAATATACAGCATTATACTTTCTGTGATGCTGGCCCATTTCCAGGTTGTTCTGATTTAAAAATAAATCAAGAAATAAAATTCCCAAAGGAAATTATGTGAAGTGAATTTGTTTGTTCCAGGCTCCAACGACTACTATCATAAAAACCTTGAGGCAATGTTGGAAGAAAATGTCAACATTCTTAACTGTAATACAAGTATAAAGTGTTCATCATTGTGTATTAAAACTATAGAGAACACAAATAAAGTAATATGACATACTATTTACAGGTACAGAAACAGAGGGTTACTGTAAGGCAGGTATTTTGGCAGGGAATAAATGCATATCTGTTTGCATGTGCTCAGTAAAATTAATTTCTGTGTGTAGTTACTGAAAAAATTGCATTATTTGAGCAGCCGGGCTCTTTCCTGTGACGGAGCAAGGTTCATTTATTTCTGGTAACCAGCTAGGAGCGACAAACAACTTGGGGGGGGAAGCACGCTTTGCTCTGATTAGGAGGCTGTGTGAGCGAAAGACTCCTTTCATTTGCTCAAAGTGATTATATATATATATATATATATATACAGTACATATATATATATATATCCATCCATCCATCCATCCATTTTCCAAACCGCTTGATCCTCACTAGGGTCGCGGGGGGTGCTGGAGCCTATCCCAGCCGTCTTCGGGCAGTAGGCGGGGGACACCCTGAACCAGTTGCCAGCCAATCGCAGGGCACACAGAGACGAACAACCATCCACGCCCACACTCACACCTAGGGACAATTTAGAGCGTCCAATCAACCTGCCATGCATGTTTTTTGGAATGTGGGAGGAAACCGGAGTACCCGGAGAAAACCCACGCAGGACCGGGGAGAACATGCAAACTCCACACAGGGAGGCCGGTGCTGGAATCGAACCCGGTACCTCTGCACTGTGAAGCCGACGTGCTAACCACTGGACTACCGGGCCGCCTATATATATATATATATATATATATATAGAGAGAGAGAGAGAGAGAGAGAGAGAGAGAGAGAGAGAGAGAGAGAGAGAGATAGATAGATAGATAGATAGATAGATAGATAGATAGATAGATGTGTGTGTGTGTGTTTCTATATATATATATATATATATGGTGGCCCGGCAGTCAGTGCATCCACTTCACAGTGCAGAGGTTGTGGGTTCGATCCCAGCTCTGGCCTTCCTGTGTGGAGTTTGCATGTTCTCCCCGTGCCTGCGTGGGTTTTCTACGGGTGTACGGGTCCTTCCACATTCCAAAAACATGCATGGCAGGCTCTAAACACTCTAAATTGTCCCTAGGCGGGAGTGTGAGCATGAGTGCTTGTTTGTCTCTGTGTGCCCTGCGATTGGCTGGCTACCGGTTCAGGGTGTCCCCCGCCTACTGCCCGAGGACGGCTGGGATAGGCTCCAGCCCCCCCCCCCCCCGCGACCCTTGTGAGAATATAGTGGATCAGAAATATATATATATATATATAATGTTATGATCTCATGCTAGAGCAAATTTTCACCCATATGATAAACTGGGGTGCACTGCGCATGTGAAATAAGGGGGATAAACGGGTTGGTATGCTCTTTGCAAGCAATAAGTGCACATGTTGGTATTACGAAGCATTCTTTTTGGCTCCTGAAAGAGACACAGAAAGCATTGAGCGTGATGAATGAGCTGCAATAATTAAGCTGATGGCCTATTATAGTCTATTGTAAATCAAATATGTGCAGTATTCGGCGGAAGCACATAGAACTGGCATTAGGCCAGCTTGAATTGCGGTTCAGATAAACAAAGGCAGGTGCGTCACAACTTCGACCCGTAGCAATGAGCTCCAACTGGAGACAATTAATGATGCCTCCTGTTAAAAGCAGATCATCTCACAGTAACATTTGCAGATTGTTTCGCCTCTTCACTTTGGATCTTTCTCCCATTCTTCTTTCTCATGCGAGTTTTTGGATTTGATAAAAGAGTACTAGACTTGCTGTGAATCGCTAAAATCCGTACGGCAATCAGCGCCCACTTTGTGTAATAGTCTAGAGATGCTACCAGATGGCGCTGCAGCAATCTTTTAAACATTAGCTATAACGGAGGATACATTTACGAAAAACACACCTTAAGTATGTCGAGGTTCACTGTACTCCAGAGTATTGTCTCTGTTGAGCAGAATCCTCACATCTCCATAAGCACTACTACACACAAATCTTGATAAGTTACTAAACAGTGCGTTGTTCAAATTGGTGCTATACCACTTCACGTGTCCATCAAAGTTCATAATTATTTTCAACAATTCATTAAATATTAGACAATGTGGAGAAAAAACAATCAAATGGACTCAGTTTGGACATACAGTACAGACTTTGTACCAAACAGTGACGATATGTACACTGACAAAGTAAGACAGCTTTCTCAAGGCGCTGCATCCAGACTTGTTTACGGCTGAGAAAGTTAAATAGCCTCCAACTTATAAGTTGCCATGTTATTGTCAACTTGCAGTGTTTACCATTACTGTGGTGGTTTGTTTGCCACAGTTTTGTTTACCCCTTGAATTCCACTATATTTCCAGGCTATTAGATGCCATCAAACGAAGATGATCTGTGAAAGTTCTTCTGTTTTGAAGGAGAACCGAATTTGAGCATTAAAAATTAAATGGTATATTGCAAAACATCACTTCTTAGATTTGGGGCAAGTGTTGGAGCAGATGTTCCTTCATTGATCAGTAAATAAGTGAAATTGTAGATAAAGACACTGAGTCGGCTGTAAAATATTCCGGAAGCAGCCCAGCCCCGCTTCCAATCCACTCTAAGAAAATAGTGCAATGGCAGTCAAAAAGCCTTAAATTGTATTTGATTCTAGCATCTTTTCTCTACCCCCCCCCCCCCACCCACCCCCGCCCACTTCTTCTTCTTCCGCTCCCCTTCTCCTCAGACCCTCTATCAATTCTGCTTGAACTGGGAGTGGGGGATAGTAAAAAAAAATAAAAAAAGACATTGAAGAAGGCTGCAATATTAAATTAATGGTTGCTTGGAGGAAACATCCATGAAGTATGCATAAGTGTAAAAGAAATGAAAACAAACAAACATATATCAAAGAATATCTCGCAAATGTTGGAGAGCGACCGGATACTGTACGGGGCGCATCTCCTAAAGCCTGTGACGCATTTTTGGATGGCATTTGCTGCACTCCGTGTGGTTCATGTCATGAAATATACAACAATGTTTCCTCAATCAGCTCAAGCACTTGTTTAAATTGCAAATACACTCTTGTCTGTGACATGCTGTAATTAGAACAATGCTCTATTCCATCTGTGATCTCTCTCAATGCTCATCAAGGGCTTTGAGAAAGAGACAATGATTGACCACCTGGTCCTGCTTCTCCACTGGCCAAATGTATTTAACACCTCCTCGTTAGAAAATCAAAGCCGGATTGTATGAATTGGCCGGGGTCACATGCAAAAACACACAAGTAGCCTGATCTTGCATTTGCAAACGATTGTGTTATTTTACTCCAGATCTACACCATTGGCAGGGTCCTCGGGGGTATATGGGAGTTAACATGTGCTCTGTAGACTTGGGTCAGGCATTCAACCGCGTTTGTGAGTCTTGTGGGAAGTTTTCAGAGGCGTAAGATAGCAGACCCCCTCACATGGGCTGTTTCGACCCCGGAGGACTTGTGTCAGACTTTGAACTCTCTCTGATCTTTGTCGGTGATGTACGTGGTCAAACCACGATCTTAAACTCTCACTTGAGCAGTTGGCAGCAGTGAAGCGATTGGGATCCGAATCATCCCCTTAAATGTGAGGCCACGGTCTTCAGTTGGAAAAGGGTAGCGTGCCCTCTGCAGGTTGGGGTTAAGATCCTTCCCCAGTTGGTGGAATTGAAGCAATTTGTTCCCAAGTGAGAAAGGATGGAGCGAGAGATCGACAGGAAGACTGGTGCAACGTCTGCAGTCTTGCAGATTGGATTGGTCTATGACAGTGAATAAGGAGCTGAACAAAAGTCAAAACTCATGGCAAATTTTCTCTCTATCTTTCAACTTTCTCTCTCTCTCTCTCTCTCTCTCTCTCTCTCTCTCTCTCTCTCTCTCTCTCTCTATATATATATATATATATATATATATATATATATATATAGAATGAGTAAAATTGTGGTTGAATATACACATTATACATCCGACAGCAATTTAAAAAAGTCTTATGGAATAATGACGCGTAGAGAATTTAACCATGCCCGGTGTCTTAATGTTAGAGTGTCATTATTATGTTGTGTCTTAATGTTGGAGCCTTGATTTAAGTTCCATCACACCACGGCTCCATGACCAGATCAGCTTGATGCATTTGGCTCATTCTGCCGCTTGGATGAATTAATTGGATTAAAGATTTGATTATCAGTTCCTTTCTGCAGCCATGCCTGAAATCCCTGTTGTAAACACACTCGATGTGAGCACAAACATATGTTGCTGACGGCCTGTAACCCCCTCGCACGCGTCATAAAGCGAACCCAATGACAGGTAACAAGAATGGAAGAAGTAGTCTGAGGCCTCCATAATGTCTATTCGGAGATAATGCATCTCATTTGTTTCACTCCATGTACAGTGATGCCTTGACTTACAATTTTGACTCTTTCCATAAACACACTCTTATCTTAAGTCATATTTTGCCCATTGAAATGAACAAAAATGCTTTTCAACCCCATCCAGCCCCACAAAAAAAACACACCAATATATATATATATATATATATATATATATAATATATATCAAAAATATATGACTGCGAATATTGGCACATTGTTTATAATTATATAATTAATTAAATACATTGTAATTAATAAAATACATTAATTAATAAAATACATTATTTTTTTGGTCCCTTAACGCTTATAACAACAAAGGTATCAATTACACGTGGAAAATTTGACCGTTGTATTTGTTGAACTTTATAACAGAGAGAAAACTTGGCCAAAAATTGGATTTTGTTGCTGATTATTCGGTGGAAAATCGTTATTCTCTTTGTCTTATAACGCGTTAATGTGTTTAGAAAGAAATTAAATTTTAAAAAAAACACCTGACCTGATGAAGGCTTATTAAATGAATATACCACAGGCCTTAATTATGGATTGTCTTTTTTAAATAGCTCATATTGGCTCACCGGGCCCTACTAGTTTTCTTTGTTTTATGTTCCGTTTGGCAAAAAATCTACCAACTAGGAGAGCCTGCTGCTGCTTTTGAAATCCACTGTTGCCATCTAGCGCTTGTAATCAAGACAAAAATACAACCCCCCCCCCCCCCAAAAAAAAACCTACGAATCTAGAAAAACAATCGTGAGTTGGGTCACTCTCTCTTCACTTTCCTAAGACAGGCTGATGTTTGATGTGGACAATGTTGTGAGGAGAGAGAAAGTGTGCGTTGAAGAGGTCGCGAGCAACTGTTACAAGGGTGTCAGGGGCACATGCAAATCAGCAGCGAGTGGCAGCATAGAACTAAATCACAGAAAAATAGAAATAAATTAGGGCGACGGGAAGTGTGTGGAGTTCACAGCCTGGGCTACTTTCACACCTGCAGCCAATGAGCATGTTTTACACTCAACCACACCCGCACGCGCGCACATACGCTGGTGCGCACCGGATGACAACCTCATGACACGGCAGCAGCACGCCACAGCACGCCACTTGTGCATCTCCTCAATCACAGCCTTGCTAATCACATGCAAATGCCTCTGCTGTTGTCCTCAGGTTACATCCTCATCACGTTGGAAATAAATCCAACTTCCTGAGATGAAGTAGGAAGATTTTCCCAACGGAAACACCGAATGGAGCAACTTTTTCTCCCGGGCCGGCCTTGGAAATGTCTCACTTTTCAGCAAACACTTCAGCAAATGACCAAAATTAGAGCATTTTTTCCCCCCTTAGATCTGAACTATTCCAAATGATATTCCCTGGCTCTGAAACACTCATTTTAATCACCACGTGTTGGTTTTAAGTCTCTTGAGGTAAAAATTTCTTTTTCGTGTGTCAAGTGGTTAAAAAAAAAGAAAAAAAACATTAACATCTGCTTTTCAATTTAGCAAACATTCTGTGAAAATCAGGCCTAAAATTCAGGCATTGAATTGGTCCTGAGCATAATGCCAGCATCCTTTTGCCTCATCCACAGAGTTCTGATTGAAACTGTAAATTTGGAATGAAAGTAATTATTATTCATTTGTGTCTGACATCAAATGTACCTCGGTGTGAATTGTGTTGCGCATGACTGATGCGTTTGAGGTAGTGGCAATGACTTGCAGTACAGTCTTTGAGTTTGAATTTCATTTGAATGCAGCCAATGTCGTTACCAGCACTTTGAAAGGAAGCTTTTACAACCATGTGCTGAGATTTCAAAATGTTTTACAACAGGACCGAGATATCAAATGTGAGCATCGCTGAATAGTGCTTAAATGCACTCATTAAGGCAATTGAATAATGTTGCGGTGTGGTGATCAGAAAGCAGGCTGCGTTCAATGATGAATTAAATTAGGAGGTGAACTACCTTGAATACTTTTAATTTTTTTTGCTTTTATATGTTTGTCAATGTTTTTTTGTAACACATTTCACTTCTCTCCTGAAAAATGCTCACAAATGATCCCTTTGATTTACTTTTGAATAAATTAATAACCCATTCATATAACTTCAAACTTAATATTCAGTCAATGTTAAGTGATTGAAAAAAATGAATGAAAAAGTGATTAAATCCAAATATTTCTCCAATTTCCAGGTACTGCCAGGGGAAAATGGACCACAAACTAATCATTTGCTGCACCCTTAAATTGTAAAATCACGAAAAGGTGGATTTCATAATTGCCAAACACAAATCTTAAAACTGGCTTTCATATGCGGTGATTGTATTGTCAACCGGAAGAGAAGATAACTTCCATCTCATCATTCTAATCTTGCTATCACGTCATGAAAAATTTGGTGTTTGGTAACTTGTTCCCCACAAGTCTATTATGTTACATGTGGTGTGTCTCAAGGATCAATTTTAGGCCCTTAATTGTTCCATTTATATATGCTCCTGGTTGTGCGTTCAGGAGACACGGATTGAATGATAAGCAGCTATATGCAGCATCTCTGTCTCTCCTGATGACACAAGTCCATTGGAAGCTCTTTTTAACTGCATTGAGACAACTTTCTCCAGCTTAACCAGGACGAAACTAAAATTTTAGTCATCGGTCTCGAGGAACAGAAAGATGCTTTTAGCATTAAAAATGTTTCAAAAATGTTTGACCACTTGAAGAATTACAGCCAGAGTCCGCCCCTTTCTCTTGCTGGCCAACACAGAGATGCATGCGCTTAGCACCAATATTAACCAACAATGTGAAACACATAGTCATATATTAATGCTGTAAAGCGCTCAACAAATAAAGTTTGATTTATTGACTGAAAGTATTGGCCACTTTTAACAAGACCTCAGAGTTTCATTGCCAAGGGCACTTCTTAGAGATAATTATCCATATTCCATAATTACACCTACATTTGTTTTTTGTTTTGCTTTTTTCTTAGTTTTTTTGAAAGTCATTTTTATGACTTGTAGCAATTGTGCGCCAAGTGTCTACGGGCCACACAAAATGACGTAGCGGGCTGGCTCCTTGAGGTTGACACCTTTGCATAAGATACTCAGTAAGCTGAAATTTGATGAGAAAAGTCGCGATATTTGAAAAGAACATTCGTACTCCACACAGCGTGCTTGACTTTGGATATCCATGATACAAATGACTTTGCGATAGCTTTAATATCTATTTACAAACAGTTTTTCAAGTGTCACACAATATAACACGAAGTTGACCGTTCCACCGATGAACTTTTTATGAACTCAATTTTGTCTCAACACCAACACACTCACATGTCAAAGTGAGGAAGTTTCTCATGATGACAGCAGTACATGGAGAAATATCCATCCAGTGGGTAACCTTTTTCATACATATAGTTTCGTAATTGTAGCCTTTCAACATGGTGAAAAACCAATGTTTTAGACTTGTTCTAGTATGTGTACCCTATATTGATATTCAGGCTGGAATAGAGCAGCATATGTCATACCCAAACATTTCCTGCGGAGAATCACTTCTTTCTCTGTAATTTCCATAGAAATTTTGTGTGCAAATGCGGTAATAGACACATTTATAATATCAAAAGGGTTCAATTTTCTTTTCAATCACATAACAGCATGAATAGCCTTTTCCATTGAATCTAACAACGAGAGGCCATTACCACATGCTAAAGGATGGGTTGTGGCTACTTGCTTTTATGGAAGAGCGTCACACAATTTTTCATGTCTCACATTTGTTCTAACCAAATGGTGTCTGTCAAACGCTGTCTGTTGCTGCCTCTTTTTTTTTTTAACGCCTAGGCTATTTTCTTTTTCATATGGAGTAATACCCCCTAGATACTGTAATAATGTATTCATACATTTGTCAGAGCATAATCTTCTGCCATTGACGTAAATAAATATGTTTATCTACAGAATGTACAAAGGACACTCATGATGACGACAGTCAGCGAAACAACAGTATGTCGTACAGTAGTTGTTTCATAATACATCAACAAAATTTAGGCTGAGATGAATATTTCTGCTTGCTGCTCTATGTGTCAGTGTTCAAATGGATGTGCGACACTGTAAAAGCAAATATGCTCACCTTATTCCTGCTGGGGCACTGTGTCATGAAGGTTTGCAGCAAATGGACGGGAAGGAGAGTTTGTCATCTCTCAAGCATATTGTATCTTGGCCATTACATTTTCCTCCTGGTTCCACCACGCTGCATTACTTTAACACTATCACAGTAAATAAATAAACAAATAAATAAAAATAAAAATGTGAAAATGTGTCTATTTGACTACATTTACACTCAGTGTTATAAGTGCCAAATATAAAGCAGACTTACTTTTATGTCAAGACAAAAATTACAATATTAAAAAAAGAAGGTATTTATTTATTTTCAAACTCCAAAATATAACAATTTCTTATTTATCAATATTGAATGATAGAATTCAGATAAACCCATTCTCAACCAAAACCACTTGTAACAAACTTAGGTTTATTCTTCCTTATGATCAAAATTGATGTTTAAAATCAAACAATAACTAGGCTGATATTCTTTTGCTTAAAAATACTTCAAGCACAATTATTTATATCCTGGATGTTCTTTGTTTTTTGTTTAGTTTTTTTGATAAAAGTGAATTTGTATCTTTAAGAGGATACAACAATGCGGCACAAAAACTGCAAGACGTGAACAAATATATTGAAAATGTTTCATACGGTCTCAACGCAGGCATATTACATGATCCAAATGTAAAATTGAGTAGAATGTTGTAGATTGAGATGAAGTTAGCAGGAGTCTTTAGAATGGTGCAATAGATGGCCTTTACTCACCTTTGCAAAAACAATTTCATTAGTATTTCAAACATAAAATAAACTGGTTCACGCCTTTTCAGCCACATTCAGTATACATTCAATAAGCGTTTATTCATATGGTTGGTGTAAATATCGACTTCTTTAATCAAGGAAAGGCGAGTCACTCAGTGAAGTGGCATTTCTTTGTGATGAACATGAAGCTATCCGAGGTAGCTCAAGGTAAGCAGGTTAAGCTCTTCAAAGGGGGAAAAAATGCAGTTAAAATCACACGTTGATTTAAATGCCTGCGTATATAATTTTCAGTTCATATTGTTTTATTTAATTCAATAGAGGATTTGTTGTTTACGGAAATATCATTGGAACCAAATTATAGAGTCTGCGCCAATTTACGCATTTATTTATGCATCTCCTGTGGAGGTTTCTGTTGAGCTGTCGTTGTTGACTATTTATTCATTCAAAACTCATTGAGTTGGAAACAACAACAAAAAAAAGAGTCTCACAGCATTGATGTGGTGCGACGCAATCTCTAATTGAATTTAAGGTTGTTTTATGTGAGCAATGAGGTTTTCATAATTGCATGAAATGGTTCAATATCTGAAGCAACGCTGAGGGACTGGGGAGTCTTCCAAATGTGGAATGCAGGCAATGGTGAAAACCAATAAAAGAAGCAGCTGCTTTTGTGAGACAGCGTCTGCATGGATTTAGAAAATAAAATAAATGTGTAAATACAATTATTAATAAATTGATCTGTGGGAATGGAGGGATAAAACAATGTTGACGTTTGTTTTGTTTTGGCGGCTTGCTTTGAAGGCAGCATGAAGATGTCCTTTTCCAGTTTTACACGGAATATTTATGAGAAATGTGTCGCTCCCAAGAGACGGGAGCTAAAAGGAAGCATGAATGCCATTGCACCTGACAGCACGCTAACTTTAATGTTCATTGTGGCAACAAGGGAGGAAACTTCAGAGTGGATAATTGTATCTGGGGTCTGCCGCATGTTGCCTATTATTGATTCATAGGGAACAGAATGGACATCTTGTAAATGTGTAAAAATGCATTTAGAGTCCATTCTCTGCTCCTCAAATCACAGCTGCAGCTCTCTTGCTTTTGTCGCATCAGGTCCCGCGCTCTGCCAGCTCTTAGACTGGCAGGCAAGATGGAGTTTAAATGTAACAAAGCTGACAAGATGGCCACTTGGATTGGACCGGGTTTTGAAAAGACACAGCGCATTCCAGTGGACTGTTGTCCCGACAAACCCCCGTACGAGAAGGAACCAATGAAACACATTTGCACTTTGACATACAAAAGCACTCTTGCAAACTTTATTGATATATATTTGAAAAAGTTACACCTCATTTTACAACGCATGCTTGAAAATGTAATGCAACGGGAAGGGCAAACAGAACTTGACTGCCAGGCAGCTGGTCCCCTTCAGATTCATCGCGGGGAGGAGCACGCACCAGAAGGTTAGAATATAACACATGACAGCTGGAAACGATCAGGACCAAACACCGAGATGAAATGTCATGTCGCTCATTTACAGTGTATTCTCAATTTTTAAAACAAATTTTCGGCAACTAAAAATCTTTTACACTGCCATTGATTATAAGCTCCAGATAATTTCCCTTGCTTTGACTTATGTATTTATTGATTTTGTTGCTAGAACTTCAGGCCACAGTACAACCCCCTGCACATTTTTGTTAAGCCTCCATGACTGAACATCACTGACCAAAAGGTCACACAATATAAAAGATCCTTGGACGAAGGACCGGGAGAGAAAAAAAAAAGCGAAACAAGAAACTGATAATGATGAAATATGGGGGTGGGATGGAACGATGAATAAGAATAACCAACAACAATCGCTTCAATAGGGAAATAGGAAATGGCTGAGTATCCTCTGCCTATTCCGTTAATGCGGCTGGGACATGAACCAAGACTTCCTGAATTGAGAGGAAGCCAAACAAATGTTGCCACTGAGTGATGGCGCATGTACAGGAAAGGGGCGGGGCCAGTGAAGGCTTGCGGACCTGGCATGCCCAGACAAAAAGCTTGTGTGATGAGCACTACTCAGTGTGTTTCGAGACTGCGATGGCCATTCATCCACACCAGTCGGGCCTCCATGGCAGTGATTAGCATTGTCATCAATTTCCAGGCCCTCTATGCAGATGGCCCGTACGCTGGAGGTGCCAGCGTAAGAGTGGCTGTTCTGTCCCACATAATCACTCTCTGGCCTCTGCTCCCATCTATCCTCTTTATTCCTATAAAAAGTATTCTCGGCAAATTTCTATGGCTGTTTTATGTTCCTTCATTATGGCTCGAGATTATCAAGAATAGACTTGCCAGCGCACTGATGAATGTTTCCGTGGTACCAGTGACGCAACTGTGGTTGTCGTGTCTTTGGAGTCGCTCCTATTGGCATGACAACATTTGATGGATCAAATCAAGTCGAGTCAGTTTAATGCCACAGAGTACAAATCACATGCTGAAGCCGCAGAGGACGACAGTTAAACAAGGCGGAGGGAGAGGTCTGATCAGCCCAGCGCCTGGGGCACTACAGGGCTGCCGTGGGCGCTTCGGGGCCTTTGCCGCTGCAAAAAGACGATGGAGGAACCATGTCAGATCACTTTTTGCATAAATGTCTCTTTTTAGGTCTTTTGACAACATTGTGCATTGTTTTACACAGCCGTACTCTTTGACAGCTCTTCTCTCATCCATCTCCAAGCCAAGATGATGGGCCTAATCATTAAAGCTATTCGGTGCGGGATGGAGAGCTCCAGAGCATGTGTGTGTGTGTGTGTGTGTGTGTGTCAGAATCTTGACATGATACAGAGGGACAGCACAACTATTAAATATCCATCTTGCCACGCCACATCAGTTCTAATGCAATCAGAAACACATGAGTACGTCGGCTAAGTCCCCCTCCATCCACAATGATTAAAGAAGTCTTTAATTTCAGAGACAAATAAAAAATGCAGGATCATTTTATCACAAATGTAAATGACCTGTCTCTTTGCATGACATTTACCAATGACAGCGCCAGAGAAAATAGGAAAGTCTGTACATGAGTGTGAACAGAAGCCCGGGGAATGCGCTCTCTCGATGGCCATTATTCTAAGGAGATGCTCATGTTCTCTTTACTCATGTATCTACTACACCCAGTGTGTTAAAAGAAAGGCTTGACAAGCAAAGGGAAGGCAAGTGAACTGTTGGACAAATGCTACAGTCTTCAGTATCTGATCATTGATAATGCAACGAAAGCTTGAAGTAGACTGTTTTATTTATATAGGTTTGCCGAAACAGGTTACAGGTTGAATATTAAATGGATAAATGACACTTGCCCATTTCACCCCAAAATGTTTGACATTCCCCACATCCATTGTAATAAAAAGTAATATATGTGCCAATACTACTTTTTTATTTTAATATATTTTTAGCAAAATATCTGATCTTGTTGGCAGGGTGGACATTCAATAATATTAGCATTTTATGAAAACATGTTAGACTTTCACTTCCAAACATGATTCAATTTGCAAGCTGACTGTGTACTATTTAACACAAGTTTTTTTTTTTAAATATAATCAATTATGCCACGATGACAGAGGACATGCAAGCTCAACAACATCTGAGTACTATGATGAAAAAAATACAAAACAAATGCTGAGATATTTATTCTTCAACTGGCCACCATTTCAGGCTCCAAAGTCGAAAGATAAAATGCTGTTTGTAATGTCAATGAAAAAAAATGAAGGTTTCTTAAAAGGGGGCCGCCGCGGAGGACCAGTGGTTCGCGCGTCAACCTCACAGCGTAGAGGTACCGGGTTGGATTCCGGCTCCGGCCTTCCTGTGTGGAGTTTGCATGTTCTCCCCGTGCCTGCGTGGGTTTTCTCCGGGTACTCCGGTTTCCTCCCACATTCCAAAAACATGCATGGCAGGCTGATTGAACACTCTAAATCGTTTCTAGGTGAGAGTGTGCCCTGCGATTGGCTGGCAATCGACTCAAGGTGTTCCCCCCTGCCTACTGCCCGAAGACAGCTGGGATAGGCTCCAGCCCCCCCCCCACCCCCCCGCGCGACCCTTGTGAAGACAAAGCGGATCAGAAAATTAATGGATGGATGGATGGGTTCTTAAAAGGGTAGTTACCGCGGAATGACAGGGTAGACAGTAATTTCAGGGAAACGGGCGCAATGTTCAATCTGTCCATCAAAACAGACTATACATGGTCAAATGGCTTGTTTTATGAAATAACTTGCTTTGTACAATAAAACCATGTAAAAATCATAATTTAACCACTCATTACACACATTGCAGTTTGCAAAGTAGTGTGTGAGACAAAGCAAAATCAAGTGCATCCAATAAAAAAAATGCATATAAAATGGGTACAAATGTTTGTCCGCTTACCTTAAGACCTGTGTGATTATTCTGCTACATTTTCATGATGACGAAGTGTACCGATGAGTAGACGGAAAACACTTTTTCATACTCTTGAGAGGAATAGTGTAACAATCTATTTAAAGTCATTAATTGTATTTTTTTTTTGGGCAGCAAAGGTGGAAGGACATATACTGTATATGACAGTAGTGTTCATAAACCACTGAGGTTCTGTCAGAAATGGCGCACATTCCGCAAACCCACCACCACCACCTCCATTACGCTCATGTTTATGCAGAGAAAGACTGAAGTCTTTTGATTCTACAGTGAGTCTTTTGATTTGGTGCTGAGAGTCTGCTGGCAGCGCTTCAACACTGTACTTCAGGTTCTGCCGTGCGCTAATCACGTTCAGACAGGGCAGGGCACCGGTGAGATTACTTGGGAAGGTGCATCACCTTTTTCCAGTCAGCTAGATTTCATGGGCTCTTTACACACCCTTGTCTCGAATCCCTGAGTGTCAAAAATAGACACTCAAGTGTTCTTGTAGGTCGGTGAATGCATAACTTACCTATCAAGAGGCTCTTTTTGTGCAGGAGGTTCAGAAAGTACCTTGTCAACAACTTCGAGCTGTCCGTGCCGCAAGTTTCACAGAAGTTTCTGAAGAGTTTACTTTGAAATAAAATTTTGAGACGCTGCTCAGGCATGGGGCTCATGTCAGCTGTGGAATGAACTCACACTTTTCATAATCAAGAACACTTGGGGGATAAAAGCGAGGGGTTGAATTGACATCGTGAGTCACGAAATGATATTCAGATATTGTGCCAACAATAAAATTATATATTGGGAGCAAAAAATACGCTATCGTGGTAAAAATGAAAGATGTTTAACAATCGATACTACAGCTGTTTCCATTGTACTCATTATGTTCACAAATTAGCCGATTTATGTTTTATGTTAAAGTCAGATTTTAATCTCGGATTTAGCCCATCAAAATAATAAAATAAATTAAAATATCTTTTTACAAGGTGGTGGCCCGGTAGTCCAGTGGTTAGCACGTCGGCTTCACAGTGCAGAGGTACCGGGTTCGATTCCAGCTCCGGCCTCCCTGTGTGGAGTTTGCATGTTCTCCCCGGGCCTGCGTGGGTTCTCTCCGGGTGCTCCGGTTTCCTCCCACATTCCAAAAACATGCATGTCAGGCTGATTGGACGCTCTAAATTGTCCCTAGGTGTGAGCGTGGGCGTGGATGGTTGTTCGTCTCTGTGTGCCCTGCGATTGGCTGGCAACTGATTCAGGGTGTCCCCCGCCTACTGCCCGGAGATGGCTGGGATAGGCTCCAGCACCCCCCGCGACCCTAGTGAGGATCAAGCGGTTCGGAAAATGGATGGATGAATGGATGGATTTTTACAAGGTAGTCAGCATTTGTTTTATTCAAACATTCTTTAATCTTTGGCATCTGACATTGGTGATACTGTACTTTGATAAATACTTATGCAGTATAGTGCACATGGATATTTTGTACCATCCCTAAACCTCAATGTGTATATCAGTAGTAATTTCTTTGTGGTCATGCCCTGCGATTGGCTGGCAACCAGCTCAAGGTGAATTGAATTGACAATCTGTTCCAGCCGCCAAAAGAGACAAAAGTTGTTGCTGTTTTGTTAAAAAAAAAAAAAAAGAAAAAAGATATATACTGTATATATACTGTATATCACATTCAACTATTTTCTAATCTGTTTATCCTCACAAGGGTCACGGGCATGCTGGAGCCTATCCCAGCTGTCATCGGGCAGTAGGCGGGAGACACTCTGAACTAGTTGCCAGCCAATCGCAGGGCACACACAGACGATCAACCATTTGCTCTCACAACTCACACTGAGGAACAATTTAGAGGGTTCCATTAACCTGCCATGCATGTTTTTGGAATGATGGAGGAAACCGCAGTCCCCGGAGAAAACCCATGCAGGCACGAGGACAACATGCAAAGTCTACACAGAAAAGCCAGAGCTGAAATTGAACCCTGTACCTCTGCACTATGAAGTCGACCGCCGTACTGCCCCCACAGTATTGTCCTTTTAAAAAAATATGCTGTAATGACATCATTAAATGTCAAGAATGAACTCCCGGCTCCCAAATGTGATGCTACATTGTGTTACTCCTCTTACACATTGGCCTACTGGGAGCTGTGTAATATTGCAATACAAATATAAAGAGCATGGAGACAGTCAAAGCTCCTGCGTAAGTTGTAGTAATGTTCGTCATTTTTCACAGAGGATAACGAAAATATTCCTGTGTATATTGTTATACTCTCGGTCTACTTGATTTGCTCGACTGTTTGTCTTCAAATGAGTTCAAAGTGCTAGCCTATTTATGGCATTTTGCAACATTAGGCAAAGTTACTGTTTGTGGTTTGGTTAAATGCAGAACATGTAACTCTCTTTGGTTTGTTTAGTTTGAGAGTACAATAAATGCAGTGACAATAAGTAGCTCGAAAACCTCTTTTTTTTTTATGTACAAGTGTTCATTATCTGCCAAACTGATGAGTTAAGTTGAGGTCACTCCAACCGTACAAGCGCTTGTATCTCACACTTTTGCTCGCAAGTCAAAACGAAACAAGAAAAAAAATTGTCTGGACAACAGATTATATTTTGAAAAACTTCTAAGACACTTGTGTCCACTGTGCAGCAACGAGGTTTAGCACGTGAGGAATTGGCTATAAAGGGCATGGCAGTCTGTTACTAAGAAAAAGACACCGGGCAAACTCAGGCGACCTGCAACATACAATCGGTTTGTGTCAAATTGTGAGAAAAGGGCCCTGCAGAGGTGAGGGTCAAACACAGGTATCCCATTGTTCAATGGGAGAGAACCCCCTCAAATGATGTACTGAGCCTGTCAACAACAAGGTGGGAGTTGAGGGGGTACCACGAGGCAAAGTCAGTTAACCTGACGAGGGAGCCACACAGATAAATCACAATTCACTCAGGGAGCAGTCACACTCAATGACATATTCACTGGCTGGCTCTACAGCTCATTTGATAACGCTCCTGCCACGCCATTCATTTCTCTGAAGGATGAAAGGGAGGCTGAAAATGTCATCAGCCCACTGAGGCAGGAACACCAGTGACTGAGAATAAAGAGGGAAGGAGGTGCCTCATAATTAATTAAGTTTTTCTTTTTTTTTAAACCCTGCTTCAACCAGGATGATATCCCACTATGTTCCGGGGTGTTTCAATTAGACACACGTTGTAATTAAACACTGTGTCACAATGGGGCTTGCCAGATTTATGCCAGGGGATGAGTTACTGCCATTTGTTATCTTGATAAATAGCACAACCCGAAAAGAATATTGTGAGGATCCCTTTTGCCGTTGCGCTCCAGTGACAATTATTAGTCTTGTCACTCATCCCAAATACTACATTGAAAGTGTTATGCAACATACCAGGAGAATAAAACAACTAAAGACCAAAACTGTGTGACAGCACAAGAAATGGAAGACCTGAAATGAATTTACCAAACATGAAGGCAGTTTTCTAAATTCCTGCTTTGTTCAAAGGTTGTGACACACTCAAACGAAGCAAACTACTGTACTTGACACACAGAGCCCTATTTCTGTTGATTGTTGATTTTTGGGCAAGTCGCGTTTATTGTATTTTGGAATTTGGCAGACCACACTGTACCATGCTGGGCGTTCCAGTGGCCGGAGGAAGTTTTCCATGTCCTGAAAATTTGGTGACTGAAACAGACTAGATTTTAAACCAGCTCACAGACGGTCTAAGTTGTGGCGCAGTTGATTTAGTCTTCCGCTGGCCTGGAAGCAAGTGAGCTGTGTTCACTCCCACAACGGCACAAATGCTCTTTTTTAACTGTGCTTGTCTATGAAAATACCAAAAGAAAGGAAACTTCACCCATGCTCACAGTTACGCACTTTGTGCTAGACTACGCTGAGCATCAAAACTGGAGTATTAATAGCCCATAGTATGCTGTACATTTGGCCAGCATTCTGAAGGATGCTCAAATTTAGTACACTTGCTCTCCTCAATACGCTTAGAAGAGGTGGACTTACAACTGCGCGTGCAAACACACCAACACACACACACACAAACCCCGACCCCAGGATTCTGCGTGCTGTAGGCAGAGACTAGAGTAGAGCGTTAGATTTGTGCCACAATTACAAGCAATTAAGAGGATATTTTGCGCAAAGAGTGTTTTGAGTGCACAAAAACCATTCTTGAAAGTCTAGTCCACTGACTGCATGCCGACCGGAAGAAGCTGCCAAGCCAACGAATATGATGTGATGGCACGCGTGCACTCCGTATGCGTGGCCTTACGCCCAATGAAAGTGTGGCTTAACTGTGTTTAAAGAGTTGCCTCGGTGCAACTCTTACAATAAGATTTCATTGTGCATACTAACACAATTAAATGCCTCTGGATGGAAACGTGGTGTGGAATTAAAGGAGTTCCCTGTCTTTGACATGCTATAGCTCCAGTGTTAGTCAGCTCTTACCCTCAGCCTCACACTAAAAACATAATCAGGCAACTCAAACAACAAATGTGCTACGGTAATAATGCGCCCACTAAAAAAGATGTAGTCCTAAGATTGTTGGTCAACTGTAATGGATGTACTTCAAGAGACGAACTGTGATGCGGCCCTGAACGCAAACAAGTTTGATATCCCCGTCCTAATGTAAGCCGTAAGGAGCTCCGACAGCTCAGTGGAACAAACTTGCCTTGAGGATCCTAAAAATGTGGATTTGAGACAAGTAGAAAGCAAACGTGTATCCTAAAAAATAAAAAACATTTTACTGCACAGCACTGCCAAGGTGAATTTGAGCAAGGGACCAAGCTCAACCTTGTCTTGTTTCTCTCTCCGCCTAATTGTGCAGAAAGTGAGCGGCACACAAACTGAGTGAGGGTCCTTGACTGTGAAGTCAGAAAGGCCTGAACAGTTGTTAGTACAACAGAGGCACACTGCCTGAGTCATCTTTCAACATGTCTTTGGGACATGGCGGTGATCATCTTGAGAGCAAGCCAACTTTTCTGTGAGATGTACTTTCAAGTGTACCTCATTTCAGAAAAGCCCATGGTCTCCACCAGCGTCTGCCTTTGTAGCCAAGTAGCTCACGCTGTGTTCTCGTACTTTGTCCTTCTACTTCTTGTTCATCAAATGAACACCCGCCCTTGTTGGGATTCGGTTCAAAGAATTTGTTCAATTCAAAACTAAATAAGTGTGAAATGCAACCTAAATCCTAGATCGAAGGATTTCTCTTTAGGTTCACACCGCTCACACTATGAAAATGTGTATAATGCTCAAGACAGTTCACATGTAAAATCTAGACCTTGAACAGGCCCACCGGGCACCTATTTCTGGCCATGGAAATGCAAAGGCCTTTTCGCACAACATTTAGCATAAACCCATTGCATTTTGCATTCTTTCTCTTGAACCGGCACAAGTCTGACGTGATTTACATGCCAGGAGAGGAGACTGCAGCTATGCTTTGAATTTCCAATTTGAAAGGGAATTATGAGACTTTGTTTTCATTTTTGTCAAAGTGGAAATGTCATTTCATTAAAATTCAGATTTCTGTTGTTGTTTTGAATGAAAAGTAATTTTTTGTTTTTGAAGAAAACAGTATCACCAGTGATCTGACAATTGTCAGTTTTAACATATTCGAATAATTATCTGTGGCCCTTTAGGATTTGTAATTGAGTGTGAGTGAGGACATTTGCAGCCTTATTAAATAACAACAAGATAATAAAACTTCAATGAGGTTTCCCGATGCGGTCAGCTGTTTTTAAGACACGTCACAAGGAAGCAGTGACAGCTCCGACGAAGGCTGAAGGGACAGCCGAAACTGTCAGCTCGGTAAGAGTTTTAAAAAAAAAAAAAAAAAAAAAAAAAAAACCTTATCTTTGCAAAAAAAGAAACTCGAAACCAAATTCAAGAGTGAGAGTCTTGGCTTACAGGGGACAAGAGGGGGTGAACTAAGAACTTGAGTACCGGTAAGTATACACAATTGATTTCACAGGGGCCCATTTTTAGTTTTCAAATGGGCAAAGCCTTGGTGGAGCCCAGCAATCTCTCTTATACCGTCAGTCATGTTGTTTAGTAATGTGATTTTGTATTTTCTTGATTTAGCTATAAATGCTCATGTACATGCATGGACTGGACCGCTCGCATCTGAACACCTTTCGGTATCTCTGGTGCCTTTGTATGCATACTGTGCATGTGGTTGAACATTGTATGTTGCCATTTGTTGGATATGTAGTACTATAGCGAATATGGCCAGTACCTGTATATATCGGACTTGGCCATTTGGGGCTCCTCACAATGAAGGTAGAGTATTTACTCCTGCCACACAGTGAATGTTCTATTTTTTTCCCCCATTTTGCTTGTTTTCCACATGTGGACAGCAAATTACAGGAAGACATTAATGTAAGTGTCATGTTCCATCCAAGAGCACTGAAGCAGAACCCCTAAAAGACAACCAACCACAACACAGACGCAGAGAGTCCCGAAGATCAAACAGCAATACGGAGATAATAAAATCAGATGAATTAATACAACACAAAAAGGTTATTTAACATATACAATGCGGCTAGATGAAGACGTTTTTGGAATCATCTATAGTTTGCAAGATATGCTTTTCAACAACTTTGTAGTGAGCTATCAACTGGGCTTCTTGTTGTTATGCTCTCCTTCATGGGTGGATTGTTTTGCTGGAGGCAGGGGAGTTCGACCAAAAGGGACTAAGCGCAAGGAACAAACAAGCTTTTGAACTTCTGTGGAACATGCTCAAATAGGACAATGTTTTAACAGGAGATGCTAAAAGCAAAAGCAACTACCAAATGGAAGTCACGATGTTCTAATTTCCACCATGCCTGGTGTGTAACTTTTCGCAATGTAAGTGGAAATATGCTGTGGGGTTTTTGCAGGATTGTATGACTAAAGCGGATGCCTTGTCTGGCTATAAATGGCTCTGTTTTTAGGGCTCGTTCTGATTAAGACAAGACTAAAAAAATGTTAAATCATCTATGATTTTGTTTGGCTGGGATATAATTTAAATTGCAGTTTAGTTTGCCACAAAACGTGGTGAAGTGGGTGAGTAACATTCGGATCTGAACAACTAAACCAGGAATTATTTTATGTGCCATTATAAAACTCAAACTACAATTGTAACAAAGGTTGTCACTGAAAAATGATTATTTTTCCCCATGTATGATTGTGTAGTCTCTTTCAAGTCAATGTGTTGAAGAGAAATAAGCGCAGAAATGTGTTTCTATGCCCTTCTGTCCAAATATTCTCTGTCTAATCCATGGCAAAAAAAAAACTAAAATGCAGGGGACCGCAAAACTGTGCTGAAAAAAAAAAATCAATGACGTCATCAATGATGAAAATGACTTGTCCTGAAATCTTTGGGGTGCACAGCATTCTATTGAAGTCACAAAGGAGCGCTGCCATTCTTTTGTCATTAAGAATTCATTAATGCCACACTAATTAATTCACATCATATCTGAGGCTTGTTCTTAATTGCTCTCTTGGCTTTTGATTTGGAAAGAGGCCTGTGATCAATTAATCGATTTTTATAAGCAGCCAGTGCAAATAATTGTCGCTCCAAGCACAACAAGCATGCCTGCCTCCTTCAGGACAGACTGAATGAGGAAGAGGAACATAATACATCATCACGGTTGTATGCTCAAGGGAGTAGGAAGAAGTAAGTAACTTATCTAGTCCTACCCCTTATTTTGTAACAATTTGATTTGATCATTTTTCAAAACAAAGAAGAAAAGAAAATCTACATATCATCAAATGCTTTTACCCTTATGTATACTATACTATTCTATTTATACACCTTTCGGTGTATAAATAGATAAATAGTATAAATAGTATCATAATAGTATAAAATAATAAAAATAGTATAATAGAATAGTATAAATGTATAAATAGTGTTTATATAGTTATTCTTTCTCCTTTTGTATTCCAATTTTCTGATATTCATTATAGTTTTCATTTCTTGAATACAATTGATAAGTTGATCAAATTCAAAACAAGAACAAACGGTTGTCTTACTATATTTTACATGTATATCAAATTTATCTTTTTAGTTCTGATTCATGTAGTTTTTTTGTACTAATCTTTTGAATTTGTTTTTGAACTCCTCCAACGATTTGCTCATTTTCAGGTCCGTTTCAAGCTTGTTCCACAAGTTGACACCTATTACTGATACACACCTTTGTTTGATGTTTGTTCTTGTTCTGGATTTTTTGTATTGTTTTGTACCCCTTAGATGATAACAGCTCTCTCTAATTTCAAAAAGCTGCTGGATATTTTGGCAGAGGAGATTGTTATGTGCTTTATACATTAATTGGGTAATCTTGAAGTCAACCAAGTCGTAGAATTTCATTGTGTTTAATTTGATGAATATTGGATTTGTGGGTTCTATATATTTAGACCTATTGATTATTCTGATTGCTTTTTTTTTGTAGTTTTAAAACAGGGAGTGTGTTTGTTTTACAAGCTTTTCCCCATATTTCTACACAGTAGGTCATATATGGGAGTAATAATGAGTAATATAATGTATACAAGGAGCTCTTACTCAACACATCCTTCGTTTTGTGGAGTATCCCGATAGTTTTGGATATTTTTTTTATAATGTTATCTATGTGTGGCTTCCAGGATAGTTTTGTATCTATTACTAGTCCAAGAAACTTATTTTCATAGACTTGTTCTATTTCAATTGAATTTATCTTTATTTTAACTTGGTCTTTGATTGGTCTTGTGCCAAAGACCACTAACTTTGTTTTTGTTAAATTTAAAGATAGTTTATTTCTGTCGAACCAGTTTTTTAATTTTGTCAAGTCATTCATATAATATAATTAATAGATCTAACTTGAAAGGAAATGTCATCACACATAATATAACCGACAACAACGCCTTAATATAGCATTTTAGATCAACTCGGACAGAAATGTGGGGCCTTTGAAAAGGGCTTGAGCCGGACACAATCCGCTCTTAAATATTTGAAGAATTTTAGCGGGATGTGACATTAAATTTGTGATTCCCAAAGACTTCACAGAGCCAGCTGTAATATTCAACTGAGGTACGGTCGTAAGTCAATATAGCGCGTCATTGTGCTGAGCATTTATGGTGAGCAAGCACGCTGATGACAGAGTTTAGAAAACTGCCTTTGCGACAAACTCCACCATGTCTCATCCTCAACCTCATTTGGAAGGGCCACACTCCTCTTCCCGGAGCATCCGTACAAATTATATGCTCTCAGTGGTTTTCATTGAATGATTTAGATGATGACTTTGGGTCAAGGTGAATGAAAGGTCAAGATTTAAATGAGTCTGTTGTACAAGAGTCATGGTAGAGTGTTTATTCATGGAGTGGTTTAATTTAGGCTATAAGAACATCATGTGAGGATATCTGACCACATTCCGGTTGCACCTGAAGCATCACATACAGTATTTTTTGCAGTCATTGAGCATCAATGAGGTATTCGTGAAATACCAAACAGTTTTACTGCATTTTTTTTGTCAAGGGTATTATGCATGAGCAAATTCGGTGGCGCTTTGAGATACAACTGACCCAACATACAATATGACTCTTGGCCCATAGAAAACGCCACCGGGGTGATTTTTGCTTTGACTTGCGAGCGGCAATTTGACATTTAAGCATTGATTGAAGCAATAGAGGATTTCAAGTTGTTTATTTCCACAACCTGTTTTGGTTTGCTGTAAAATTAAACGTAAGGATAATACTTTTCTTTTGATGGCGGCGGGGACACCCGCAGCGGCTCCTCTTGTTTCTTGTTTTATGTTGAGAGGGAAGAAATTTCATCTGTACTGTATGTTGCACATACAGCACATTTGACAATAAAGTTGTGTCCAATCCAATGAATTGTGTACTTAAAACAACCACGTGCCTTGAAGTGTGCTGGCGTAATGGTAACTCATAATGGGGAATGCAATGCTAGCTAATAAATAGCATTGTGTTTATAACTAATCAAGCAATTCATATTTGAACACAAGCAGTGGCGCAACTCATATAGATCGATTATATAACAGTACTTACAGGCATATCATCTTTTTCCTCTGCCAAAATGGCCTAATATTATTGTGGCTTCCTGTGTAGCTGTAACCATCTCTAAATATGCGCATGTCAGTATTATGTTATTCCCAGGTAGTCAAAGCACACACACCAAATGGAGCAGCACAATATCAATTTAGTGAAAGTGCAAATCTTACATGTTTTATATTTCTTAAATTATTGAGTACTATTTACCGTTAAAATTGCTCAAAAAAACGCCAAAACATTCAATAAATTCAGAAAGAGCAAAAAGAGCAATGGCTAGGAAGAAATATTGTCCAAACAGCTTCACGGTATACCGATCCCTGTATGTTGAGTAAACAAAACCCGTTTTTTTCCAACCTATCAAAGTTAACATCTCACACTATACATCAATAATTTTGCCCAAAAATGTGCATCACGACATTAACCTGTAGCCATCGCTTTCTGTAAGTGTAAAAAACAGGATGGGACAGGATAGAGATGTTCAAAACTCTCCTTCTAATCTCTTCAACAAAATATGAGGTGAATGTTGAAATAATTTTCTCTCTACTTTTCAAAAGTGGAATTATACTCCAAAATAAAGAAGAAATATAACTGCACAAAAAAAAAAAATCTGTGAAACTCAGAACCCGGGATGCAGCGGGGTTTAACTATGTCTATTTCCCAACACCTCACCCAATGCATTCCCCTAAATAATGGCTCATATTAGCACAGTGTATCAGCTTCTTTGAGATACATCAATTAAAAGAGGAGAAAAGCCCTGCCCAAAAAAAAAGAAAACACCCCACTTAAACGTAATGCAGTACTCTATCTGAGATTGATTCCAAATCAATCTTGATAAACAAAATATGATTTCATGATGAAATCCACTAAATAGCGAGTGCATGACACAGAGCCGCTGACAGTCTTGACTTCAAAAGCGTTCACTTGGAGATGAATGCCGGAGCACGGGGGCGGAGGGCATGATTAGCAGCCCACTTGGCTTCTCTGCCTGTCGTATGTGCTGTATATACATAGCATCAGTCACCTTGCCATCACCTAATTAACTCCTTCACCTTTACACAACAAAGTAGCACACTTCAAGCCGCTCTGTCTGACTGATTTGACACAAATACTTTATGAGTATTTTCAAATGAAAGGTGATTTTGAAGATAGTGCACGCATCGCTAATAGCCATCAAATGCCTCATCGGCTACTTCTTTTTAAGATGATTAAAGTCAGCGCAGCTTTGGAAAACTTGCCTGGCTCAACTGCTGGTAATTTCCTATGAAAGTGCAGTGCGAAGTGACGCCCTTACCGCCTCACACAAACATGCGCGCACACTCGTTCAGCTTTGTCTTTTCACTGAACAGCGTTCAGTTTTCGCCAGGAGCTGAAACTTGGGCAAATGAAAGCCTAAGGGCAGTCTGTGTCGGCCAGTGTTTGATGCTCTTTGATACGGTCTGTCTGGAATTGGAAATGAAAGAATCCAACTTTCTCTTGAAGTTAGATTTTTCTTTTTCTCTTTATTCTACCGATACACTTGGCTTTGACAGGTGTTGGTAGAATTGTAATAAAGGGTCAAATGAAATTACTGCAAATTCCATGTCGTTTCAAAAAATCCATTCTGTTCAAAGTCCTCATCAGTCGTCTTATTTGAATTATATTTGGGTCAAATTTGCTGCAATTGAGGGATTACATGGTCAATAGAATTAAGAAAAAAAATCACCACCGGTAAATAACATTTTTTCTATTCAACACAAGAAAGATTTTAAATGTGTGTATCGTATCGAGTATTGCCTCCTGCTAAAGCCACTCTTTTTGAGCACATTTCCATATCCTTCTTATAATCCATAATATCCCTCAACTTTGGAGATGGGTTCTTCGACAGGGGAAAACGTAGGGCTCACTGACTGCTCACACCAACAACAGGTAGTGGAGGAATGGTGTCACTTGGCCTGCAACTGACCACTTACGAGATTAAAAAAAAAAAAAAAAAGACTATACCGCAGATGGAACGTTTTTGCGATTTTTAGTCACTGATTTTTATTTTTTTTTTGATACTGGTAACTGGCCCATGCATAATCACCACCTCAAAGCAACAGAACTCAATTTCCAAAATTAGAAGGGACTTGATGCTATTCTGTGTCTGTGTCTTCTTCCACAGTAGCCTTTCTCGCTTTAATTCAGTCAAAGAAAACTTATGGTCTTTGTTGGATAAGTAGGACATTTTTTTTAAAGACCACAACAATTGGTTCAGAAAATTTAGATGGTTTTTGGCAAGAAAATGAAACACAACCTCATCATCAGAAAAACGTGTGGTAATGATGCCATGGCGCATACCTCAAACTAGCTCGACTGTTGTGACGACAAACTGTGATTAAGCAGCATAACATCACGGAATGATCAGAAAGCATCACCCGATACCTTTCTTTGTTATTTCAGCTTCGAGACAAAATCTCCGGTGATCACATACAATTTCAAGGTGAATTGAATAATTCATTGAGAGTGGCGAAAAACAACGCTGGGACAGAGAGCAAAAAAGATTTAATGTAAACAATGAAAAGACATTCTTTATTCTGCAAGAAGAACATTGTTATACGTTTTCAATAATGTGACTAAATGTGTCTTTTGTGCATTGTGTGTAAAATTCCTGTGTGCACGCTTGTGTGGTTTGGCAGAGGGTGGGGGGTCTCCGGGCTGTGCTGGTGATCTAGATGTGATTTCTCTAAATGTGCAGGATCTGCTTGGCATGCTCGACGTCTCGCCGCTATAGGCTTTGCTGGCTATAGCTTGTGGCGCTCCCGGTGGATTAAGCTCTTTCCACTAACAAAATGCAAAATACAAAATTAATAAAAACACCCTTTGAAACTGACAAATATGCCTCAGGCAAACTATCGGCCCGCCGGCTGCTTAAAATTTAATCAGTATTTTTTTTCTTTATTTATTTTCCACCACGCTCATCTTTTTAATAACGCGTCGGCGGGAGTGTCTGTACACAAAGTTTTCCTCTGTCAAGAATTACACAGGGCCTGTCAACTCATGATCTCACTCCCTGGAGAGTTTGCCAGAAAATACATTTGGGAGTTTTATTGAATCTGAAAACCTTCTGTACTCTTTAAGGACCTTACAGAGGCTTCCACTGAAAGATATACTGTACAGCGGTACCTCCACTTATCAATGACCCGACTTACGAATTTTTCAAGATATAATGTTTAATTCTTCTGATTTAAAAAATATCCATTCAAATCTTGTTAGTGCCATTTCCAGTTGAAGTTGAAACAGATTTACACATTGTTAACCTTTGTAATGAAAAAAAAACACTTTATAATTACCACAATGGGGAAATCGGTAATTGAAATAAATAAATACATCAATAAATAAACAAACCACCGGTTCGCTAGCTTAATGCGAACACACAATGCAAAACCGCCATGGATAGGCTAACGAATAGCATCAGGGCCACCTTTGCATAACCATTTTGATGCCTATTTTAACAAAACTGATGCAGCAGCACATGTAGAGAAACAATATAACAATAGTTCCAGCAACATAATCCTCTGCAAAAAATGACTAGCATTATTTTAGGTCACTGAGTGACTTAGTTGCGAAACAATTTTATGTGTGTGCACTATGTACATATTGTACTGCAACTTGATGGCCCACAGACCGGAAGCACAATATCAATGTACGTAGAACCATTTTAATCCTTTTCTATCCAACTCTGTTGTTACCGCCTGTTTTACGTGCAATACTGTACAGTGAAAAGCTATTTCTCTGACTACTAAAACATTTTGGTGGTATTCCTTCTTTTTTGGGGGGGGGGGCGGTTTGCAGGGCTGCGACAGATAAAAGGCATCTGCATTCATCTCGATATGAAGATGGTGTGAAATACTAGAAGTGTTTTGAGCTAGAAGCGTGTTCACGGAATGAATTAAACTTGTAATGCATGCCATGACTGTACATGAGCACTGAGAATTGACTCATTCACAAAAAAAAATAATAATAAAATGAAAAAATCCTGCTCTTCTACTGCATTGTGTTGAACCAGTGAAACAGCATCGACCGTGGTGGCTAAAACGTTGGAATTGTTGCTGCTAGAAAGCAACACTGAATTCCCTGATAAGCTCTCCCATGCTGTTATAATATTCATGCAGTCATTAATAATTGAATTAAATTAACACAGGGTGTCGAGTGTGAGTGATGACAGGCCATCAAATACTTATCTAGATGTCAATCAACTCCCCCGCAGTTCACTCGGTACAGTAATAGACCATAAAAGGGAGCACTAAAGAGTGCTTCAAGCGCGAGAAAACGTATATTTTTATTGTCTTGCCAACGTACAGTATTTGTGACGAATACGCCTTGAGGCCGTTTTATTTTACCAACTGGACAGGAAAGACTTTGAGAAGCATTTGACAGTCTGATGTCCAATTTTTGTTTTTACATTATTCCCACAGCATGATGGACACTGCGTTTGGAATCCTTGGACCAGCCACAATATTGTGACCTCACAAAACAACGATATCCCATGCAAGTAGTTTATTAAGTACTCTGCCATGAAATAGAATCTCTCAGAGCGGTATTACTTGATATTATGACCATTTCATTGAGGATGAACTGTACCCCATTAACCTGAAAGCTATTTCTAATATTCTATTTATTTATTTTACTTTTGACTGACACATTTATACAACTAGAACTGTACACACAGCTACATCTGCAACTAAAACAATATTAAAATTGTCCTCAACGATCACCGTGATACACTTAAATGACAGCATTAAAGCTTATTGTAACAGTGAGTCGTGTAAACAGAATAACTCAACTTACACAGTAGGAAAAAAAAGAAAAGAAGTAAAAGAACATTGAAGCAGTTACACACAAAAATACGATCAAATACAAATCAAATTTGAAATTCTAGCATGGTTACATGTGTTTGACAGAGAAAATATTTTGTTTAAATTTCGAAAGAATTGAGACTTCATCCTCAACCAGTTGTGCTCGTAAGTAGGCTCATCACTTTTTCCTTACACATTAGTGAGTTTGACTGTGAGGTAAATTCCCCTTGACAGCTTTTTCTCCTCTGTGTAAAAAGCTTCCAGTTTTCTTCCTTTTCTTACTTTCTGAGTTATTAATTGAGATCATGAGAGTCAACACTTTGAGCCGAGGACCATCCCAAGACAAGAAATGCTTGAAATTCCTTGCCATAAATATGCACAAGCAATCTATTATGCATATCATTCTTTAAATACCATATAAAATGTGTTTTTGTGACTAAATCTTAATTTTGCATATGCTTTTAAGTAACATTCATTAAATAATAATGAGCATGAAATTGATGGCAGAAGCAGCTTTGGTCCTGTCAATCAAAGGCGCGCAAACCCACTCCGACACTTTCCGTCTCTCATCACTTCCAGCTGCCAGGCCATCATTGTTCACGCCTGCGTCTCAGAGTGAAGCCGAATCAGCACATACTGTACGCCGCTCTCCCGGCTTTCACTTTTCCCATCTTTACACTTAACTAAAGGTCAGAAGGGTCGTTAAATTCCACAGCAGATGTTTCTGCGCCAAGAAATGAATTGATCTGAAGCCACTGTCGGGCCCAAAAATGATCTGTGCTTCTGTGCCTGAGTCGAATGCCCCAAAAGTGGTACAATTTGGAGTTCAGCTCATTTTTGGCAGGGGTAAATATTGCCTCTAAAGTGCAGTTCAAACCAGAAGGCAAAGAGGAAAAGTCGCTTGATAAACATCGCAGCAAATAAGTCATCCTGCATGGTGGAACGTGCTTAACTGTACGATAATAGAATTCTGATCATCAGAGGCGGGTTGTAGCACATTATGTACGTTCACTTGAGTCACCTTTTGAATGAATTGTACTTGTCAGAATAGTTTAAAGAGCGGCCCGGTGGTCCGGTGGTTATCGCGTCGACCTCACAGTGCAGAGGTCATGGGTTTGACCTTCCTGTGTGGAGTTTGCATGTTCTCCCCGTGCCTGTGTGGGTTTTCTCCGGGTACTCCGGTTTCTTCCGAAAACATGCGTGGCAGGCTGATTGAACACTCTAAATTGTCCCTAGTGAGTGTGAGCGCGGGTGGTTGGATGGAGAATAGCTGAATTTCTATTTTCACGTCCGTTTTTTGGTTAAAACGAAACACTTCTTTGACTTTTTCTGTAACGTTAAGTGAAAATGTGGGCACTTTCTTTGTGTCTATTATTGCTTGCGGCAGCTCTTTTTTTGGGGGGGGTTGTCAGACAGACTTGTGGCTCGGGTGTTGTAACATGAATCTGTTTCACCAACCTAACGTAGGAGCTGCGACGTTTGCCCGCATTTCTCTAATCAGACCAAATAGAGCAGACATACGATTTGGTCTGATTAGACCAAATCGTGTGTCTAATCACTGCTTTACGTAAAGTGTCGCAAGAAAAGAAAGACATCACACATTCATGTTTAGGACCAACAGCTACGTCAGAGTTTGTTATCCGTGTGTGCCTAAAAATGTCCACATTTCAGCCTGCAAATCTCCAGCAATAACTTTGGTTCGATGTAATCTCTGCCTTGTGAGCCTCTTGTGCCAAAAGTCCATTTAAGACAATTCATTGTGGCTGAATTTACCATCATGTATGTTATTTGAAACTGCTTTGGGTTGTTATTTGTATCGTTGAAGCGATATTGTTCGTCAGTATTTCAAATAGAACATTCCCGTTGTACTTTTTTTTTGTCCATGCACTTAAAAAGAAACATCAGAAGTAAGTCACCAGCTACATGGTACTTCAGGACTTTTTTCACCGAGTACTTACCTGTAAGTCTTAAGTAAGCATTCAGTCTAGGGCTACGACTAACAATTACAATACAATACAATACAATACATGCTGATTTATATAGCGCTTTCACAACAGCGACAGCTGTAACCAAGCGCTTCACAAAACAGTTAACATAAAGTAAAATAATAAACACAACACATAACATAAAACACGGACAGTCGTGCAGTCCTAACCACTTTTCCGTCACACGCTTTGTTGTTTGAAGCAGTTTCAGATGAAAGAGGAGAGAATCAAAGTGTCCTTTAACCAGTGGATCAGAGACGTCATGCTCAAAATGTGCACACGTCGGCTACAAGCTAAGTTTCAAAGTCAACAAGAAGCTGTAGCATCCATTGACGAAAAAAGAGATTGGTTCACTTCTCCTGTCCCATGGAAATCCATTTCAATTCCAAGCGGCGACTCTCAGTTCCAAATACGCACCAGCGCTCTGCGCCAACAATTGTTGAAATCATCCATTTAAGCTGTTGATTCGTTTGTCTATTATTTGATGAATCTCATTTTTTTTAAACATGTTTCCATTTCCATTTATTTATTCCAAATCTGAACTTTTATTTTTTTAGTGCAGAAAATCCACAAATGCGAATTCATTATGATGCAGTTCTGGATTTGATTCATAACGTTCATCAGAAAATCCGCAAAAATGTTGCTAATTATTTACAACGTGAAGTACTAATTGTAGTGTACTGAGTGCCACTTGAGTTTCTACTTTCATGACTGGCTTTCCTGTTGTGGGACATATGTTGTCAGATCGGATCATTCCTGGATTTTCCAGAAATCAGGATTACATGTACCGTATTTTCACGACTATAAGGCGCCATTAAAAGTCTTAAATTTTCTCCAAAATGGACAGGACGCCTTATGATGCAGAGCGTCTTGTGTATGCGCTGAGTTCCAAAACCTGACTGACAGCCGACACGCTGTTTATATAGAGAAAAGGCGGAAGTGACTGTGGACAGGCATGCGGCAAAGAAGTCGGCCAATCAGTGAAGGGTGGGCGTGTATATATACATACAAGATGGCGCCCGAGTAGGCAGCCGTCAGCAAGTGCTCTCATGAGCCTTGCTTTTTTTGTTGTTTTTGTGTTTGTTTTGTCACTTTGTTTGTTGTTACGTCGTGTGGACCTGATGTGGACTTTTTTTCAGCATTTTTTGGCCACAACATTCATCAAGGAGGAGACTCTGTGCTTGGTGTTTGCGCCTTCTCGGCAGCATGGGTATACCAGCACTGTTTTTGACCGGGAGGAATGTCGGCGCCATTTGACTGTCATTGCTGGACAGTCCCGGGGCGCTTGTGTCTTGCGCCTGTATTGGGCAGCATTTTTCACAGCCCCGCTTTGTTCAGCGGAGAGATCGGTGCTGTTGAACGGTCTGCGGCTGGATGGATGTAAGGCTTGAGGAGCCGACGATGAGAAGAAAGGAGCGTTAACGCGGAGCGCCGATGCGGATTTGGAGCTGGGAGTAGCGGCTTGGAGTTTGAAGCGGATTACGTGGGACAGGAGAAGTGAACTCATTTCTTTTCGTCAATGGACGCTACAGCTTCGTGTTTGCTTTCAAAACTTAGCTTGTAGCAGACGTGTGCACATTTTCAGCATGACGTCTCTGATCCACTGGTGAAAGGACACTTTGATCCTCTCCTCTTTCATCTAGAACTGCTTCAGACAACAAAGTGTATGCAGAAAAATGGTGAAGATTGCACGGCTGTCTGTGTCCTATGTGTTGTGTTGTGTTATTTTTGTTATTTTGACTTCAAAATGGCGCCGCGAGAGTGGCTGCCTTTCCAGCAGCTCCTATATTTTGTTGTTCTACTTCTTCCTTTCATAACTGTGCTGCTGTGAATTGGGAATTTCTCCATTGCGAGACTAATAAAGGTTTTCTTATCTTATATATGGAGAGAGAGAGAGAGAAAGGCAGACGTGAGTGAGGACAGGCATGCGGGGAAGAAGTCCGCCAATGAGTGAAGGGTGGGCGTGTAAGTGGACGCTAAAGGGACGCCCCTAGCAGGTACCAACACCTGTATAGAGTGTGGCTCTGTGCATTGTTGCAAAACAACTTCGGTTTTGGTTTCTAAGAACCCCCGAAAATAAATTCTACAAAGAGACACGCCTACGAAGCTCAGTTCAAACTTCAAGCCATCGGTTATGCTTTTGGCATGCGTGCCCATCTCACAGCAGCGGTGAAAAACCAAGTCAAGCAAATGAACTCTGAGCTTGCCGTTATTCCCGGAGGCTTGACTAAAGAACTCCAACCGCTGGACATCGGCATCAACCGGGCGTTCAAAGTAAAGTTGCGAACGGCATGGGAACAATGAATGATCGATGGCAAACACAACTTTACAAAGAGTGAGAGGCAGCGCCGGGCGAGTTACGCCACAATTTGCGAATGGATTGTGGCTGCTTGGACGAACGTGTCTGCTTGCACTGTTGTTCGAGTTTTTGGCAAAGCCGGCATCATTTCTGTGGAGCCACATGGTAGAGTGACTGACAACAAGAGGGAACACGGCGTTTTTGATGGATTACCGGTACTTGCACAATTGTTCAATTCTGATACAGAGGATGAGGACTTTGATGGATTTCTGGGTGATGATTGATCGAAAAACGTGAGTACATTGTACATTGGCTAAATAAAATACAACAGAACTCGGTTTTGCTTCCGTTGCCTTCTTAAAAACGGGTTTTTAGCTTGTATCTGTATGTCTTGGCATGCTACCGTATGCTTCAAGCTAACGTGTTTTTAGCGTGCGCGCATGAATGCCGTATGTTTAAGCTGGCGTATGTTTTACCACTTTAAAATTGCGCCCAATAATACAGTGCGTTTTGTCTATGTGTAAAATACAGAAATAGCACCCATTAATGAGACTGCGCCCAACCATACGGTGCGCCGAATGGTCGTGAAAATACGGTACATATAATTCACATCACTAAAATATCTATCTATCAATCAATAGCTAGATCTCTATCCCGACTTTAGCGAGTGAGCGACCCAGAGAAGTTCAACATGTCTCCCAGGGACAAGAACCTCAGATGCGCCAACTCCCCCATTGCACTTTTCCAGTGGAACACAGACACGGAGGTATTTCAGGGGACAGCGCCTTTGATGTGAGCAATTTATAAGGCTAATTATACAAAGAGGGTAATAACAATGGAGACCGCCAAGCGCCCGTGTGTTTACCCTCTCTGTGTTTACATCATAGACAGGTCCTTGAGCCATGCGAGCGCACACGCTCACGCACGTACACACCAAGTGCGAGACGGTTGAGAAAACAGCTGGGGTAATTCTCAGTTGTTCGTATGCAGATCATAATAACAACAAACAATGAAAAGTGCCTGACATCAAAGAAAGAAACGATGCATTTCGACGCTCAAGAAAAGAAGCAAAAGACTTTTGATGCACTGACTTCCTCCAAGATTTAATTGATAGCGCTGCTAGTTGAGTTTGCTGGATGGCTGCAGGACAATGCTCGTATTATCATGAAGGCCCCTGCCCTTGGCTATCAGATCTTGTTGCTTGCATATTTATTGTATATTGTATATTCATGCCCCGCTTGTATCCGATCACCTAAATTGGCTGGTGCGTCATGATCTCCCGCGTGGGCGGTTGATTATGTTTTGGCAGTTTCTGGTTTTCATGAAGGAATCGATCTAAGAAAAAAAAAAGAAAAAGGGGGCCAAGATAACAAGCTTCATTTCACTGACATTTGCTACAAATGCTGCGCTGTCGCGGAATACAAAACCTCAGATGTTCTTCAAAAAACTCTGGACAACGGTTGTAAATCTTTCATTCGGAACATGGATTCTTTTTTTGCCTCAAAAGAATGGCTACCGCTGTACTTATCTACCTTTCATCATGCTGGCTAGTTATTGCGCATGCCAATCGCCCCATGCATTAGAAGAACATTAAATTTGGAATAACAGCACTATTCAGGTTCAAATAATGAGCATTTAATTATTGACAGGGGATGAATATTTCACAAAGCCACTGGTATTTCACTTGGATGGCCTCATGTGAAGTAGCGCTAAGGACATGAGGTCCTTCTGACCCAGAAATCCTCCTTCAAGCTCAGCAAATATTCAACCATTGCTCGAGTCTTGAGCACAGTGAGGTGTGAGTCATGACAAAGACTGCTGTGGTTAAAAACTGATTCGATAACATATGTATAGTTTGAAACTCAACATCTTCCTAAATTGGACACAACATCTCCAAAGTGGCCCCCTGAACTGTCCTTTACTATGTGCTTCGGATGAGTCAGCACGAGTTAAGCAGACTAGTTCACGTAGCTTGCAAAGGGGTAGTGTCGCCACAGTGATGGTAGCAGCAATCTGGATCCGACTCAATTTTCGCAGTTAGCATTTGCACCGGATTATATGTTTCGTACGGCCGTGCGCATCTACGACAAAGTGATTAGCCGCACACCAGTATACGGCAAGTGCCTTATTAGCATTAGCCATTATTTGTGGCAACAGAACGCGCTATTTGAATGTTTTACGTGATGTCAATTTGGGAAAGTTACCCTTTACCCACTGAGTCAGTAGAAATCCGCTGCCGGAAGTAGTGCGTATGTTTTTCAGAATAAGAGCATTATACTGTAAGTGCTACATGAAGTGTGTACTTTGCGAAAGCTAATAGCATTTTTAATATCAGTGGGCGTTCTGGCCTGTTATAACATTCTTGTGATCTTTTGAAACAGCAGTTGCGCCCCAATCCAAGTAGCGCACTCCTGTCTATAAATGCTCTTCGTCGTGGTCTTCTTCTTCTCCTCCTTCGTTTTTTCCTCTTCCTTTCTCTTCTTGGTTCATTGGCGGAAAACACCTCTTTGGTACATTCCGCCAATCACTGTACAGGAAGCGCCAAGCATTTCCAAATATAGTCGATGGAAGCAAACCAGCTTATTCAGCCCCGAGAACAAACACTCAAGACAGTCTTGAATATAAATCAGTTCCCCAAGACCACAACCATAAAGGTTGATATGTCTGATATACAGTATAAGACTCAAACAAAGCCAAGCCAAGTCAAGTCAGCTTTATTTTCAAATATGCTCTATGTGCAACATACAGCACACATGAAATTTCTTTCCTCTCAACCACAGTGCAAACAAGCAATGCCTTGAAACACACGCACACACACACACACACACACACGCACACACACGCACACACACACACACACACACTGTAAGCAGGAAAATGGGCCCGTCAGTGACGGACTGAGAGGACGGACGAAAACCCACTTCTGCCAGTGTTCAGTCCGTCGTCTTTTTTTTTTTGTCCCTTCATTCGTCAATCGTCAACAAAACAGCCTTCCATCAGTGACAGTCTGAGATTTGTCCTTGAAACCGTTTCTAACCCCATAGCCACTTGTTTGACACAGCTATGTTCTCGACATCTCTTTGGAGTTTACACTGCGGTGGGCATTCTAAAATCAGGTCTGTATCTCTCTCCATTCAATGGGGATACAGATCGACAGAAAGGATGGCGAGACATAACAAGATCTACATCCACCCCTCCGGAGAATGAACCAATAAAATGTGTCAGTCATCTTACATCCACCTCATTCCACTCCCCACAACTCTGCTCTGCAGATGTGTGGCATTTAGTTATTGATTGTAAATGGCTATCTCTCAAAAAATCAAAATAATAAGAAGAATAAATAAAATACTGAAAGGAAGACCGTAGTATGAAACTGTATTATATCCTTACATTCAGGTATTAATTGATTGGGTATCCTTATTCTGGTTGACAATTGGAATTTAATTAAATAGAGTTATAATTGGAAAATAATTAAAATGAGTCTAAATATACATAATAAAATAATTTGGTCCAGTCATCCACCCTTCTGTGAAGCAAATGTCGTTTTCAAATTTTAATTTAAAGACTTTGGTGTGTTCAGAGTAACTCTCCATAATCTCCAGATATGAGGCAAGGCAGATATTTCATTTTATGACTTTTAACAAACAGGACACAATTATCCAATTACTTCTCTGTCCTGACTCCAAAAAACCCCCCACAAAAAAACCCTAGACTCTGTCTCAGAGACGTTCTCCTGTTCCTCATTTTGTTTGGCCTGACCTCTAATTCTGACATACAGCACAAATCAAGTGCAATGGCAAACCATTTGACTTTGCCTTTTAATTTTCAGAAAGTATGCCTATTCAGACCCCAATCACCAGGTGACAAGTGGCGACAAGGGTTTGCCTCCGCTCCTTCATTCCAACACAAATTAGAGTTCTGCTTACTGTGTGGAAATTAACTAGTATTTAAAGTGCCATAGCTTTTACGTGTGTGTAAATCAGGGCTCGGGACATCCCTCTCCGTGTACATCTTCACTTTTCCAGCTGGGCTCTCTGTAGATTCGCTGTGTATCTTCTTGACTGAAGCTGACCCCCGCGTACTGACATCTTAATTACATCTTTAGGAGCCTTTGAAAGATGTCAATGCGCCAGGGACATATGGCTTCACTCTGAAGTCAGTAGGGTCAGATGAGCAGCCCTGTTGTTAGGAGTCACTCAACGACAAAGGCATACGGTTTCAATTTCCACTTGCCTCGGTTCGATTCAATTTTATTTATTCATTTATTTATTTAGCAAGCATTCATGACTTGACTTTGGGATTCACTAAGCTCTTCTCCATCCCTCCTTTATGGTCATGCTGGCAAGGTTGGTATAATGGGTAATTCATCCTCAGCCTCACAAGCAAGCCCCCCGCAATGCTTCTGACAGCTGAGAAATGTCATTACAGGCCATAATGAAGAATGAAATCAGTTATAGCATCACCACATGCGCAAAATTTAATTAGGGATCTCTGAAGGTCAGCTCAAATGCTTTGCCTATGATGTTTTCATGTGTGCACAATGTTGGGTGTGGATATAGATATTTATATATATTTCTACTTGAGATTGGAAAGAGGCGGGTCCAAAATAAAATGATGATAAAACTAGAAACATGTAAAAATGGCAGTAAACAAGCAGTGGTTTAACAAAAGCAACTGATCAGACATTGAGATTAAAATGAGGTGCAGTGCAAAGCCCTTTTTTTCCCTCATCTCCTGCGACACCTTCACACAATGTACAATTAGAGCTCATACGGGAGTGAGACATAGCCTTGGTATTGCATCAATTTGCAGATCATTTAGTCTTTTCACACACACCCGTCCTCCACTAAAACTGCACAAATCAAAGCGGCATAAAGATGAAAATAGAGCATGATGGGGGGAGAGAAAAAAAAAAGTCATGGAAATTACTTTTGTTTTTTGCACTCAGATTTTTATTTAACTTGTAAGTGATCATTCTGCCTTTTAGTTACAGCTGTCAGCCTTCATTAATGTGCATTATAAATTGCATCAAAGTGCATAAGGCAGTGTGTGATTAATTTATACAGCTCTTTACGTGGAAGGAAACTGCGCAGGTGCTGAGGAGCCTAATGACTTGGCTTGGGTGGCAAAGCTAATCGTGACCCTCCCATTTCAGGGTTTTGCGTGGCGGGGAATGCGTGCGTTTGCCACACGAGCATCACTTGTTAGCGTCAAACAGCTGACAAAAAAATCATCATACCTATACCATCACACCATTTCCCTTTTGTTAAAATGATTCCCTTTACTATTGCTGATATCGCGTGTGTGTATTTTGAAATGGTATTTGTATTTATTTTTAGCCTGCCCAACAAGGTTATTGTTTGATCTCATCCAAGCCCACGCGAAGCAACTTGAATTCCCTGCAATATGGCGGACAGGACAGAGCTTCCATTTGGCATGTTGTTGTGATTACACAAGAGACGAGGCTCACAGATGCAACCATGATGTGAGACAACCTCTTCAATTTCCCTCTGTACATCTGCTTGCTTTAACAAGCACCTATGGAGAGTACCGTGCTGTACAGAGGTTAAAAAATAAAAAAAATAAAAAAACACACACGCCCAACAAAAAAAACATTTTCTTCCCTTGCCAATGCCTTACTGTTATTAATCGACCGACTGTCCTGTACGCTTGCGACCTCTAATGGATTCCACATGACTCCAGGCCAAGCCCAGACAAGAACACGGGCCCTCGCTAACATGACAAACATTAGGCTGCACGGAAGGGAGGGGGAAGGGAGGACTTGACGGTCTCTCAGTGTCCTGTAACTGATGTGTCGCGCTCCGAGCCGTCTCCCTCGGGTGGGACGTGGATGTATCCACTCTGACAAGCGTCTCGCTCCTTCTTCTGTGTCCCGACGAGCCTATTATCATGAGGTCCCGCGAACGTTGTGCATTCTGGGAAGTGGCACATAAAAGAATGATCAGGCTAAGCTTTCAGACAGAAGTTATTCACACAGGCGGGCTCTTTGTTGAACAAAATGGAAATGCTGCGACGAGAGGTGCACCTGTTGCGTGTCCTTGCGGAGAAGCAAGCACTCACACTTGGCATTATGTGCCTTATTATTTATATGGGGCTGTCAGCTAATAATGCATGGCTCTCTCTCACCGGAGCACTTTCTGCCATCTTTGAAAGTTATGGCAAGAGGCAAGCGTGGTTTCACAGACATCTGGGGTCCGCTCACAAGGGTGTTGTCTGAAAAAGTCTTTCCCACTTACACTGATATAACGCATTTGTGCTGCCGCGAGACGGAAGCAATCTTTATCTCTTCTTCTATTTTGCAGAATAAATCAACCGACATGTTACTGTTGAGATGATGACTTTTGGACTTGAGAAATAATTTAGGAATGAATAAAACTGTTCAAACGTTAAAGTCCATTTAACTGCCTGTTAAAGTTGTTGTTCTTTATAAACGGAACAGACGGGAAACAGAGGGACGAAGTTGACCCGGATTCTGAGGTCAGACCAAGGAGGTGAAGTACAACACCGAACGCTCACTTCTCCCACCCTGTTGGGTCGAAAGCTATTGTCATTGTCTGACAACCTTGATGTCAGTCACCCCAGACCCCGAGAGGGAGATGGCCCATTCACAGCTCTGATCGACCTCAACGTATCTGTATTATGACCTCCAGGGAGCCATTTTCACCAGACATCCCAAGAATATTTGAAGTGTTGATAAGCGTAGTGGTCCAACGCTCATCCTTGTGCAGGTCTGTCAGGTCTGACCACAACTACAGGTAACGTTTGGTTGAGGTCGGGGGCATTCTGGCCATCTGGAATTTCAGGAAAACGTGGGGATTTTGCCAAAAGGCTGGTCTATTTCCACGCCGGTTGAACCACAAATCTTATATTTTATATATACAGTATATACTGTACATATACACACACACACACACATGGGGTTGTTTTTTTTAGAATACAGGGATCCCAACAGAATAACTTTTTATCTGGCTGGTTAAATCAGCAATGGTACAAATCAAGTAAACAAATAATCTATTCTTTCCTTCAGAATTTGAGAACATTCAAAAAGCCGATCTTTTTCAGCCGAAACCATTTTTTTTTAAGTGCAAATTTAGGTGGGACTGCTGAAGTGGTCTTCCTTCAGTTTCTGGTATGGCATCTATCGGTCAGTGAAATGTCAACCTTTTCATCGTAGGTGAGTATTGAGATGTGCATATGGAGCGATTTTATGTATATACATATCCATACACACACACACACACACACACACATATATATATATATATATATACACAGTATATACTGTATGTATACATACCTGTACATACATACATACCCTGCCCGAAGACAGCAGGGATAAGCTCCAGTACACCTGCAACCCTCATGAGGATAAACAGTTCAGATGGAAATGTCCATCCATGATCCACACATAGGCAACCATTCACACTCACAATAATACCTAGCGACAATTTAGAGAGTTCAATTAACCTACAGTGCATGTTTTGCGTTGTTTTTTGGAATGTGGGAGGAAACCAGAGTACCCAGAGAAAACCCACACAGGCACGGGGAGAACATGCAAACTCCACACAGGAATCAACCCCTGCATCTCTCCACTGTGAGGGGGAATTGACTTGACGTTCTAACCAGTCGGCCACCTTGCCGATTGGATATGGATAGATAGATAGACTCATCCATCCATTTATCCTCACGAGGGACATGGGCGTGCTGGAGCCGATCCCAGCTGTCTTCGGGGGAGTAGGCGGGGGTACCCTCTGAAATGGTTGCCAGCCAATCTCTCTCTCTCACTCTATACACAGAGAGAGAGAGAGAGAGAGAGAGAGAGAGGTGAATGTGTCACTGCATCAGTGTTTTCCTTCCTAGTTGCTGCTTAGCCTGAAGGGGTTAAGGGCATTGTTCACTTATGTGAGAGGGACATTTTTTATGCACGAGTGAGCCCTGATTAGAGGGTGAGTCTTAATGACAACTAATTAGCGAATCTCTTTAGCCCTGGCGTAATGATCAAACGAGCTGTCATCGGGTACCTGATACAATGATCCTCTCACTCCTGATATGATATTTTATTCCTCTGCAATTATGCAGCCCCCACTGCACCACATGTGTTTATTGCCTCAAGCACACATGTCAAATTAAAGAGCAGCTTATGCACCTGATATTTAATTATTGCCCGCTGCACCACCATGCACAATGGGAAAATGTCAAAGGCGGTAATCTACACTGCTTCAAGCACGGGCGATTGGGGCGCTGCGATCACCATGCATTCGAGCGCACGCAAACAAATCGGAATTATGAAATCGTCAACATAAATGGAAACATTTCCAGCTTGTGTATACTCAGTTGATCATTATGTGGCGTGCTGCCACATCACTCTAGTAGTGCTTACCGTTGGGAGAAAAAAAAATGCATATCATTACAATTAATTTTTTTTTTTAAATAACACCTTTGTATTCATTATTTCATTCATTCTCCAAACCTCTTTTGCGCACTATGGTGGTGGGTATGCTTTTTCAGTAAATGTCATGGTTTCAATTAGCAGAGGAGTTAAGTATGAAACTACAGAGAGAGAGCATTTTCTTGTTTTATAGAAATTGCATGCCTCACAATTTCACAAAGAATATGATTCTTCATCTGTGTGTTCCTAAATTGAAACACATTTGCAAGAGAGAGCATATCCATTATGACTGGATTCCGACTGTGTTTGTATTAAAAAGAACAAAAAACATAACATGATCTTTCAGCTCTCCCTGTCATCAACGCAGCATTTCAAATGTATATTTGGACAATATCTGGAGTGACATTATTCTCCTGCCGACTTCCCCCTTCCAACTTGATTATTCCCTTTCCTTACTGCTAAGTGCTATTCAGATTGAAGTTAACATTGTGTTGCAGTCCCCTAATTATACGCTTGCAATAAGTGTTTAATTTTTTTCCCCCTCACTTGGCCTGATTGATTTTGTCAAAGCTTTTTTGAGTATCTCCATCTCAGTTTGAAAACAGGGGGGGTGGGGGGGTTCCATTTGAAAAGGACAAAATGGAACTCAAGAAAACAATTATTGGTCCATTTCCCTTTTGCATGTTTAGCTTTGCTGTATTTCTGTAAGCACCAGTGGGAGGACTTCATTCTTTCACATACTGACTGTAAGGAAAGCAATTAAGAAGCTTCACTTTTTTTTTTAATGAACTCATTGAATTGAAATATTAATTGCTCGAGCTCTGATGAATTCTGGAGGTAGCTCTGCCGTTATGATTGACTTAAACCTCCCCTTACGTGTTCATGTCAAAGGTAATAAATCTGAGACGAACACTGGAACATTAAATCCATCCTGCCTTGTAAAATTTGATTTGCGACAGGGGCATGGCCCGGCATTGTAAACATTCAGAGCTCAGCCTAAACAAGGCAGCCTTCAACACAAGTTGTTCCCTGGAAGTTGTCATCAAAGTTAAGCCAGAGCGTTTAGTTTGCTTGCATAGTTGTTTTACTTTTGTGAGAAGAAGAAAAAAAAAATAAAATAATAATAATAATAAATAAATGTGCTTTTTGCAAGGCACATCGCATTTCCATTTTGACAACACCAATCTTTGAGAGGAGATGTGTTTATTTTAAATTGCAATATTATTGAGTGGGAGATCTCCCTAACGCGGGCGCACCACCCTGACGAGCAGCCCACTGACTGACTGCTCCACGCTGGTCCCCCGGTGGACGCAATGTTATCTTCCCACCGGTTCTGCTGTACAGTTTGTGATAAATGTTGATTGATGTTACAGGTTTGTGGAGCTAACTGATTGTGTAGGCCAGTGAATCCCCAAATGAGGCCTTCATTTAAAAGCAGCTTGTTTTTCCATTTGACAATTTGACATCATTTATTCCTAAGCAAATGTGTCAGTATGCGGAGTCAATGCAAGGTTGCTTTGCAAAAAAAAAAGATGTCCATGAAAGCAAATGACTTTAATGTTAATTACATTTCAACGGCAAAGAACCTCGCAGTCTGTAAATAGTGTTCAAATCAGAGCTGTACACACATGTGAAGTAGATGCAGGGAAGAATGCAGTGTGGGGAGCGGGGAAGTTTCTGACAGGGTGCCCCAGATGCCAGTATAACCCAGATGTTGTAGTGTTGCTCCAAAAACCACAATCACAACATATGGTAATTGCTACAGAATTATTTTGGCCAGTGCCCTAACCAGGGGCTGATAAAATGAAAAGCCTGCAACTGCTACCGGGGTTCCGCGGAATGAACAGCTGCCAAATCTAACACGATATGTCAATCCGCTGAGGGAAGAGCCACCAGGTAAAGCCATCAGGGTGAACGATGGCCACAGAGTCCTGCGGGGACACGGGTGAATAAATCCACAGATGTCTCAACATTCTGTAAAAAAGAAAAAAAAGTTGATTGTTTATTTAGCTCTTGTTTGACCTGAATAATGGAGAGAGAAAAGAGCTCTCAACTCTCCGGCCGCAGACAGAGCATCTGCATTGGAGTCGTTACGGGACATACAGTATGTACACCACAATAAAAGCAGTTCCCGTTGGATTTTTGTCAAATGCAGTGGATCAGTTTCTAGTGTTGTTAGGGCAAATTGTTTCAGACATAATCCGTGTACAGATAAAACATTTCATCACACTAAATGGTATGACTTAGAAATCACCTCGGATTTGTAATCATTGAACTCTCTGTATTTGTAAATGCAGATGGGGGGTTTTTGTTTGTTTTTTGCTGTTTAACATCACTGTGGTGTGTTTATGTTTCAACGCAGTTGAAATCAGCCATTATTCTTCCAAAGTTCAGAAGCAGCCGATGTGGTAGAAAATGAGCCTTGTTGCATTTCTCAAGTGAGTGTTTTAAGCTGGGCGTAAACACAAACATGCACGCTTTAATACACTTGTGAACGCCAACACAGACCACAGTACTCGCATATGCCCAGAGAAAAATACACACCGAATCCACCCAAGCAACATGAAGAGCCGAATATATGAGGGGGACGCATTGGCCACCACCTCTTCTGAGTTTTTAGCTCCACCATCTGGTCTTCAATGACACAGTCCCCAGTTCTGCACAAGCACTTGCTTTGCCACAAACCAAGTACAGAGCTGCACATTCAGGCAAGGAATATTACAGAGCACTTTATTTTTTTTTACCTTGACAGAAAAATTTGAAGAACTGGGAAAAAAATTAATGAATAAATAAATAGTGTGTTGCAGTGGGGGAAACTAACTGCAGCATTGTGGTTGTCTGAAAGAGTGTCGTACTATATTGCTTGCGAAGAGAAACTCATACGCTGAGGTTTTTGCTCACTTGACTGGTAGAGGAAGGAGGGTGGCTCACTTTAACGGAGATCATTTTATCAGAGACTTTATCAAGACTCATAGGCTTTTGAAGAGAAGCCAAAGGGATTGTTCCTGGCAGGTTACACAAGCGCCGCCTCCATCAATTATTCTTTTGCTTGGAAAATCTGACATGGTTTTTTGCGTGATTACGTGCCGCGGGTCGGGAGCGATGTTTGTTATAGTTGGAAAATGCCTCCTGAATTGTCAAGAACATACACGATTCACATTCAATGCCCATTTGTGCTATTCTCAAAAAGAGCAGAAATGTTGTTGCAAACCCATTTTAGTCATTTTTTAAATTGACAGTCCTGGTGATGCATCTCAACAAATGCAGACAGCACAGATTCAATAGTTGGTCAGGTGAACTTGTCTGGAATTCTCTGCAGTGTCGTTTCTCTCATGCAAGCTGGTGGCATTTAATTGCAACCCAGCTTCTCCTGAGAGAGGCTCACTAATTTCTGTTAGCGTGAGATGAAGGTGGCAGCAAAATGAACACAAAGTCTTTCAAAATATATTACACGGTTACAAAACAAAGGAGTCCATCGGGGGAAAGAATGGAAACATGTTGGCAAAGTCAGTCTCCAGACCTAAACCTTATGGAGCATCCTGGTAATGAGGAGACTTGTCTCACATTCGTTATTTGATGTCAAACCCAAATGATTTCAGTCTGCGGCAACAAGAATGGGAGTCGCCGAACTGTTTCAATACTTTTAGAGGGGAGTGAAATTGAGAATGTTTTTCAAGCCTTGAAGCCTCTTCACTACGGTTATGGTGCTCCTTTTTAGGGCTGAACACACTTGGGTGACCGAGATCAGTTCCAATTGAAGTTAAAATAAGAAATTAATCATTTTCTTGCATGTGAAAAAAATACAATATATACTTCACTTTTCTCTTGACTTTAAAAAAAAATGTACCCACGTCCTGTTTGACTGTCATTGTCTTTGATATTGCTTTTATTGTCATACCAAGATTCTTACATCGATTGCAAGGATAACTTTTATAAGTGACAATGAAATCACAGAGAGTATCCATAAATGTAATGTAAATTTTAACTTAAGTGTTTTACTGTTTATTTCCAGCCCCTACAAGATTTTGAATGTAATTACACTGCTTTCCAAAAATTACAATCACTCCTGAGTTTTTTTTCCCTCGTGTGCGTGTGTGTGTGTGTGTGCGTGTGTGTGTTCTGTAACATGCCCTTAATTTGTATGCAAAGCATACAACAATGACCCCATTCCATTTTACCATTCTTGTTTATAATTTGCCGAGTAGAGAACACGAATGGGGCGGGTTTAGCGTGGATTTAAAATCGTACACAACATAAAAGAACAAAACCAAGAGGCGTCTATTAGCCCTAAATGATCTATAACAGCGTGATCCCAGGAGAGTCTCCCCTAAACGAGCAAATAAAAACCATTGTCATGGCCCAGATTTGAGGCAAATCCCTTATTTGGAGCATGAATCTGTGAGGCTTTGTGGATAATTAGTGAACATGCCCAGGAATGTTAGCGGGGCTTGGCAGGTGCATTTGATCTGCGGCAAGAGGCAAAAGCACTGTTGACAGAGAGATGGCAGGAGGAGAGCGATAGGAGGGCAAGTGGGTGGAGGAAAAGAATATTTCAAAGCTTCGGGGCCGCTTTGACTAATTCTCAACCTCATTAGAGAACGGCCGCGTAGCGGTTTTAGATAGACTTATCAGAGAAAAAAACCCCACAATTATCGTTCAGGTTGTGAACTTTATTATTCTAGAATATTTTTTTTTAATGTTACTCTTAAAAATAAAAATAAAAAAGCAGGAACCGACGTACACCCCTCACATAGAGCATATGCATCTAAAACTCAAATTTAAATATGGGGGATGGGGAGTACAAGTGTGATCTGAAAAGAGTCCCCCTCCCTCCCCATTGTAACACGGAGGAGTTGCTTAATTCGTAGCAAATCATAAACATCCAATACAAATGTTTGGATTTTGTACCTCTAAAGGTGCTGTCTATCAAATTCATGGACTGTAATAAACAATTACGCAGCTAAATACATCTCCCTCTCCTGAATTATTCACGTTATTGTGTGTGGCTCGCATGTGTTCAATGACGCCCAATTAGAGCAGAGACGCTAAATCTCATTTGCAGATGCCAGAAGCAAGGTTTTTATATTAGAGCTAATATTTGAAAGTCAAATTAAAGTTGAAACAGCCAGTAATAACTGTTAATTAACTCTGTTTTTGTGTTGTTTTCTTTTTGCCTTTGACAAAGCAGAATGGTGTACAAGCTTCACAAGGCTAGTGCTTAACATTTCGGACCACAAAGATACATTTCAAAGCGCTGAATTATGCTTTTGATGTGAGTATTCTCGGTAGAGTAGATATTATTTTAAGATCTCTTTGTTCAAAAATTCATTTTTATTATCGCTGTCTGAAATGCAGAGTAATTCCCCACATAACTCGCCATTGCTGCAATTAACATCTTCGATCCAGTTCATATTGCTGATAATTTATACAGACGATGCGCCTCCCCTGTGATAGCTCGCAGGGATCGAGCTCCCTCGCATTTAGAGAATCCCTCTCATGCTGATGAAAATGGAATGTGAAACTTTAATGAACGGCGGTCCACTGTCACCGTAATAAAGACTTTTGAAACAACACCGAGGCCAGTTCAACAAGTCAGCCGACAGCAACGCCGGCGTGGTGACATCAAACCAATTAAAACGGACGATAAATATTAACAGCGGCGGGTGTTAACAGAACATGACTGGGAAGCTGAGCTGTAAACAAGCGCTGGATGGGCGATCATTAAAACTGAGTCACATCGGGCTGCACAGCAAAGCGAAATTGAGATTGAGACACTACAATTCGTCGGAATGATGTAATGCTGAAAAAGACACTGATGATGATGATCTTGTGACTGATGAGGACTACAGACATTAGAACGTGTATGTTGTCGTTTTGCAACCTGATGAACATATTCAAGGGTGTAGCTTTAAAATATACAGTATACTTTTTTTTTTTAATGGGGGGTTGAGGTAGGCCGTAATATGAAAATACAGTGATACCTCTACTTACGAAATGAATTGGTTCTGGAAGAATTTCTTAACTAGAAAATTTTGTAAGTAGAGACGCTTTTTCCATGTAAATGCCAGAATCCATTCCAAGCCCCCCCCCCCCCCACCCCAAATTCAGACATAAATGTTTTATAAAGCATAAAACTGCATCCACATATGTAACAAATATATGTCACAACTAGATGATTGCACAATAAATGAGAGTTGCGCATAGTGTAAAAAACAAAGAATAAAGAATAAAAATGATGGTCATTTAACTTTTAACTGTGTCCTCATCGGTTTTTTGCCCTCTTTAGTTCATGTTCTCTCTCAGAAGTGGTTTTTGCCTGGCGTTTTGTAAAGAACTGATTCAAGTATGTTTCCTTTTGTCGTCTTTTAACAATCCTTCGAAAATGTCCAAGACAAACATCAGCATAGTGAGCGATTGCCCGACTGGTGAACACTTTTTTTTCTGGGTGATTGACATTTACATGGCCCGAGGGGGTGAATGACGAGGACGCTGCATCGACACAGATCTCTCTCTCTATCTACACACATAGACTCATATGGTAGCGGTCCCTCTTAGCCAATGGGATGCCAGGAAGATGCTAGGTGTTAGCCAATGGCAGGGCAGCTATAAGAACGTTATGTTCAGGTAGCTCGGATGTGCGAGTAGCGGATCGTACTGTATTTTTCCCTTTTGTATCTTGAAATTGCTTTCGTAACAAGAGGCAATATTTTCCTGTTGAGGCGTTTCGTAACTCAAAAATTTCATATGAAGAGACGTTCGTCGTACAATGCATTCTTGCCTGTACGCACTGTTGGAAACGGAAATACTAAGGGAAATGTTGAAACAATTTATTGGAAATTGTTTCACCCTTACTTGCTTGCTGTGACACGAGATGCGATTGAGCTTATGCAGGCATAACGTAGCTGAAATGTTACACTGATTTAGTTCAGGTCAGAACAGGTTGTGTTGGGGCAAGGGTCGAAACCCCTTGAAGGAACGCACCCCAGTTTTGATTAACCCTTTCAGGGACAGCGGTTACTGTAGCGGACATCTTATCATGTTGTCGGGTTACAGCAGCGGTGGGCAAACTGCGGCCCGCGGGCCCGTTTGTCTTCTTAATCCGTCCCGCCAAAGGTTGGTACACAAGATTCGATGTGAATGACTGCCTTCATTTCATATGGACTTTCTTCTACTATATTACATTAACGATCGATTCATAACAATGGAAGTTCCGGATCCTAGAAGCCCACAGTAGCGCCGAGTCAAGCAACTCCCCTTCGATACGAAGGAATAACTGTGTCCGTGCTGCTATTTTCTATCATTGGATCCAAATCGGCTATACGTAAGTGACTCTTTATTACAGTGAGTTTTACTGGAATCTCTAAAAAAAATGTATTTCATTTATTTACATTAACGTCCTGTAGATCATGGCATCCAAACGAAGAGGAACGGTAATGACCACGGAAGAGAAAGTGTAATGCATCCGATTAAGCAAAGCGGGTTACAGAGTACGAAACATTCAAGAGACGCTTGGAGTTGGAAAGACTCAAATTTACGAGACTTTGAAAAACAACAAAGCAATTCTTTCTCAGTGCGATTCTGGCAATTTCCCTGCTCAGAGTGAATTGCTTGCGGCTCGGCGGACAGTCGAGTAAATGAACATTTCCTGGAATAGTTTGTTATAGTGCAAAAAAACCTTCCGCAAACTGGACGATAAGAGAGAAGGCGAGCTCCATTGCGCTGTGGCCATCGAGGACTTCGAAACGTTCCGTGGTTGGCTTCAAAAGTTGGTTGCACGACATCAGCTGAGCAACGCTGTCTTGTGTGGTGATTGAGGGGTGATCAAGTTAGAGACAGTCAGTGAGTGGAAAGAAAAGCTACCAAGGTCTGATACTCGTCTCATTTTGTAGCAAATAGTCCTATTTTTTTTACACTGTATTTTGTTCATATACCTGTACTGTATACTGCAGTTTTGGGGCAATATATTGTTGCTTGTGTTGTCACACAAGTATGTTGTTAACATACTTGGACGTTCATACAGGACATAAATATAGTTGTTTCACTGTTCTCATTTAAAAAAGTATGTTAATACTTTGATGCTTTTGTTCTGTTGATGTTTGGTATGGACTGTCAACATATGCAGTTTTTTATATGTACTGTATCTTGTGCTGACCCAGCCCGCCTGTCAAATTTTAGAAATCAATGTGGCCCCGAGCCAAAATGTTTGCCCATCCCTGGGTTACAGGGTGCATAAAAGGGTTAATTTCCTTTCACAGATGTAGATATAGACAGCTAATTTAACAAAACACTTGGATCCTTTTCAAACTAGCCCAAGGCTGGTCGCAGTTGAGAAGATCACTACCATCAGAAATTAAATGTTTGGTCAAAGCATAGTGGGGGATCAGTTTGCCAGTGAACCCCGCTTAGTCTTAGAATGCATCACTTGTGGTCCCATTTAATAATCCGTCGTCATTATAAAATGCGAATTGCATTGGCTTCCCTGAGAAACTCGAGCTCATACCGACCATGTTTTAGTGTCAGGAAAAACAGAATATTCCTCACGCTGACTCAAAGATAAAGGTGGTTTTTTCAACTATACAAAGGCTGAAAAAGAGAAACTTTGGCGACTGTCGCAGTTCCTAATAAATGGGCCGTATTAATGCATAACTTGAATATTCGCTCTACTTAATGGGCCCACATTGTTGAATTATCTATAGGTCTCAGTGATTCAAAAAGGACCATCAAACCCAAACTTGCCGGCAGTGTCTTGTAATTGAATAATACATTACATGTGGCAATTACTTCTGTTAGAAGCAGACTGAGAAATCAATAACCAAGGGATCAAATCAAGGACTGTGAAGCTCTTGTTTCTACTCCCCTTGTGACCAATTACATCAGCACAGTTTAAACACCTGCAGTGTCACAGTGAGCTGTCACACACACACTATCGTGCAATTGCTGCGTCACACACGCACACTGCACACGCGCTCTTCAAAAAAAAAAAAAAGACGATTCACAAAATTCATTTATTTGGGGACTGAGAGATGAATAAATGTTGCTGCCGTTTGGACTATTGTGTCCATAAATGCCTCAAACACTGCGACAGAATTGTTGGGCGAGTAATGCTTTTTGGTTGCAATCATACGCCCTCATGGGGTAGCCTGACCTGGAGCTATACATTATGCACTACTTTTTAGCTTCAGGCTGTTTCTTCTCAAGACGTACAGTATGTAGTGCGATTAAGAGAGTGTGAAATGGGCTGTTTTAATGAACATATTGCCTGACACAAAGAAATGGATCCAGTTCTGAAGGCACAGTGTCACTGACCTGAACCCTTGGCCTGTTGGTGGACAAAATGTGTTTGATTTGCAATGTCCGCTGCACTTAATAAGGCTCATATCAGGTCACATTAAAAGTTGATGGTACTGCCGGGGGCCCATGTATGAGAATGTTGGCCGTATCCGAGGCCTTGTTCTGTTCACCAAATTGTAGCCCACAACTTGACTCCAGAATTATCCCGAATTTTGAAGAACAGATCGTCACGATTCACATCTGAAACATGAACCCTTTCAGGGACAGTGGTTACTACAGTGGACAGTTTATCAGGTTGCAGGGTGCACAAAAGGGTTAAGGTGGGATCAAATTAATAGAGAAATTGAGCTACACGACAACTTGTGACAATTTATCCACTTGTTGCACTGAGTGCTCAAATAAGCAACGGCGTCACTCTGTCCATATGGAAAAGGTCATCCTGAAAATGAATCCAAAGGCGGCAACAGCAAACAGAAAAATCTGACTCATCTACGAGATGTGATTATCGCAAATTCTGATAATCGTGATATGAAATTGTCATGCTGGTTTTTATTTATTTGATTAATTCATGCCTACCGTGGATACTCGTAACAGGAATCCAACCATTTGCTGTCCCTGACTGATATAGTCATCAATTCTGTTTTTCACGGCGCGTTGAAGAGCGTCTCCCCCAAATTCAGGTTTTGTAGAGTTGCATTGCTTTGGATGCGTCGACAATTTTTGTCACAGTCGTGGGAAAGATGACTAAATTGACTAAATGACAAACGGCGTGTAAAAACCCCACACTCGAGTCAGCATCTCCCAAAGTACGTTTTTGGTGTTTTATAGAAAATAACAAAAAAGAATGGCCTCAAAGTCAATGTTTTGCTAATTTTCTTCACTTTTTTGTTCCGAAACCCATGTTCTCTGCTGATTACCAAAGTATGGTGAAAGAAAAGAGTCTACTCTTTTTTTGGGTAGTTGTACTGCTTATGTTGTAAACTGACACAAGTCTGTGGGTCTCGCAAGATCAGTGGAAGTGCTCTAAGACGGCTGGCAATCTGGGAAATTTGGCTTTGGCAATAGCTGGCAGTGAATGAGTTAATCATCTCAAACCTTTGGTTCGAATGAACACTGAGACGAAAGCATGGCAGCAACCCTATGTTTCATTTGCGCTTTTAATGCGCTGTGGTCTGCTCTCTCTCATCTGAGAATAGATCATCAAACTAAGGCTGTCAATACTCAGCAACACACGCAGGTCCCTGCAAGCAATAATAGCCTGGAGTCAAAGGATGCATGTTCCATGATAGATTGATAGAAATCCCCCAACGTATTGTTTGTTTACTTAAGACCAGGTGCCTAATAGAGGGAAAATGTAAACTGCCATAGCTTCATATTTACTTATGTTATTGAAGAACACAGCATGTCCAAAACAGCCGCATTATTAATTAGGGTTGAACACCTTGCCAAAGGCACTTCAGCAGCAACTGAGCTCATCAAAACACGTTGAAAGACACAAGCGGTAGCGGCACCTGCCATCAACTGCCACTCATTTCAACGTCTCGGAGTTCCAGAATGGGGGTGGGGGGGGGGGGGGGGGGTACTGGTAAACAGTGGAAGGAAGGGACAGTCATGAATAAAAAATCACAAGCAGAACAGCGGCAGCAAGTTGCTCTGATGTAGAGATGGAGAGAGAAGTGCTTGAGCGAGTTTTACGGAAGGTTAAAACATCCACAGGCGAGCTAAACGAAGACACGCGCAACCAAAGGACTTCACATGCATCAAACGAAGCCGCGACTTTGACTATTCTCTGTGGTGGCCTTGCTTTGCATATTTCACACGGCGGTGGGTGTCTTATCAACGAACACCTTTTTTGTTGACGTGCAATGTGCTTTGCATGCTTTGTTTTCAGCCAACCCACGACGCAATCTGTTGCTTTGTTTGATAAATCACACGGGCGGCGTTCACAGAGCTGCGCAGTCCTGCCGCTCGTCGAAAATATAAGATGGCAATGTTTGTTTAGAGAACATAAAAGCCTCTATATGACCTATGATTCCAGGCAGACCTTTAAAGAAATGGAGGACAATCAAAAGGACAAATGGGACAGGCCTCCCCTGTGAGGTAACAAGATGAATGTGAACCGGCGCGTTGCTTCTGTGATGTCTTTGACCTGCAAAGTTCAAAGCTGCTCCCAGACTCCGGACCCGCGCCCAGCGAGTGAGCGCCTCTGACAAAGGCTTTGTTCATAATAAAGTCAATCCTCCATATTGTTTCCCTTTGAGCTCGACACCATTTCAACAGGGAACGGACCTGCAGACGTAAAGGTTGGGCTGCACGATATTGAAGAATAATCTCATTGTGATTCTTTCAAAACCTGTAACCATTGTAAATAGCACAGCCGCCTTATGCTGTGTTTTCTGAGCTATTGCTAATTTATTATATTTATTCTACAAATATATTGCTAATGCTATATTTTATGTTGCACTTGTACAGTTCTTTTCTGAAACATTTATTTTGTGCAATGAAACACTGTCCCCACCTCCCCCCAATTTTGCTGCTGTAGACTGCAAATTTCCCCAGTGTGGGACAAATAAAGTTGATATTATCTTATCTCCCCCCCCCCCCTCAATATTGTGATTTAATATGCATTTATTTTTTTCAGGTCCTTTTCCCATGTAGTTCTTCAACAAACACGTGCAAAAAAAAATCATCTGTATTTCAATCAACAGTATTCGATTCATTTGACATAAATGTTTTAGTTTTATAGGCCGAATTTTAAAATAAAGGCAATCAACCATGAATTAATAGAAAAGACGTTTTCTTGATCCGCTTCAATTAGTTCACTTGCTCAACACGTTGACTTGCAATCTTTTCAGCGTTCACTACGCCAACTTCACAGGATTCAACCGAGCATCTTTCAGGAAACAATGATATATAAACACGTGGCCTGCACTTCTTCAGCATTGAACTTATCTTGACACTGAATGAAAGAATAAGTATCTCTCTCTATTTCTATAAGTAAAGCCGACTGATGTAGCAGAGGTGCTTTATTTATTTATTTATTTATTTTTCAAATTGCAGCCTTTGCGATTTGAAAAATTGTGTTTCACGACATCACCACGTTGATTTGAATTCCATCCATTGTTCAGCCCCTACAAGCCCTACCACCATAAATACATCACACGACACCTGGCATTCACCCCATATCGCTACAATTTCATTCCTCCGAATGCTGAAAAACGTTTTTGTTGCCGGATAAATGTGACATGCATACTCAACCTGTTCAAGCACCCCTATGTATACTTATCGTTGCGCCGGCACTGTTCTCAACAAGTGTGGCCTTGTAGCGGGTGCATAATGAGCCTCTGTTTCAAGGGACACGTTATGTGGTGGCAAGGAACAAGGCGGTGTGCTGTGGAGCAACAGGATACCCGTCTGCCCCCCCCCAGCACCACCGCCACCACACCCCTGCTCCGGTATGAAGGGAGGTGCCCCAGCCTGCGGTCATAGTTAACCACGGCCACGCAGCGAAGGCTGGCTGCTGCGGTGCCGCCGTTCCTCCTGAGACACAAGGGTGAGAGAGACTTTGAAGTCAAAAGTGTGACTGGGAGACAATATGAGATGTCAGGCTGTGTGATGTCAGGCAAAGGTGTCGGGAGAAGGCCAGACCATACAATCGTTTTGGTGGATGACCATCAGCTTTCTGCAACAAGCTACAAAAGTGCAAGGTGCTGTGCTTTCAATCAGTGACTTCCAAAAGCAGTGTACCAATAGTTGTCAGCGAAGTAATCACTGAATTAAATGTTGAAACTGCGCAGACGTTATTTGTCATTCCTACTTGACGTTGTGTACCTCTCTCGTGGTCACAAAGGTAGTGAGACAAATCATTTCATTCAAAAAGGCATTTTGTTCTACAGACAAAACTCGAACTGTCTAAGGATGTCATAAAACCTGTAACCATTGTAAATAGCACATCCACCTTATGCTGCATATATGCGGTTGCATATATGCTTATATCTATATCTTGTATTTATATTGCATTCTATACTGTGTACAGCTCTTTTTCTGAAACATTTACTTGTGCATGCAACACTTTGTTTTTTTCTTTTGTACCCCCCCCCCACCCCTACCCTAATTCTGCTGCTGTAAACTGCAAATTTCCCCAGTGTGGGACACGTAAAGGTTATCTTATCTTATCTAAAACAAACCATTCCAAATATCTCTACATACAAGTGTCTTTCATATTCATCATTCACATCCAGGCCAAGTTGAAGACAAAATGGTATCACCGCTCCAGTAAATGCCTTCTCTATTTGATTGAAGCCAGAACATTTGTATGTGCAGAGATATACAGTAGGTGTATGGCTATATGTATATGCGGTATACATCCAGTGTTTGATCTGAAGACCTCGAGATGAGTAGCAGTTTCTTCATTAGCAAGCAAGGCCCCGGGAGGCTGCCCTCTCATGACGATTAAGGCCTGCACGTTGCGCATCTCTTTTACTAGAATATCAGATCTTTATCAAACACACATCTTAAAAACCCCGGTGTCATTTACATTTAAACAGATGCTGTGCAGCAGCCTGCATATGTGAACAGAACGCCTTCTTTACATTTCAGCGTCCTCACAGGGCATTTCGACTCCTACAAAAGGGGCCTTCAGAGAGCGCTGTAAAAGAGTGCGCGAGTGTGTACAAGAGCAAACTCTATTGGCATGAACAACACACTTTAAGTCTGTTTTTGTTGTCTTTACAAATATCTTCCTCACAGTATAAATCAACCTCAGTGATGGCTGGTGTTTTAAATGTGACCGAAGGCGTTCGGAATGATTCTGGGTGTTCATTCGGCAGGCTGCAGATAGACGTGAGGGAAATATAAATGTACATTACAAGACCACATCCCACTGTCATGTGCCCATGTTTTGGCCAGATAATTCAGCCAGTTGCGATATCCTTATGCAAAGCATTTCAAAAATTAGAATAGTCATTCATTTTAATTATACTGTTTAAATTACAGAAATAAAGTAGTTGGCGAAATGTATCATTTTGAAACAAATGAATATGCTGATCGACCAACTGCATAGACTGTGAACTGTATGTCGTCTCTGTCCGGCTATCTAAATGTTGCTGAGCAAGCACAATTTAAAAAAAAAATTTAAATTAAAATTAATTTTAATTAATGATTTGAACTGGTAAGCAAAATGTATAGAGTACATAATATCATGGACTTCTTTCTATACATTACACAGTGGAAGTATTAGTAGTGGCACAGGAGAAAAGTGATGTTTTGTTTGGTTTTCATATATTTTAAAACAAAAAGAAAAGATGCCGTGTGAATAGGATTTCTGCAGAATATTCACTGTTATGCATATTTGTGCATGGACCCGCGGCCCTTTGCTGCCATCTTCAGTACCCTAAGTGACTCTACAGTATTTTAGGTTATTTCCCCTAATTTATCGACACAGTGGATGTGGAGAAATTTGAGGTGGAATTGGCTTTCTTTTTCTTTTCTTTTATGTATTTATTTTATTTATTTTGCCATAATCAACATATTTATTACTAATCACAGTTAATGGTGATGATGATTTGTTCATTTGCGCTTGGACCTTTGGTCTGTGTAACATAGTAAGCAGTTATTTTACAACTTCACATTTAGAAGAAAATGGAAAAACAAAAGAAAAAAATATTTAATTTTATATTTCGGTTGGTGGAGTAATTGACATAAATGGACAGACATATATCTATAGGGAAAGAAAGCAAAGGATGCTTGATTTATGCTTGAAATATAAAGCGTTTTGCAAGTTTAAAGGTCAAGCGTTATGAACACAAAATACAACAGTTGAAGATGCTCTCCAAATATTGTATATAACAGAAAATCTTAAAATATTTACGACACAGCATATTGCACGTGGACAGTGGCATCTATCAGCAGGAACCGCAACTGCTTACAGCCAAGTCACCACATTGGTAAATGGCGCCCTCGCGTGGCTGATTGCTCGAATAACAGCGCAGCTCTTTAATTTTGTACCTTCTGCCATTATATGTACCGGTAACCAACAGCAAATGAATTACTTTCAGGTCAGTTAAAAGAAATTGCATCATTTCCCACAGCACATTTGATGATCTCTGAGCCAGAAACTGACGTTGGATTACCCGTCCACACTATACAGGATTATCATGACTTTTTGTACGGATAAGTATTGACAAAAAAAGTACAGGTTATATCACTCGAAAGGCAGAACGACAACACAGATGCAGCACAGTCTTTATTCATTTCATGAACAGTTGCCGAAGATGTTGAGCCACATGGAAGCGGTAGAGGGCAGAGCAGATTCATGTTATTTTGTTTTATTACCTAATTTTCTTATGTATGCCTCACTGTAACATGCTAGACAAGAATGCTGGCTGCACCTGGTATTAGTTTATTTTACATCATGTAGCTGGGCCTTTTTGTGTTGTCAGATGTTTGATTGGAAAGTCAAAGTTGTCAGGGGCACATTCTAAAGTTTCCCCTCATACAAACATTATCCATCTATTTTTTTTATGGCACTTGTCCTCACTAAATTCACAGGTGAGCTCGAGCCCATCACATCGGAGTTTGGGCACCCTACTCGCTTGGACTGGTTGCCAGCCAAATGCGGCGTATAAAGGTTGTGTTTGTCTTAAAAAAACATTCTGGACTGAACAATTAATGAGGGAATAGCTTAATTAACTCCCACTTTGTCAAACAGATGGTGATTAGGCTAAAGTGACAGTCACTCGTCCCCAGACAGTCCAGAGAGCCAACGTCTGGAACATTTCGATCACCTTCGAACTATCGCAAACGATATCTCTCAGCGCCTTAATTAGTGGTTTGGTTTTTACACATGGCTACTCACGTCCAAGAGAAGCCCTCTTCTGTCTCCAATCATCTGAGATTTAGACCACATCAGACCATAGTCAGGGGAGAGTTGAGGCATATTCAAAGCAACCATCAGCCACCGCAGGCATGTTATGAATAAGACCATTTATCTCTTGCACTACAAAGTGATCACCGTTCTTGTTAAGATATCATTTGTTCACACAATGCTACTAAAAAGAAGGTTGCGCACGACAAATGTGAGGGGGGGAGGAAGAAAAATGGCCTTTTGGGGGGGAGAGACTTTACGTCAATTCTGTATTGGGCCGAACAATGAATCAAATTCAAATCAACATCACCATCTAGCAGAATGCAATTTTCAAAAACTTGTTTGCATTATTGTTGTAATTTGATTCATGACTTAGTGACTTATGTTTCCCCACACTTTTTTTTTGGTATAATTCACTCAAGTTGTCGTAGTCAAAAACAGACTGCTAGTACAAGTAAGTTGCAAACTCCAATTGAAGGGACTAATTAGTGGACTGTCTTCGTCAGCCTAACCTGATGAAAAAACATGTATGCATAGTAAATGTGTAACACAGATTAATTTATTGCTTGTGTTTGTTTAAAAAAAAATCATCTGAATCGAATCGATTCAAATGCCCGCGTTAATATGAAAGGACCTGCGACTGTGCAGTGTCGTGGAAAACCAACAGTTTAAAAAGGTGGCACAGACATTCCAAACAGGATACGGAACGCTAAATCCAATCGAATGGCAACCTAAAGAATTCAAATTGAAATGAGTTGCGAGGTTCTTACCAAGGCCCTGTCCGACCGATTTAACAGTCTCTAGGATGTTATCCGGTCGATCAGAGCATTCCAATCAAATTCTCCCCGGTTATAACTTCATTTCGCTCTATTTGAGCAGATAAGTCATCGAGTACAAAACAATTTGCTATCTCTTAGCACTTCATGAAACACTGTAATGAATTGATGGGATGTTGTAATGATCCATTGTTTTGACAATGTCGTCTCCCTGAAGAGGGGCATAACAAGCATGTCAGTTAAGAAAGTCTTGCGACCATGGAAACCAAGGTCTGCTACACAGAAACTCCAGAGATTTCCCTTTAAAACCCACGGGGCTTTATGGACCGCAGTGCAGTACACAATTTTTTGGAGCAGTTCCCCAAACAATTGCAGTCTTATGTCACTATTCAATCACTACTCAATTGTTCTCCAATCAGGTGTCCCAAAAAGTGTTCATATGTGATAAAGCCCACTTGCGCAGAATGCTCACATCTTTCGTTTTGTCATGGGAAAAAAAAATTACAGTTTTAGATCACAGTAAGTCAATGTATGTTATGTGTACAACTAATGTTTATATTCAATGGTACTTGATGCCCTTAAGAGGTGATTCTCAAAGAATGTACAAGTACTACCACTGAATGAAATGTTTCAATAGTGCATAATGTTCTCCTGTATTTCGGTTATTATGATGGTACTGTATTGTTTAATTCAAAGGTGTCAAACACCGGTCCTCAAGAGCCACAATCCTGCATGGTTTCCATTTCCTTCCTCCGACACACTTGATCTGAGCTCATGAGCAAGCTCTGCAGAAGCCCGATAATGATCCTGGCCATTGGCATTGGCTGTGTTGGTCGAATACAGGCTGGATAGTGGCCCATGAGGACCAGAGTTTGGTACTGTTTTGCAAAGTTCAATTCTGATCTGAGAAGTGGACCAAAGCGACAGACCAAACTGTAACAGAAAGCCGTGCTGTACAATTGAGAACAGGCGTTTCTCTCCTGTCCACCACCTCCACTGAGTTCGCCTGCAGCAAGTGTCGGCGGACTTGCAGCTCACTGCATCACTCTTCAACTTGCACGCGCTGCACTCGACTACGGACTGACCAAGATGCAGACTCCATTGACTCCCGAAACAGAAAAATGCCAACAACACACTCATGCTGCCTCATTATCACAGTCGTTTGTCTTAATACCCCATCTTTTTTTTTTCAATAGAATTCTACAAGCTGTAGAACAAATTCATGGTGGGAAAAGTTTTTAAATTATTGATCTTTTAATCACAAAAACGTGGCATTTGAACAGGGGTGTTAGACTTTTTTTTATATTGACTATATCAGTAGTTTTAAATAATTAAACAATGTACATATAATTGAGTGATGAATTGGTTTGTCAGTGTTGAAGAATTTCAAACGTGGCCCTTGCATTTATCCTTTTTTTTTCTTAATGTGACTCTTCGTAGAAAGCGTTTGGGCGGACGAACGGACAGACGGACGGACAGAAGACAAAAATATTGAATACCAACGAAAAGCAGGGGCAATCGTGTAAAAGTAACATCACGAATGTATGTTTATGTCAATCAGAACGGCTCTGAAGCAAACAAAACAACGATGACGTGACCCGTGGTGAAAATGCATTTGATACCCTTCTGACGCAGGGCATTTGAATGAATGGTACTAATATTCAACACAATTATGCTCTATGCAAATAAGCAAAATACTTACTTGGGGATGACGTCTTCGCTCACACATTTCCAACATGAAAACATTTGAGCACTTGTCTATCCATAATATGAGCGTGCACCAAAGTGAATTCATGTACTGTCGTGTTATATTCCAGTTCATTTTGGACTCCCGAAAACAACTAGGAATGCTTTCTTTGATTCGTCATTAGAAAAAAAAACTGTTCTGCACTGTGCAAGCTATGCTACCGGGCAGGCGTATGCTTGGTAGCTCGCCTGATTGTTGGAAAGCTGATGTCAGCTGAGGTGTGTTGGAGGATGATCAAACAGGGGGAAGCGTGTTGTTGTCGACACGGCGGGATCCCTTGACCGTTCTCCACTTCCCCAGGTCCTCCGCGTGTTCGTTTGATTCGGGCTGAGTTGATGTGCAAAAGTCAGAGGCTGGAAATGGAGAAGTTCTTGCAAGATGTTTTACTGAACGTTCAGGGCACAACACGAATCGATTCGGGCTCCTGTGAGTCTCAGATTTCATCAGGAAGCCCCGAGCAACTACAGTCACACGTACATATAGGCATAGTATGTTAATTATATTAATTTAGGGGCGGGCAGTCCTTCCCCTTATGTAAAAATCAGAAACAAAGAAAGGTCAATGTAGTTCAATCTTGGCATTCTGACAAAGTACAGACCATATCTCGAGACAAGAGTTCCTCCTCTAGGGACCTTGACAGCCTTCAGGAACTTTCCCAAAGTGGGAGACGCAAAAGAAAACACTTGGAGGGCTGTTAATCACTCAAGGGGAGATAGGACCCAAGCTTCAAACTATATTCTTTGTTTTAAGTAGCGGATGTTCAGGACAGAGACCTAATAGTCAGGGTCGACCTGTCTATGATACAAAGTTTTAAGCTAAACATATAACATAGGTGATATCTTCAGGTGGTACTGTTTCTCCTTGTCCTTTACACTTTACCTTTGAAACTGTTATATGCTTTTTCTGACACACTGCTAAAATCGCAAGACTCAAAAAATGCTGCCCATTTCTGATTTTCAAAGTTCCTAATGTTGCTTGCAGGTGGTTGGTTAATTACTGACGAGGAAGCCGCCCCTTTCCTGTTAATCAAACAGCTGCGAAATGCATAATACTGTTCGGGGCATTTTAAAAAGGAAAAAAAAACGAGACCGCGATAAATTATTTCGAATTTTCCACCCTTAATGTGACCAATGGTCTGTACAACTCGATACAAAAAAATTGATCTGAGAGAGGAAGAAAAAAAAATGACATGAAGGTTGCACAAGTGTGCACATTCCTTTACGATTGTAAAGCAACCGAGAAACGGAGAAATTCTGTATATTTCCAGTTGGTGTGGCGTTTCCAGCTTTTATGTAATTAGTAAAGTGAGTTTTGTGTCAAGATCATAGAAGGCAAGGCAGGATTGCGCTCAAAAATGTGACTTTAATCTCAAGAGCACAAAAAGGCGAGTAATCGTGGCACATGGAGTCAAAAAACACAAAATAAAAAATGTTTAAATGCAACAGTCAAAGTTACAAACACTGGGATCATACTCAACATAACTTGACTTGACTTAGGAAACATGAGAACTGACAGCAAACACAAACAATGAATCAACAATGACTCAGAGGAGAAATGTTACTACATGCAAGCAAACTGACGAGACAACAAGAACTACATGGAATTGACACAAGCGGCTAAGAGAGCTGACCGGTAGACACAAAGGACTGGGTTGACGAGAACAGGCGGACACAAAAGCCTAATAAAAAAAAAAAAGGATACAGGGAATACACAAAACTACATCCACTCAAAACCAAATGGACAAAAACACAAATCTTGACAGGTTGATTTTCAAGATTAAGAGATTAAGAGAATTTAAACGAGCATGTGGAACATCATTGTAACACTGCTTAACAAGTTATAATAATCACGTGTTGTCTATCATTGACTGGTTTGTTTTAAGCACTGCAATGTAAATTAGGCACATTGTATCAGTCTGACGTATCACCAGTTTTCAAGAACTAGTTTGCCACTGGCACATGCTTAAAATATTTGATCGTATTGTTTTATACAGTATCACTATGAAGCTTCTTTATTGTTGTGCCAATGCATTATCCAACAAAAGAAAATGGAATGTAACATGTTACAAGACTTTAGCCACATGTCCCTTGTGGTTTACTGCTCCTCCACACACACATACACACATGCACACAAAACAATAAGCCTTAAATGCCTCGTGTAGCTAAAATACAATTTATTACTGCTTTCAACTCACAACTGTTACAGGGATTATATTACATGCAGTCATAAACACAGGTTTTACCATAGCATTCGCAGTGTGCACTATGATTAAATATGATGGCCTTGAATTATCTGAAAGTACCAGACAGCCACAGTACAGTTGAAGGTTTCATGGTAAACTTGAAGTATGACACACAATACCACTTACACGGGGTTAGGAGAGCATTTACAAGCAGCTACAGGACAAACAGTCCGTCCACCGTCTTTAATACTCATTCTGAACATATTTGCCAATATAATTTACATATGCGTTTCACGAAAGGCTAAGAATGAACAGCAGCAATGGTCTGAGAACAGGAAACATCATTCCATGTGTGATGAGGAGGCACGATGACGCAGCGCTTCAATTCTAGAAAAGCAAAGAGAAAAAAAATCATAAAAACATGACTCTCTGCCCTTGTTTGATAGCTTGGCTTTTATAGAATTGGTGTCAGGAAAGAGCACACTGAAAAGCACTCATATACATGTACACTACTGAAATGCCCACGACTGAAAAGTATATTTCAGGGTATTGTATGTGCCTATTTTGTGTGATGAGTGAAAGGATTTCAGTTGTGTGAAAGCCCAGCCCCTGTGTGTTTTAGTAGTGGGTTTGTGAGCATTTCAGTGGTGGCTTTTATAGTTTTGGGGCCAGGAAAGAACACACAAACATATGAGGGACAGTCAGGAAAAAAATTCAGGTTTACCTCACAAATATTACTGAAATGCTTCCATACACAATATTGAAATACTGTCTCATATACTACTGAAAAGCTCTCATGTCTATGTACCCTACTGAAATACCCTCACACTCACTCCTGAAATGCTCTCTCACATGATTGAAATGGACACTACTGAAAAGTATATTTCGGTGTTCTGTATGTGCCCATTTTGTATGATGAGTGAAAGGATTTCAGTTGTGTGAAAGTCCAGCACATGTGTGCTTTCGTGGTGTGTTTGTGATCATTTCAGTAATGTGTATAAGCAAAAACAAGTGTGCATGAGAGCCTTTCAGTTGTGCGCGGATTACGTGGGATAGGAGAAGTGAACTAATCTCTTTTCGTCAATGGACGCTACAGCTTTGTTGTTTGCTTTCAAAACTTAGTTTGTAGCAGACGTGTGCACATTTTTCAGCATGACGACTCTGATCCACTGGTGAAAGGACACTTTGATCCTCTCCTTTTCATCTATAACTGCTTCAGACAACAAAGTGTATGCAGAATAGTGGTGAAGATTGCACTACTGTTTGTGTCCTATGTGTTGTGTTGTGTTATTTTTGTTATTTTGACTTCAAAATGGCGCCGCGAGAGTGGCTGCCTTTCCAGCAGCTCCTATATTTTGTTGTTCTACTTCTTCCTTTCATAACTGTGCTGCTGTGAATTGGGAATTTCTCCATTGCGAGACTAATAAAGGTTTTCTTATCTTATCTTATCTAATGAGAGCATTTTAGTTGCGACCATGAGAGGAAAAAAATCCGTGGTATGGGTGAGGGCATTTTAGTGATGTGCGTGCGTGAGTGTTTCATTTGTGTGTGAATGAAAAAAATTCTGTAGTGTGTGAGTGTTTCAGACGTGAACATGAGGGGAAATTTTTGAGGTAAAATGTGTAGTGTGTGAAAACATTTCAGTTGTGCATGAAAGCTTTTCAGTAGTGTGTATCAGAGCGATTCACTGGGTTGGGTTTAAAAGTGTGTTCAGTAGTGCGCCTGAGAGTGTTGTGTACATGAGCAAACAAATCAGGATGTGGGAGAGCCTTTCAGTCATGCATGTGACAGTTTTCAGTTGGCTGTGTGAATGGAAAACATCAGTAGTATGTCATAACATTTCATTAGTGTGCATGATACCAATTAGGGAGTGTATAAGAGCTAAATACATCAAGTGTGCTCAAGAGCAGAGCGTGAGAGGAAAAAAAATTGCATTGTGTAAAAACCTTTCGGTAGTGTGAAGTTTCTCAGTTGTGTTCGTAAGAGTATTTCAGTTACATGCTTCAACAAAAAATTAGTAGCGCATGAGTTTCTCAGTTGGTATCATGAATCTTTTAGCAGTGTGAACATTTCAGAAATTTGGAGTAGTGTGGAAAAAATATCTGTAGCGTGTGAAAGCATTTTAGTACTGTTATGAGGGCATTTCAGGAGTGTGTGAGAGGTAATCCTGGACGGCCTCTCATAAAAACATTTGTTGTTCATTTGCTGCAGTGCAGAACTGCATCAAAGATCCCATCGGGCAGTCCTACCATGTTGAGGCCCGTGCGCTCACTCAGGGCTGCGTCGCCTCCGTTTGCCGAAAGCTTGCGCCCCCACGCTGGTGGGCACAAAGTTGCGGTGGCCCAACCCCCCGGAACGACTCAAAAAGTCAGCCAAGCGGTGGGTGACGCAGGTGGCGGTGTTGCAAGCCCTCTTCTGTGCTGTCGTGTTGCTTGGAAGACATTTCATAATATTCAAGATTAGAAATGATTTCAGCACCATCCACAACAGCTCATCACAATTATTTGTTAGGATTCAAACAAATTGCATGGGGGAGTAAGTACACTGTTCTATGCCTGCCGTTTTCATACACATCATGTTGTTGTTGAGTTTTGTAATTGTTAACCTGTTATTTTATTTTCTTATTAAATACACTAAGGAGTGGCACCCAAATTTCGATGTATGTAATACAGAGACAATAAAGGTGATTCTGATTCTGATTCTGATTCTGACACAGATGAGATCCAATACAAGAGCTCGATCAAAAAGTCTACAGTTACAAAGATTATAATGCTCATTTGTGAGAATGTACTTAATATATTTGCCATTGTAAAATGGAATTCTATATTCAGGTTTCTCCTGGAAAGTTTATTTTTCCTGCTAAATTGGTTATGTTAGGACATATTACCCAATTAAAATGGCTATATAATTTTTCTATGCATTAAGTTACGACAAGCGTATATTGTATGTGATCAGAGCTGTATTTAATATTTGTGGTCGGAGTTTTTTTTAATTGAAAATTTGGTAAATTGCTCAATAAAAAAGGCAGTAGAAGTGTATTTTTTAGAATTGGATCTCATCACATTGTGGTGGTTCCCATGGTTTCATATTGTTGATACTAATAAGCAAGTTACGTTGATGTCTTGAGATACAAGCGACTCCAAGTACAAGTTTTTGGAGACATGACTTTCATTCCACCAATTCTTTGCTTTTACTTAAGAGTGCAAACAACAGTTCTGCAAATAGTGAACAGTTCCTCAAAAATGAGGCTTCAAGCTGTGACTCCCGGTTGAAGTTCACTGTCAAACTAAACATAAAACAAAGAGAATTGCATGTTGTGAATTAACAGTAAAACAACAAAACCACGTTGCCTTAAGAATGGCCGGCTATGCTTAATGCTAATATATAATGAAAATACAATTGGGATGCAAACAGTCAGCATAGATAAAGGTGGTTTTAGAACCCTTTAAGCCAGGTAAGTCAAACACATTTTTGTCACGGGCCACATCGCAGTTATGGTTCCCCTCAGAGGGCCATTATGACTGTGACTGAAATGAAAATGTACGACTGCCTTATATTATCACATATCTACAACAAATTGATGGATTTTAAAAATTAGAAGTGATTAAATACTTGTGTGTTCAGCTATTTCTCAATTTGCTTTAAAGCGGAGGATTGCTAACAAAAAATATTTGTAATATCTAATATTTCAGTGTTGTTAAAAGTGAAGACAATTGCATGAAACACAAAGTCGATCCACATAATTTGTCCTCACAGGCCACATGAAATGCTGTTGTGGGCCAGATCTGGGCCACTAGGCCTTCAGTTTGACACCGGTGCTTTAATCAATGGGTATTTGAACACATGTTGGAGCAGCACATGTCGATGAAAAATGTAACAATACTCAGGGGCACATATTCTTTATCCTCCTCTTAAATCGAAATGTTTTATCACATATCTCAAAGCACCATTGTATATTAAGAAAAAAAATGAAATCTTAAAGTAACAATAATAATAAAAAATAATCATTTTTATCATGTTGAAACTGTTGTTACATTTTATTGTTGTCATCGGAAGTCATGTAACATATTCACCAACTGCTGAACGATCGAACAAAAAACAATGCTTATTGTCTCATTACTCTTTGTAGTGTAGAACTCAAGCTCTCAACAATGACAAATGAAATGTAGGACATTCCTCTGAAGATAGTCAAGTGCATTAACAGACGGATGAACAAGAAAGGCAACGGAGGAAGAGAGAGGCCCAATCGGAATATTTCAATTGTATTCAAATTGCTCAGCTAGACTTCTCTTCTTTCCAGGTGTCCCTGGTCCCACATCAGTGCTGGGATAGGTTTGGAGTTTGTGAATATCCTGGGACAGTTTGCCCAACACGCAAGTGCTTAGGCCGGTGCAGCGCTTTGACATGGACCTATCTGGGCTGGTAGAGACACACACATGCAGAGACAGCTCACAGTGACAATGGCCTGTTGCAGGTATAAATTTGAATATGGCGCAAGCTCCAAGACAAATATGCTTTTAAAGTCAAAGTGGAATAAAACACAACATCATGTGTGGTGTCATGCAGGACTAGCAGTGTTGTGATCACTCGTGTGATAAAAGAACATGATGAAAAATATTGTTTGGAATGGACAACAACCTGCAAGGTAACAAACCATAAAACACATACTGTTACACTTCGGAGACTCCACTGCACTAACATGCACTAGTTGGCTTAACATGACATGCATTCACTGACAAATGGAAATGATGATGTCATGCATGATCACATTCACGATCATACTCAATACAGGTACTGCAATTTTCCCCAACACAATTTAAGACTAGGGTCCAACCAGCGTTGATTTTTTTTTCAAATTGATGCCGATTTCGATGTTTGGCTGAATAAAATTCCCTTACACACATATATACAGTATGCACCCATAGATTTGTAAAAAAAAAAAAAAAAAAAAAAAAAGAAAATGTGTGTGTGTATGCGTGTGTGTGTATAAATGATCATTCATACATAAGAAATAGATAGATAGATAGATAGATAGATAGATAGATAGATAGATAGATAGATAGATAGATAGATATACTGTATATATATAAAATCTTTCTTATATATGAATGATCATTTAGCCGTTACCTGTTTCCATCAGCTGTTTGGCGCTCTTGCTCCTCTGAAGCGAGCTGCATGAACTCTTTAATGGCTCTTAGTAATTTCTGAATATCATCATTCGATAGAGTGACTCCATCAGCATTGGGGTCTTCACGACCTCTGAAATACATTCACAGTAAGATAGTTTGTATTTGCTAGAATATATGCAGTCACTTTTGTGTCATTTTTTTTAACCTGGATGGAGCTGCCTGAGTGATGTACATCTGACAAAAGATCAGCACACAAGCAAACAGAAGAGTCCCGAACTTGAGTGTAATCATGATTGCCTGTGAATAAAATAGGAGGTCCAAGAAATTTTTAAGTTACTTTGAACTACGCTTTACAAAAATAACATCCACCCAACACAACCGACTCTTCAAAATAGAGCTACTGCGCAATTTCATCACAGTGCTTGACCAACGATAAATGGATCCGTATCTACTTACCATAAAGTGATACAGGATTGGCGAATGATGATAGAAGTGTCGGCTCAGTTGAGGATGTGATGCTCGCTCCCACAGAACCCAGCTTTTATGCATGTTCCCGTGGGTTCTGTGATCACTTGATCGTGGTCCACTGGCAGCCAATCATGTCCTGGCGAACCTGTAAAAAAAAAAGAAAAACGCAGAAGCAGATGACATCAGTTCATATGTGGCTATGAAATTTCTCAAGTTAGAAATTATGCCACGGACTGCAATGGTTGTCAAGATTTGTATGTTTCCTTAAGGTTAAGAGTTATGCAGCAGGTGGGCCCATCTTCAGCACCTACTTTGATTTAATTAAAAGAAGACTCTGCCCTTCAGCATTAAAGCAACATGATAACGTAATGGTCTCTTAAAATCATGCTGATTTACTTGCATATTTTTCATTGCCATGAATAACTTGGATCACCTGCTTTAGTGGGCTCTCATACCAGCCAGAACAGTAATGTCAGCGCTCACATCTCAACTATCATTATGCCATGAGCAGTGGAAAAACTTAGAAGCTTAAAAAACTTAAAGCAAAGAGAATTGTGGGAATAGTGTAAATCTTGAAACACCGAAACAATGCTGTGAACTGTCTGTGCACCACCACATTTGCACAGGTTCCCGCAGAAACATGTTACCATTGGTCTTTGAAGGGTCAGGGAGGGATCTCAAAACAGTAAAAATCCAAGTCATGTAAATACGTATTTTTATAGGACAGTGGGGGCGGTGTTCACAGTGACCTTTTAACAGTTAGTAATTGCTGCACCTGTTTTTAGCCTGTTATGAACCTTTCATTCAACATGTGCTATGATGTCATGTGTTTTATAACGATATCACACTGTACATTTTGCTCTCTGTGTATTTGTATTTGCTTTTATTTTGCGTTTGCCTTTTTTTTTTTTTCATTTTGTTTTACTTTGCTGGATGCTGACAGGCCGGCATTGCAAATGAGAATCTGTAAAAAAAAACGAAAACAAAACAAAAGTGTGGCTTGACAGAGTGTCTTGACACAGGCATGAAATCTGCACCTGCAAAAGTACACCTTCCCTGTTTTCTGAAATATTTATAAAGTTATGAATGCAACACGGGCTATGAATGCATTTTAAAAAGATCCGTGGTCCATAATTTGATTTAGACAGTTATTGTGAGGAGGTTGTTCTTGTCCCAGCATAGCATGTACAGTACCATGTTGCCTTATGCATGTGGTTAAGATAATTTAGTTTTTCAGCAACTATGTTTGTGGAAAACAATTTCAGGATTTTATTCGTTAGAAAGACAATAAATGAGTGTTTATTCCGTTTATTTCATTACATCTGCCCTTGTGTAAAATGATTATGATGCATCTTCAAGTTTTTTTTTTTTTTTTTTGGTATCAGGCCGGAGGAACCGAAGTAGAGTTTGAGAGCTTCCAATGTTTAGACTAGAGAATCTTCCATTGAAGTGTGAAACTAAACATAGAATTTAACTGCATGCAAAATCTGCAAGTAGCAACCGAGGAAGTGACAAACAAATCTTAGATATTAGCATGCAGTACAGTAGTTCAGAAAGCTGACTATTATATCTGCCATGGGATTAATTACCACTCAGAAAATGGATGGATCTTTATGTTCATGGCATGGTTCACGATACGCTCAACTCACAATTCAATTTCAAACTTTGACAGGAACTACTGATGTCTTTGCATCTGATGAGCAGCTGCCCCAAAAGGGAGGCTCTGGAAAACGTGAATTTCTGCGACTGGCAACAATTACATCCCAGCCATCCAGATGGCAAATAATTATGTAAAGATGTAAATATGTAAGAGTGGCTCTCATTGGAACACGACAGGTTGCGCGGTGGAAGCAAACAGGAACTGAGGCCTACTAATTGTGATCAATGGTTTAACTTCATTATAATTAGGAAAATTTCATTAGGCAAAAAAGCAATTTCCACAGTGAATGAGGGGAGGTTTATACCACTGTGTGACCGTTTGACATAATCAGCAATGGCTTAAGTTCACCAAAATAGTTTGACATCTTGGAAAAATATTTAACTTTATCTGGATATGACTAAATATCAAATAAACAATAACATGCAACTGTTACGAACTGTTCTTCGATGATATATTTTTTTAATTTCAATAAACAACACATTATGTTACTGTTGTATTAGTATTAGATTACTTAGGACAACCTTTCAAATAAACAGTCACATTTAAAAATATATACTTAATTTTGAAAATGGGCTGCTATATACAGTGGATAAGTCAACACACCCCTGTTCAAATGCCATTATTTTTGTGGTATAAAAAAATTAAGCATTTCAAAACTTTTTCCATCATTAATGTGACCTGAATTGACAATGCAATTGAAAGAAAAAAATCTTTCTGAGAAGTGAAGTAAAAAGAAACAACAGTGATAATGTGGTTACACAAGTGTCCACACCTGCTTAGAATTAGGGATGTGGCTCATGTTAAATGGGAGTCAGCACACACCTGACACCATTTAAAGTGCCTCAGATTAACCCCCAATAAAGTTCTGATGTTCTAGCAGGCTTTTCATGGTATTTTTGCTTTGCATGGATGGAACTCAAATAAGGGGAGGTAAAATTAAACAACTGAGATTATGTGGTTGTAAAAGGTACGCACACGCTCTTACACTGCGGATACGGCTTTGTTCAGAATGATGAATCACATTCAAACTCATGTTACCTTTAAATGGAAGGAATGGAATGGAAGTCAATGCACCTGCCTCTATTTCAAGGGTCTCTGATTAACTCCAAATAAAGTTCAGTCTTTCAAGTAGAGTTTTCCTGACATTTTTAACATTTCTACCAGGAGTCTGAAGGTTTTCTGCTGACATCGACTGCTATTTTAACACGGCTACTCTTTCACGGCGTTGCTGTTTCATGGCTTTTTTACGTGCAGTTTTTTTTTTCCACTCAGCATTGTTTTCTGAATCCTGACTGGCTAAGGGACTTTAGACAAATGTCAACAGTGCCCGCGTCTAACGGCTGTACAGTATTTCTAAAAACTTGTCAGTTATTTGAAAGAAAACCTTTATATTTTTGTTTTTTGTTTTTTTAATGCGTGGGCCTGAAAAAAGGTTTAATCTTTGATTTTATTCAATAAAGTATTGTATTCCATATGTAATAATTGTAAAAAATAAAGTTAACTATTTCACAGATTTCGCTTATCTTGGGTTCTTTTTGGAATGTAGCCCTCACGATAAACGAGTACCGGTACTTCTAATTCCTTCCATCTTGACAAAGTCCCTAATTCCAAACTATACACTGTACAGCATGTGCTACCTCCTGGCATTATGTTCAAACCTTTACAATCTACTGCAGCATAAAGGTTAAGCCGAAAACTAGTTGTGTCCATCCGTCCATCAATTTTTCGATCCGCTTATCCTCACAAGTGTCGTGGGGGGTGCTGAAGCCAATCCGAGCTGTCTTCGGGCAGCAGGCGGGGGACAATCTGAACCAGTTGCCAGCCAATCGCAGTTGTATTTATTTATTTATTTAATCGAAAGAATATCCAGCGTCACCATCCTGCATCTTTTTGGATTGTGAGATTGCACTGACAAGATCATGCTTACAGTCAGCACACGTTTATTTGATTATACTTGACAGATGTGTTTGCTGCTTCCCGGATTGCTATTTTCCAGTGAGGGGGTCTGGCAGGAAGCATCCACATGATTTGCAAGAAAGTCCTCATTAGGTAGCCCTAACAAAGCTGAGTCATTGGCACAGGTCTGCAGGAGGCCATCTCAGGCCAACTAAATCCTGCCAGCTGCCTCAGCAGGAAGAAACAGCTGGATAAACAGCTTTGGGAATAATGAGCAGTGAGTAATCAGGGATAAGCCAAATAAAAGGCGTGCTTTAAAAAAGTGTGTATTAGATTAAAAAAAAACACACCAAAAAAACCCAGAACTAAACAATAGCAACTTCCTTCAGGATCAACGAATTACCTACCTACGTCCCAACCATGTGTACATAATTTTTGCACGTGCAAAAAGTGCAGACAGGTTGAAGGTTTTAGTCGACTAGCTTGGAGAGTTTGGAATGTCGTGCACACCTCAACCTTTGACCTAAAAATGTATCAGTGCCTGTTCTGAACTGCTCGCCTGCATTTAGACGATCAGCAGCCACTTACTTAGTGGGGCAAAGTTGATTTGCTGAACCAGCAATACTGGAGAAATAGAGGCAATCCTCAGTTGTCGCAATGCATCTATTAAAAAAAAAAAACTTACATATCTTATTTTTCTGTTTAAAAATAACCAAAAACTTTTAATTTAGCATATTTCAGGAAAGCCGTTTTTAAAAAAATATCTACGTGGCATCACCACTGACAGCTCATTCCAATATTTTTGGCCATTTTATATCTAAAAAAAGAAAAGAAAAGCCACATACTTTGGAACCTATAGTGATGTGGGTGATGCGTGTGTGTACTCAGCATACATAAAAAAAGTTTCTTTTCATTCTGAGGCTGAAAGAAAACAAATCTTTTGTCACAAAGTTAATTTTGGAGAGCATCTTTGCAAAATATAGTTTTCATTTTTTCCCGAATCCCAGTGGTGGGATGTAACAATCGATCCATCGATCAATCCATCCATCCATCTGGCTTTTGCAACAAAACAATATGTCATGAAAAGCTGACAAGAACATCTGAATTTGATTTAGGGCTGATCAGAGAATCTGTAAAAGTGTCAGCAGGTTAAACGGTGGCAAGACTGTGCTGATTCATTTTGTTTAAGTGTTACCAATGACTTGAAACTGATTTGTATTCATAAACACAACCAAATCCCTGGATTGTAACTAGGTAATTGCAATGCAATAACTACAATTAAAGCAATGTCCAAAAATAACCAAAATATCAGGAAAAAACTACTAGAACAGCTGAACTTCATTAGTGGTTAATCAAATGTGCTTTACATATCGGTGGCAGGGGGCTGAAACCTCCTATGTCAAAATGTGGTAAATTTAATTTACCATATATATATATATATATATATATATATGCACGCACACAAACACAAATCTATGGGTGTGTTTGGAAATAACGCTCCAAGCAAACCCTGTTTTATTCTGACCTTTCAAAAACCCAGAGAATTGTACAAATGGGTTGTTCAGTTATTCAGAGTGCCCCAAAAAAGAAGTGCCCGAGCGCACCCAAGCCACTCCAACTGGGACACGGTGTGACCAGAGGTTCAGGCAGTAGAGATGGAAACAGTTCAAGCACGAGCTCCTGATTGGCTTACAACACATGGTATTGTCGGAAATTAATGGGAGTGGAGTGCGCTTTCCCTTTCCAAACACACACACACTCTCAGAGACATGTCAGAGCATCAGAGAGAAATTTCTGAATACACCCTATATTATTGCTCAACCCAGGGCCAGTACAGGTCATTTGGGGGCCCTAAGCAAAATAATGCCAAGGGGTCCACATTTTTGGCATGCCTTTTAACCACAGCGTACTGTGAAACCAATAACCCCAGATTTCACATATTCATCAGTTTTTGCTGCACTGAAGAAGATAATTCAAACTTCTCATCCCAACAGAGAGTCAGTAATTACGATAGTTGGTGCCAAACCTCATTCTAAAATATGAATAGAAAGAAAATGAGTTATGCTTTTGCTTTTTTTTCCCTCATTTAAACTCAAGTATCAAAACTCACATGAAATACGTTTTCAAGTCAAATAAAGGACACTGTGATACAATGGAATATAAATAACTACCGGTACTTCATAGTCTCACAATGTACTGTATCGTTACAATCACGAGTACAACAGTGCAAAAAGAGGAATAAAATGAAAGAATTCTAATAAATATCAAAAGTGTCACACAGTAAATAAATAAGATATATACAGTAAAGTAAAACTTTAGTGCTAAAGAAGTCTAAATTATTTTGGTGCATAGCGACTGAAACTAATGTTTTGTAGAACTAGAAACCATGAATAAACATACATCTTAAAGCTTCTTTCAAGTATTTAGTGAAAAAAAAAGAATGTAAACAGCATACATATGTAATACTTAAAGCGATGGCCATTTTTGTAGTGCTTCGATTTTAGTTTTGATTTTCTAAATGTCATTGCCTTCTGAGACGCAAAGTCATTTATGACATCATTGTAAATAATCTCTCTTCCTACCTTTTGGATGACTGCCTGCCCTGCAAATGCATACGAAGCCAAGATTTCGTGCTATGCCAAGATGTCGTGTTAGTATTATCAGCAGATGGCGTGCCGTTGCCACTAGGTGACCCCTTCCTCAGCTTGTATTCAATATGCTCCTCAGGCAAGTAATAATGGTGAGTGATGCCAATCATGAGGATTCCAGCGTTTGTTCTCTGCCAGAAACACTGTCAGGGTAATTATTATTATTATTTTTGTCTTTAATTAGCAATTGAACATGATTTTAGGATGGCGTTGTGTTGATATGGATGACAACTGCAATTCAAAGTGACCCCAACTACAAGTCAAGAGATGAGTCAAGAAAGCCACCACGCAACCACAAGCTCCAGGCAACAACTTAAAAATAAAAGATAACCAAGGCATCAATCTCCAATTATTTGGTATGCGTGTTACTGTCATGAATCGTCCTCCCGATGGCGCACAACCATCTTATGTGGCCAGAGGGCCCTAAGCAGGTGCTTAGTCTGTTTATAGGCTGGGTCGGCCCTGCCTACTAGTGTGTGTGTGTTATTCTTACAGATGATTCACCAATAGGTGTTGAAAATGGCCTGCTCTCTTTGCCACAGCAATACTAATGAATGTGTATACTATCCATCCATCCATCCATTTTCTGATCCGCTTTTTCCTCACAAGGGTCGCGGGGCGTGCTGGAGCCGATCCCAGCTGTCTTCGGGTAGTAGGCGGGCGTGAACTGGTCGGCACACAAGGCACAAAGAGACAAACAACCATCCACGCTCACACTCACACCCAGGGACAATTTAGAGTGTCCAATCAGCCTGCCACACATGTTTTTTTAATGTGGGAGGAAACCGGACTACCCGAAGAACAGCCACGCGGGCACACAGGAAGGCCGGAGCTGGAATCGAACCTGGTACCGCTGCACTGTGAGGTCGACGCGCTAACCACTGGACCACCGGGCCGCCCATGTATATGTGTCCCATTTTGTGCGAGGGGATGTGTAACGGCATAATCGACTGAGCGAGCTTTGCACGTCATGCGTGGAAGTTACGCCCTTCACACTTTGTCATTCAATTATCCATCAGCACCCCGCATCGACCCCCGCCCCAAAAATAAATAAATAAAAGTAGATCAGCCCATGGAAAAACAGCCGTTGGTAAGAAAGCGGAGGGTGTCACAATTGAAATTTTGCTTGGGGCCCCAAATTGCTGCAATCTCTCTCTCTCTCTCGCTCTGTATATATATATATACTGTGTGTGTATATATATATATATATATATATATATATATATATATATATATATATATATATGTATATATGTATATGTATATATATATATATATACTGTGTGTATATATATATATATATATATATATATATATATACACACATACACACACACACACACACACACATACACACACAGGATATCCATTCCCAACATTTGTTGAGTTAAGGCATACTAAATTAGAAAAATCCCATGGCACACATCCACACAAAGATGTCCCAAAAGTGGATACATTATAAAGTGTAGAAGAAGCTACTCTTGGAATTTCAATTCTGACTTGAAATAAGAACACCGTGAGCCCATTCATTTCCCCCCCCCCCCCCCCCCCCCCGCCCTCCAAAAAAAAAGAAAGAACGAAAGAAAAAAGATGGCTATTAGTGATCAAGAGCAGAGCAAAGTTCAGTCACCACGGCTGACTTTCTGGCCAATCTTGGCTCAGAAGGCGGGGGATGGAAAGCGTGCAAGATGATACATTATGTTCTCCAGAGCCTCGCGGAGCAGTCCAAGTCCGCAGGGGACGGCGAGCGGTTCACGGAACCGGAGCATATCGCACACTCGGACGGGCAAAGATGGTCTCAATTAAATCGCCGTCTCTGACCCACATGTCGCACGCGCAGGTTCTGCTGGTCGTGTGCGGCGTCAGCTTCGCCTTCCTCGTCGTGCTGCTCCTCCGTCAGCTCGTCAAGCAGAGGAGACCCCCGGGGTTCCCCCCCGGGCCTTCTCCCATCCCTGTCATTGGGAACATTATGTCTCTGGTCACCGAGCCGCACGTTTTCCTCAAGAAGCAGAGTGAAGTTCACGGACAGGTACGGTCGTTGTCTCTCTGCACGCGGCGTTACGAAACCAGCGCTGAGAATCCCTGCATGCCTCATGCAAAAAAAAAAAAAAGTTGCAGTGCAGTTTATGCCTTGTCATAACTTTTTAGAAAGGTGTTTTGAGCTCATACCCGCTTGTGCAAAGCATCTGTTTGCTGTCTCCAGTTCGCTTTAGAATAATGGTTCCTTGGATTATGGGTTGAAATCGTTCAGTGACAGAGCTCATAACTCAAATGACTCGAACCTCAAATCAACCTTCCCCATTGAAATGCAATGAAATGCTTTTAATCCGTTCCAGACTCCCCCCTAAACATTGTTTTGTTGCATTTTTTTAATAGACTGACACAGTACACAAGTGACTAGCACATCTGCCTGAACATACTGAGGTCCAGAGTTTGAATCAGTACTCCGGTTTTCCTGTGTGGAGTTTTCATGTTCCCCTCATTCTTGCATGAGTTTCTCAGGGTACTCATGCTTCTTGCCACAAAATCGTCACTATGCACCCTCAGGTGGCTGGCGAACAATTCAGGGTGCAACTGGCCTCAGCAAGGATAGGCTCCAGCTCAGCTGCAACTCTTTTGAAGATAAGTGGTATAGAAAACACATGGTTGATGTTTTTCAAGAAAAATAGTGCCCTATTTTAAAATCTAAATCTAAAACCACATTATAAATGAATATAAGGAAATAACCCGGTTCTATGAAGGTGTAAGAAAGTCACAGACACAGACTGTAGTATTTGTGCTGATGCTTGCCTTTAATCGTCGATGAATGATTGATGATGTAAGTCCATTCTGAGTGCCTTCACCTTGCACGATGTGAGTATTTTCAGTTTGTATTTTTTCCCAGCTGAAAGTGCATATACTATGTGACTGCTGCTCTCCTTTGTTTCTCAATTCAATCAAATGCCAGCATATCTGAATCTCGCTCATAACTCAGATTTTTGTCTCACAACACAAATTCCAAAAAGAAAAAAAAAACGACCAAGGACAGCCCTAACTTGAAAAACTTGGAAGTCAAGGTCGCAATTCATTTTATTGTAAAAATGTTTCTTGCAGACAGTGTTAAAGGGTTAGAACATTTTAGAAACAGTCAATATTAAGTGTAATACTGATACTTATACTAAAACTAAGTTGAATACTGATACGAATACTAAAACTAAAAGTAAAACTAACATTGATACTAAATTGGAAACTAACTAAATCAAATATTGATAATAAATGCAATACTGATACGAAGTATTCAATTTAATACTAAAACTAATATTAAATCTCATATTGATACTAACACTAAAACTATAAGTAAAACAAAATCTAAAACAACTACTAATACAGAAACGGATCCTAAATCTCAAACTCTTATCAATTTCCGGCCCGAGGGAAGCAAAGGTGAAAGGGATGTCCTTCTCAGAGCAGTGTGCCTTTGGCCTGATTGAGGGACCTACTTTTTGAAGACCCTTGACCCACTTTGCAAAGGCTCATGTGGCCATGTGTGTCTTTCAGATTTTCAGTCTGGACCTTGGAGGCATCTTGACTGTGGTGCTTAATGGCTACGACTGCGTCAGGGAATGCCTTTACCATCAGAGCGAGGTTTTTGCCGATCGGCCATCCTTGCCTCTCTTCAAGAAAATGACAAAAATGGGTGGTAAGAACAGAGTGATGCTTTGGATTTGCATTGCAAAAGAAAAACAGTCAATGTTATTACAGCGCACCAACTCACAACAGCACAAGAACCACACCGGTGAGAGATTTCAGCTCAGACCAGGATTTAATGTTCACTCTTCCAATTACAATGTGTTGCGGTGATTAGGGTATTAATTGTAGTAGAACAGTGGTACCTATAATTGTTAATCAAATCACTCATATCTCTAACTAAAGAGATAATAATATCAATAAATACAATTAGATTAACTGTCGCAGAGGTAGAAGTGTTGCATTTTTGGACTTCTACAAATGCCTACTTGTCGGAGGAGGAAGAGAGACATGAACAAAATAACAAAGAAAAGAATCGGAAGTGAATAATGACTCAAAATGAAACATTCAACTAATGGCGAGTTGTTCTTCCAAAGGTCTTCTCAACTGCAAATATGGCAAAAGCTGGATCGAGCACCGCAAGTTGGCATGCAACTCGTTCAGGTACTTCGGCAGCAGTCAGAGGCTTTTTGAGAGGAAGATCTCGGAGGAGTGCATGTTCTTCGTGGACGCCATTGATGAGCACAAGGGCAAGGCCTTCAACCCCAAACACCTGGTGACCAACGCCGTCTCCAACATCACCAATCTGATCATCTTCGGCCAGCGCTTCACCTACGACGACAGCAATTTCCAGCACATGATCGAGATCTTCAGCGAAAACGTGGAGTTGGCAGTGAGCAGCTGGGCCTTCCTCTACAATGCCTTCCCTTGGATTGAGTATGTGCCCTTCGGGAAACACCAAAAGCTTTTCCGCAATGCCGCTGAGGTCTACGACTTCCTGCTACAAGTCATCAAGAGGTTTTCTCAAGGACGGGTGCTGAATATACCGCGGCACTATGTCGACGCCTATTTGGATGAGTTGGAGCAGAATGCAGGAAACCCCGATTCGTCGTTCTCCTACGAGAACCTCATCTACTCGGTGGGGGAGCTAATCATCGCGGGCACCGAGACCACCACAAACACCCTGCGCTGGGCCATGCTCTACATGGCCCTATACCCCAATATACAAGGTCAGCTATCATAGACTCTTAAAAGTGCTTAGTCAAAAGTAACCCAAATACCCAACCCAACGATGAGGTCCAAAAGGGACTGAGTCAATGCTGGGTTATTGATACCCACCGCATTGGGTTGAGAATTTCACCCAGCATGTTGGGTCAAGATTTTGATCCAACAAGGTGTAAAAACTAACCCTACTGATACAGAAAGGTACCAAGAAATGGGTTACCAGGTTATCAGTATAGAGTAGCTGTGGTTAAAAATACAAATTTTATTACCACCGTTTTCAAAGAAATAGCAATTTTCTCCTTGTCAGGGGTCACCAAAGCAAGTCACTAACCTGATATATTTGACACAGTTTTTCCATCAGATACCCTTCCTAACACAGCCCACCCAGTTTCTGTGGGTTTGCCCATTGGCCCTGACCAGGATTTGAACCTTAGCCCTATGCCTAAAGTCAGCAATTTTAGCCACCAAGCCATCAAACTGCCATCAATTCTTTCTGAGAATGTTACAATAAACTTACTTCACCATCAGTATATGTCCGAAATGGGGCCCAGGTTCAGATCTTCACTTGCCCAAATGCACTGGGTTAAATTACTGTAACTAACCCAACCTCAGGTAACAGACCCCCCCGCCCCCCGCCCGGCCCCCACAAGGGTTCATAATTGCGGCAAATTATTAATTTTGCCAAAAAAGAAACTTCTAAACTCACTTCAACATAGTTCCTTGGCCAAGATGCCACCAAATGGCTCCACAGTAAAACAGTGGTGCCTTGACATACAAGTTTCTGGCCTGGAATGAATAGAAATGCTATTCTGGGCTATGTCGAATGTGTTTTTTTCAGAAGAAAAACTCTTTTACATTGTGATTGAAGAAGAATTGAACAGTTTGCGCATCATGATTAATTCATTGCAGCTCCTTCTGGCATGTGGCATTTGGCTTATGGGACCACCACTGAAAAGTTCAAATGGAAAAGCAGAGTTTCAGGACATCATCTTTCTTAGATTGTTTCACACAATTTTATTTGCTGCTTACCCAAGCACAACATGAAAAAAATATGTCATGACAGGCAATCTGCCAGTAGGTGTGACTCTATTTTTTATTTTTTGTCTGAATGACGTTTGTTGACTTTTGTGCTTGAAGTCCTTAGAATTACACTTTCGAAAAGGAGCACCATTTTTCTTCATCAAAAACAGGTCCCATTTTTGTTTTTTTTTGGTGGGGAAGCTGGCTTGACTGAGTAATGGCATTATGAGTAAATTAAGTTACGTGCATGTTCACGAGACTAGTTAAACAAAATATCACCGTAATAAACACAGAGCAAAGTTAAAACAACTGCAAAAACAGCATATGTTCTCAGACTGAGAAATATGTTGAAACAAACCATCTTGCTTTTAATGTGATTGCTACTTTGTTGCCTGATGTTCAGCAAACACAATGCAAACCACGTGTGTTGTGCTCTACAGAAAGGGTGCACAGGGAGATTGACAGTGTGCTGGCAAATGGACGAGCGCCCTCTTTGGAAGACAAACAGAAGATGCCCTTCGTGGAAGCCGTCCTGCATGAGGTTCTGCGTTTCTGCAACATAGTCCCACTCGGCATTTTCCGCGCCACCTCCCAGGAGGCTCATGTCAATGGCTACACCATTCCCAAAGGCACCATGGTGATCACCAACCTGTACTCAGTGCACTTTGATGAAAAGTACTGGTTGGATCCCGGCGTCTTCTCACCACAGAGGTTCCTGGACAGTAATGGTAACTTCGTGAGACGTGAAGCCTTCCTGCCATTCTCGCTGGGTGAGTAGACTCTTTGAACCTATTGAATTTCCATTAACCAATCATGTTTCTGTGGAGCCTATTGGTCAGAACTTATATAAAACACAACCATAGACCTAATAAGACATTCACACAGGAAGAAGCACTGTGTCAAAAAATTGTCTATGGGCCCGCTGCACACTGACCTCGGAGTCGCACACATATTGTCTCACCAAACTGAAAAAATGCTACAGCTGGTGTTCTTATAGCCAGTTAGAATTATAAATAGTCAAGAGTCAAGTGTGATTGTGAAACACAATATACAGTGTGCGCGCGTGTGTGTGTGTGTATATATATAATTTTTTTTAAAGCTATTATCCATTACCTAACTCATTCACTCAAGATTTAGCCCTGCCATGAAGAGCATCCTTCAGTATATGAACCCTAGACATTCCCCTTAAGAGTTTGTATTTGCTTTCTTGATGCCATAAAGGAGTAGTTTTTATCAAAATGAAGCTCTTCAACTCACTTTATTTTGTTTTCTTGTCACGAAGATGCCATCAGTCGGTTATAGGCATTTCTGTAGGAAAGTGGTGAAGATTGCACGACTGTCTGTGTCCTATGTGTTGTGTTGTGTTATTTTTGTTATTTTGACTTCAAAATGGTGCCGCGAGAGTGGCTGCCTTTCCAGCAGCTCCTATATTTTGTTGTTCTACTTCTTCCTTTCATAACTGCTGCTGTGAATTGGGAATTTCTCCATTGCGAGACTAATAAAGGTTTTCTTATCTTATCTTATCTTAAGACTTCCATTCACTTCTACCCAAATTGCAGCTTGTTTGTTGTGTGTTTGTTTGTGTGTGTAAATTCTGTACTTTGATATCATCGTTTTTCATTGTAGGGAGGCGTCACTGTCTCGGTGAGCAACTGGCCAGGATGGAGATGTTTCTGTTTTTCACTACTTTGCTCCAGAGGTTCCACCTTCAGTTCCCCCCCGGAAGCGTTCCCACAGTAGCGCCCAAATTGGGCATGACCTTGCAACCCAAGCCTTACTCCATCTGCGCCCTCCGCAGGCAGCACAAAGACACTCCTTATCACAAGTAGGCATTTAGCACACAAGTTCATGTTCAAGCTTGATCGGATTTTTCTACAGCAACCTACTCCACAACACACAGGTGCTTAAGACTCTATCACCCGGGATTGTAGTGGTGCCTTTTTTTTTCTTCGTGGGACTCCCTTATGGACGCGTGATCATTTAATTAGGCAATATGCGTATTTGCACAATAGGCACAAAGCTGTGCAATGCCAACTTTTTGAGACAGACGTGCATTATCGATCGGGTTCTGCGTAGCGCAGGACATGAAATGTCTCTGAACCTTGGCGAGCCAGGGATGTGTTAGGTATACGTTAATGATTGATACTAAGTACATTCGTGCTGGTTCACAGCCCTTCTTTCTCAGGGCAGCATCAGGTCAGACAAATGACAGACGTCATTTGGAGCTGCGGGCTCAATCGACACTTTCCAAGAACATTCCGCACACGGCACGCTTTGGCTGGACACGGGCTGGCTTTACATCATCTGGACTGATTTCGAACGCCTCCTGGGAGAGCGCTTTTTGGAAAAGCTTTCTCTTGGAAAGCCGATGTAAAAGCTGGTGGATTTCTTGAAATCACTTATTGTCCTTCGTGGTGCTTATCAGGACTTACAAAGTACTTCATTTAGATGTTTTTTGTTTGTTTGTTTGTTTTTAATATTGGTGTTTTTATGTGTTCATTAAGTACTTGCTTAACAACAAAAGGCATGCTTTCTGCTTTGTATTTCCGTTTTGAATATTTTGGATGCAATACTTGAAGAATCAAAGGATTACTGAGAGCCACAACATAGTTAAGAGGAATTTCTATGTTGACTTGAGACTTGAATTGTTTGTTTTGGTTTGTCTGAGTAAATAAATAGATAGATAAAGGCCATTGATACCAAGTGTCTGTGTAACGTTTATGAGTGACTGTATGGATGACTGGAATTTTCTTAAGAGAGTACGAAAATTGTACTTAACAGTGCTGTCACTTATGATCAGAGGAAAAATCATTACTTGAGTCATTAGTCAGTGGGGGAAAATATAATGTAGTAACTGGTAAGTAACCTATGATGTGTTAGTATTTTTTAATCAGAGCAGGAACGTCAAGTAGACAAAAATATACTGTATGATAGTAAGAATGCGCAACTTCATATATTGCCCAAATAATTATTGATTAAGTTGATAATTGATTAGCAGTCTATTAATTCTTTCAGCTCTACTTTCTAAAGTTCGATTAGAATTCTTGTAGGCTGTTGACACATGACAGCCTGATGCCATACATTAGCTGTTCTTTTTTCAAAGTGTCTAAGGTCAACATAGATTGAATGTCAGGCACGGGACATTGTGCCTTCTCTGACTGCAAGCGATGTCTCTTTCAGAACAAAAGTGAAATATCGCAATCCATTGTCTCACGTTTGTTCGTGGGGGTGACTACACAATGTTTGCTTCAAGCAGATAGTAGAAGGAGCTCCTCCTCCTCCGACAGAAAAGAAAAAAAAGTTTGAACATCGCTTGTCATTATGATGACTTGTGTGCTTGAACAGGTGGTTTTGTTGGCTTCTAAATTCCATGTTGATTGATAGTTCAACTGCTGTAAACAATTCAGTCCTCTCACAGGATACTCCAACTTCTTTGCTCCCACTTCTGCTCCTTTTTTGTCTCTGTCCTGGCCGGTAAAGGACGCTGACTGTGGTGGTGTGAGTTAAAAAAAAAAAAAAAACAATCAAAAGAAAAAGGATCATTATTCCTGAGAATTCAATGTTAAAATTAAGGAGACAAAATTAAATTATTTTCAATCAGTTCTTTTATGTTGTACTTTTGTAGAATCATCAACCTGTATAAGTGCATAAAGTATAACGAAAGGGTTTGGGGGGAAAACAAGACAAAAAAGGTTGGCCGCTACTGCAGTGGACAGTTGCATTATGCGGTATATACAGTATTACAAAAATGAGGAGAGCCAAAAATCGTTGTCACCAGTCAATAGCTAGCATTCAGGGCCTTGCCATGCAACAGGAAAAAGAGAAAATGTGCAGCCTCCAGTCACGCGTATCGGTGGCTTCCATCTCACATTCCCGGGCCGAATTTCCGGCCCAGTTCGTCCGTGGTGAGCAATAAAAGTACTAGTAGATGAACCTGCACAAACTGCTTTGCAAAAGCAACACTTGGAACTCATTAATTTGCTTCACAGTACTTCCTACAGAAGGACTCATTTAAAATCTGAAACAAAATTGTTTTCCAACTCAGAGAGTCCACTATTATGGCAAACTACATATAATGTTTTCTTGCCAAAATATTGTACGTTCACTAACTTCCAGCATGTAGGCAAACTGCAGTTAATTTGGACATTTTCAGTTCATTTTATAGATTTAGATGTGAATGGCCGTGCCTTCAGTCATTTTGAGGGAACGGTACATTTTCTGTGATACAATGACTACTTCAATTTGCAGCAAAGCATTATTTTGTTCAGGGTTGTCCCATGAAAAGACAAAATATTTACAAAGATGTCAGGGGTGTACTCACTTTTGTGAGATACTCTGTTGCTGGAAAAGAATCAAGTTGTAAGATAACTGTTGACTTTTCATTGATTGACTACTTTCCAGCGCTCGCCACGCACACACGTGCACAAAAATCAACAAGAACCGCAAGTACTTGAGTGGTGGTGTTTTATGACAGCTATAAATAACAACATAAATCAGTTGCTCCCAGTGTTGGTGAGGGTGAATGGTTACATTAGACAAAATGTACATATATGGATGCCACACATAGGTAACTTCATTGATGTTTTTATGGCACAATTAATAGAGGACATGGTGGTTTGAAATACTGAGAAAAGCCGACAACACTTGAAACTCAACTCGACAGAATAGTAACTTCTGGCCCAGAAGGACTCCATGGAAAAGAATGAATATGGCTCTGACCTGAGTCCAGTCTGCTACTTTCGCTGTTCCCTTGACAATACAGGAACGCTAATGTCACGGCCGACCGCAAGTACAGTAGGTCAAGTTTGGCACTAGTGAAGGAGAGATGAAGATGTTGACCATGAAGGCAAAGAGAACAGACTCAATTGAAAAGAAAAGAAGAAAAAACATACCAAATAGCGACAGCTGTAAAAGAAAGGAGATACAAACAAGGACAGAATCTCAATGGACATCGTGTGTGTTATGTGTGTGTGTGATTGTGTGTGTGTGTGTGTGTCTGCGCGTGTGTGTAGAAAACGGATGCATTCAGTTGATTATTCAAAAATATATATTTATGCGCTTACTCTTTTTGTACAGTGGCTGAACACTTAACTGGTATTAAAATGAGTACACCTGTATTTTTTTCTCTATAAATATTATTAATTGAATTGGATTTAACATTTTCTGCAGAGATTATGATTGGTAATATGGCAAAGAGGCAACAATTGCTCCTTCCCTTTCATAAAATGGAATGCAGAGATACATAGATGGAAAAAAACGACTGGGCCCCTTCTTCACACTGGCCACTCGAAGAAAAAGTAAAATACAGTGGTGCCTTGAGATACGAGTGAACCAACGTACACATTTTTGAGATACAAGCGTCATTCAGCCTTTTTTGTTAGTTTTTTTTCCATTTACTTGCGATCCCAAAAATGAGGTACAGGCGCTTAATGGTGGCAGGAGATTCAACTCAGCTCACTTCACAATAAGCAGCAGTTCAGGAAATGTTGAACTATTTTTCAAAAGGAGATGTCCAGCTGTTTAATGCTAATCCCAGTTCAGTGTCAAACTAAATATAAAACAAAACAAATTACATTTTGAGTTGAAAACAACCTAACAACGGCCGAAAGAAAAGTCAACCTTAATGTTATTATAAAATGTTTTTCATTTTATAATAACATTAAGGTTGACTTTGTGAAATGCAAATGATTGGCATCAAGTGTTAAGGTTTTACAAACATTTAAGCAAGGGATATTTGAAAACAAATGGTGGAAAAACACATAGAGACAAACAAGAATACTCACAGGCCTATATTCTGTATGCTCTGTCAAAAAAAAACCACTATGATCGCAGCTTTATAAGTCACTGAGAGTAGTGACAATGTGAATGCGGAGAAAGAAGAGTCACTCTCTGCTTTGTCTTGATTTATTAAACTGTCACCAGTGGCCAAGCACCAGAACATGCTACAGATTGAATTGAATCACTAAATTATGACGCACGATCTGTGTAATTCTGGCAATTTATATTTCATGATGTTATCGCTATGTTTTTATAGAGTACAATATTATAGGTGCTATTTTCTTTAAAAAAAAAAAACCTTTTGTTGGTTGATTTGAGTCTTTTGTGGGGAGACTGGAACGGATTAATGCCATTTCCATTCATTTCAATGGGGAAAATGATTTCACTTGCACTCACATCTCAAGGCACCAATGTAGATGAAAATTGTTTGTTGGTTGGCTCAAAATGAGGCACCTGGTTAATGTATTGTTAAAAAAATAAAACATCTGAATTGAAGAAAAAATGTTGCCATGTGGCTATATAAGTTTTTCTCCAGTGAGGTTTAGCAAACAATGTATGAATGGACAAGAGGCAGCTCCTCTCATTTGCTTGAATTTGTAGTTGACTTGTTCACTCAACTCCTTCACTTGTCCAGATGTACTGTATGGTGTTCCTCGTGAAAGTCTATTCACTCTTAATGAAATTAATTCATGCAAAGTCATCTTTGCATGAATCCTGAGTAACCTTTTTTTTTTTTAAACATACGAATCAACAGGAAATTAAAGATCCATTCATTGAGACGGCATTCCTGACCTGAATGACACTAAGAGGACATTAATGAAAGCACAAAAGCATACACACTAATCACGTACTTAAAAAATAATTCAAAAATGTGCTCTCTTTCTCAAAACGTTCTATCACATTCTTACCAAAAGATAATCACACATTAAAAAAACAAAACAAAAAACACATTATAGCAAAGGGAAAAAACCCAAAACAAAAGGGGGTGTCACAAATGAGTAACGGCATCCAAAATGATGCAGATATAATAATGCTAATCATCAGTCGACAATTCAAATCATGTCTCTGTGACTGAGTGTCATACAGTGTTTTCGTGTCACCAGCGAGGAGAAAGAACTACACAAGCCAAGGCTCTGGGCCAATATGGACTCGGTAAAGGTTCAGACAGGCACATCTGATATATACCATGTATATCTATCTATACACACATACATTACATACTGTATGTGTGAAAAAAACCTGAAACTGAGGCTGAAAGAGTCTCTGTCTCATCTTTCCACATGTGAACAGTTCACTTTGGTAAAGGGCATCAATGGCGTCTCCATGTTGCTTTCTTGGTTCATACCCCTCGTGTTTTTTCTCTCTCTCTCTCTTTTTTTTTTTTTTAAATAGTCACGACTTGTTTTGTACCTAAGGGAGGTTTAAGCGCTACGCATTCAAGGCATGGTCAAAGAACAAGGACATCCAAGGTCCTCCCAGGAATCTGATGCTCTTCTTCCGCACCTGTGACCTCACTTGTGATGGATGCTTTGTCTTCTTGTTTGAGCTGCTCCGGGAGTGTCCACGGGGATGAAAGTGCATAGGAGTTGGACTCCCACTGTTGCAGCAAGGATTCGCTCACAGTGGTAAGGCCTTTTTTTTTTCATTTCTCCAAAAATTGACTGCACAGTGTTCAGCGTGTGAGTGAAAAATGTTATTTATGTGCATGTCAGTGTGTGAAAAGCTATTGGGTGTAGGACTTTCTCTTCTGCAGCCCCTTCTGCTTCCTCTTCCACACTGGTGGTGCTACTGACGCTCCTCCCCTTCTTCCTCCTCCTGGATGACCTGAATGTCATCTGAAGGCGACATGGGCATGCTGGCCGGCAGGCTGTCAGGCTGCTGCTGCTGGTCTTTGCTCTTCTCCTCTTCCTCAATGACCTTCTTCCACACTTTATGGTTCTCAGTCAGGTGCTGCATGATGCTGCAGAAAAACTGGCGGTGGCTTTTCCTCCTTTCTACAGAAGAGTAAAAAAAAAAAAAAAAAAAAAAAAAAACAATTTTACCAGTTTTGACACTTGATGGCATACCTTAAATGTCATTCTTTCACCCTGAAATTTGATACATTTTCTCCAAAGGCACAAGAATAGAAATATTTTTAAATGTCGTTCTTTTGTATGGGAACTTGTTTTTGCGCTGCGTCAAATGTTTAGATGTGTGTCAACTGAAATGTATTTTAGATCTACCAATGTGTGTTAAATTAAGGAAAATGGTTACAATGGTGGAAATTTTGAAACTGTTAAACTGCACATGCAACAAACATGTATTTGTTATGAGACCGTGGTAACAGTGTTCAACAGGGAGCTTGAAACGCAAGCAACATGGTGCATTCAGGGTACTTTAGTAACACGACAACCGGTAATTCGTGTTTATACTGTTCATCTCATCACATCTACCCTTGTATAACATTCTGATGCTTCCTGCCTAAAAGTTATTTTCTGTATCAGGCCAGAAGAACCATACCAGTGTTTAACAGCGTCAAATGTCCCCAAATCTGTCCAAGTCATATATGCGTTTTTTTGTTTTGTGTTTTTCACAGGGACATTCGAAGCAGTCCTGAGAACTGTGTTCCCACCACAGCTTCCAGGCACCCGTTCTTCTTTGAAAGTTCATGGGAAATCTTGAAACGGTGAAAATATAAAATAGCGCAAGAATTATCACACAGACTACACCCGTTTGTAAATGTCAGACATGCCAATAATACATTCCGAACAGATCTGTAATTCATAATTGGATAAAGACAATTATGGGAATGGGAGCATGAATGATTCTTTGTCTATGTGTCCTTTGACTGACTGGCGACCAGTCCTGTGTATAACCTGCCCTGCACCCAAAGTCAGCTGGGAGGGGCTCTAGCTCCTCAACAAAATAAGCAGTAGAAAATGGAATAATTGGTTTTACAGTTGACTCACTTGGCCGCAGATCCTCCTCAAGTTCATCCATGTCCTCCTCTTCATCGTCATCATCGTCCTCAGTGTCCGAGTCTACACGACCCTCATTGTCTTCATCCGACCCATCTCCATCCAACCACTGGCCAGGAAGTAAACCTGCGGCATCGTATGAGTTACAGAGTGGGCCGACTATATGTGTGATAAAGGACTCCTGGAGCTTTGCCAACTGTGGGGAGGAGCGGTCCATGAAAGGGCTCATGGGTAAGCCCAGGCCCGCTTCTTCATCGCCCTGCCAGTAAAAAGAAAAAAGTAGATAGGCTGCTTTACATACCTCAAATAAAGTGAGAAGCATGCAGTTTAAATGCTGAATATGTCATTTAGACAAAAACATTTTTTTCACATGGTATTGTAAAGGAGGGTCTGAAAATGGATGGCAGTCATCTTCTTTTTCCTTTAGGCTTGCCCCATTAGGGGTTGCCACAGCTTGTCATCCTCTTCTATCTTTGTCTAAAAATTAGGCTGAAATATATTCAACAGCGAACAATATGACTTGAGGGAGATGAGAGGCAACGACAATGCTGGTCACGTGATGGTAACGATAAACTACATCTGTGAAGCTATATTATCCATCCATCCATCCATTTTCTGACCCGCTTATCCTCAACAAGGGTCGCAGAGCGTACTGGTGTCTATCCCAGCTGTTTTCATAGAAAATTGTCAATTGAAATGACAAAATCGACACGACCATTTAATTGCCGCTGAACTTTTACATTTCACTGAGGTTTTGAACAATCGTATGCATTCAACTTTGCGGAACAAGTTGAGAATGGTGCGATTATTTATTTATTTGTTTATGTTTAAACACTTTGGCAAGTCTGAATTTAGAATTGTAGCTCCAGTGTAATGCCACGTTACGTCTCAACATGTAAGACAGCAATAACAGCTACTGGAGATGATGCAGTGCAATCAAGTATAAATAAGGACGCGGAGAAGGTCTGGAATTTTCTCCTACACACTCCAGTAATAGTTGTGGTTCCCACAGAGAAGAGAGAAAATACAGTATGCCTGTGAATTTTGTAATATGCGGTGTGTTTCTATGTGCTGCTTCTTCGTATGTGTTCGTGGCAATTTTTTTGAAGGTTAATAATGAACGTGACATCTCGCCTGCTAGTTTCCGTTAGCCCGTCAATTGTAGTTCACATGAATTTAGCAATAATTTTGTGAGATGAAATTATATGGTTTGGTTCCATATATATAATGTAAACCGTAAACATGGGACTGAACACAAAAGCCTCTCTTTAGGAGCACTAATTGAGCAGGAGTCTTCTTTAGTCGTCCAGGTGCTGTGAGGCTTATATGTTAACATTTCAAGAGCGATGACACATACACAGTTAATGTGTCTGAAATACAAACATATGATCAATAAGTGCTCTTTCCATGAGGAATGTGTCCACGTAGCACAAAGATGCCAAGTAACAGGATGGCATGCATCCAATATTACCTGTTCATAAAACTCACTGACAATGCCCTCTGTCCATTTCAAATGCAGGTCGCGAACTTTGGCCGGTCCGTTGATGTCTGCCAGCTTGATACATACTTGACACACTAGCAGTCTGTCATTCTCATTGGTCCAGTCAATTCCTGGACTGTTCACATCATTGACCTTGAAGTCAAACAGACAGACAGACATTCATTAAAGCCATGTGCATCCTTTGTCCTGATCATATTCCAATAAGTTAAACTAAATTAAAGACAGATGGTTATGAATTCTGATCATGTATTGACCTTGGAATTGAACTCAGCCAGGAAGTCAAAGTGCTTCTTGAGGTCTGTGGCTAGAATGGCCTCAATGACCAGGAAGCGAAAGCGCTTGAACTCCACATGATCGAGGTTGACCAGGAAGTTAAACTCTGGCCGGGATAGGTAGAGGTTCCAGGCCGATGCAGCGTGATGGTTCTCCAACACGGAGCGGTCGTTGTACAGCACCGCCTGTGTTGTACACGACGGGAAGAGCCACAGGTTAGAGTAGGGACTATGACACAGAAGCCTGCAGGTTTTGCGCACTGCTATTTCACACTCTTCTTAATTCCCTCCTCCTTTTTAGGATCCAGCTCCACCTGAGGAAAAATAGCCACTCAGAATAATGGTACCAAAACCATTTTGCACTGTATGTATGGTGTTCTTTTGGTCATGAGTTTTGTTGTGTTTGCGCCCCCTTTTAGAAATGGCTGTCAAAAATGTCAACCTTGTTTTTCTTTAGCTGGAAGTGTAGTCTTAGAGAAGGTGGAAGGAATTGTGAACAGTTCGAAATTGCCATCAGTGCAAACACTAAATCTTGAAGCTTCTGCTAGAACGCTAAGAAATATATGAAAAGCCTACTAGAACATCTGAAATGTAATTCAGAATAAAGAATTTCTTGAAGTGATGACAGGTGTCTGCTGACTTCCATTTAACATGAATTTGAATGTGATTGGTTCATTCTGAATGGCTACATCCTAGATATAACACCGCATGTGCACTTGTGCAACCATATTATTTCAGTGGTTTATTTTTTACGTCCCTTCTCGAACATAATTTTTTTTCTGATTGAGTTGTAAAGATTATTGTTCACAATGGTGGAAAACGTTTGGAAATTAATTATTGTGATTTTATTTTGCATGTCAGAAAAACCTCACATTTGAACAGGGGGTGCATACTTTTCATGTTCCCGGCATTGTTGTGGAAATGACCTATATGACGCAACCATAATATGTCATGCATAGAGCGTCACATATGGATTCACATGTAGATTTCATTCAGGAAACAAGAAAAAAACAAACCATTTCTTCAATTAATGTTGCAATGCAACTGGTGTGTTCCTGAAGCAAGAATCATAGAGATAGGCACACTTTGCAGCACCAAAGATCTTCTGCCAGACATGTTTGTCAAAATCATCAGTGATCAATAGGTTCAGGGTCCCTTGCCTTTGCTCTTAACCCACTTTCTTATTTGAACAGGGGCACATAGCTGACCTTATCAACTTTCGCATCACAGTGTGGGACAGATGCTGAACATGTGGACTCCATCTCTTAAAAATGGAATATCCTTTCAGCAACATTCAAGAATTAAAGGGACACATTTATATTTTATTTTTTCAGATGTTGAACGATCCAGACCCAAAAGTACCGGGTGCTTCATTAGCCCATCCATGTTCCACCCTTCTTTTCCAAAGGAGAGAGTAAGAGCATTTTTATAGAACACCTAAACAGCTTGACTTTGAGTCAGGAGCTGTGTAAAGAGGGGTCTTTTCAGGTTAATAACGACTATCTGGTTAAACCTTAACCATGAGCATCGATGTGAGGTTTCTTTAGAACGCCGGACATCTAAGGACACCACTGTGAAGAAGAAAAACTCTAGCGGAGTGTAATTACATTGATTCAAAACAGGAGAGGCAGATTATGCAAGCAGTCTGTGCCATGTGCTTCCCTGTGCAGTGCACTAGTGAGCTCCAATGTTTGTTTTGTTTTTTTAATGGGTGAGTGCATCAGTGGGTAAAGATAAATGCTATTCTGTATATAATTTTTTGATATGAAAGTAAAGTCTCCACCAAAATAGTGCCAGACAAACCCACTCCCAAAGTGACCTATTCAAGTTCCATACCTATATTTTTATTCGCCTAACAATGGTAGGCTGTTTTGTGTGTGTGTGTGTGTGTTTTTTGTGCACGCACCTATTTCTGTCTCTTACCCCAGTCTAGAGTCATACAATAATTACCATGTGCCATTCTAATCTGTGTGTGAACTTAATTTTTCTGAACACATGTAAACTTTAACTTAGGCAATTTGTTTACCTGGGGCGCATTAGTGGCCACTAAAAAGGCATTCGTGCGACCAGGGTGGTCATAGTCGTGCATTGCAGCTGCTACATATAGGGCCATGAGCTCCAGAGCAGGGATGTTCCAAGCCAGGCAGCCATAGCTGTCATCTGATATCGAGGAGCTCTTGGACGAGGCATATGATATCCTCCCAGGAGAGATCCCGCTGTCTGAGTCTGGAACACAGAGTGTTAATTAGACACATGTCAAAGAGTCTTGGGATTTCAACACTAAGATCTGTATGTCGATGGAGTACTCACAACATGTTGTGTATTGCATACTTTAAAAAATGAGTTGAAGACAGGATGAAATAATGTTAAATATATAGCGTAATTTTAATGTTTGAAAATTCTAAGGGTGTACCAGTTGAAAAGTGACCACATTTTCAGGAAAAAAAATCTGCTCATTTCTGAAAAATACAGACTTTGTACCATAATCAAAGAATGAGCAATTTATTTTATTCGCATTACTTTGTTATGCAGTGGTAAACTGCATGACATTTATGTGACCATTTAGAACAGAGCTGGGCAAAGTATGGCCTGAGATCATACATACAGGCCAGCACATCCAGCATTTACATGAACAAAAGTCCTGTATTATTTGTTGCATTCCTTTCGATTTAATTTGAACTAAACAAACAAATAAATACATTGTGTTACAAAGTAATGTAAAACAGTTGGCCAATGTTTGCCTTTCAGGTATATTACTCGATGCTTCTTTCATACTATTTTCGATGGGGTTCACCTGTGTCACTTCCGGTCACATGCTCACTATGGATTTGCTGGAACCCAGGGATTGGTCGAGTGGTCAGGTACCAGACAGCATGGAGCACATCGGTAGCATGGACTCGGTTATGATCTGCGAGCATTACATCCAAAGCAATAAGCCGTAAGTTGACTGCGTTTGGCTGGCCGTTCAACGTTGCAACACACGGGTGACTGAGCTCATTCAGCAATGGACATAATCACATTGTGATGACACATGACTAAACAATTAACAAACATTAATCTTGAACATTTCTAGAGGCCTCACGCAGCGTGAACACTCACAGGGAATGTCCCTGTAGCCATTTTCCAGAGCAAAGAAGTATGTCATGAACTCCCTCACAGGGATCTTGAATATTTCAAACAGACACGTATCCTGGAAAAGGGTGTAAGTCACCTGGGGAAATACAGACCATCTTTACTGAAACACACATCAGAACACCAGGTAACCATAGCACTGCCATCAGTCACAAGCTAGCATATGCAGTGGAATAACATGAAAAACTGCCTTGAGCTGCAGTTTGTGTTCGTAAGTGTGTTGGGTTAAGCTACAATTTCAAACTAAAAGAAACACAATTTGTAAAAAGTGCTGTCGGGCAAGTAGGTTTGGTGCAGCTTACTCACATTAAATGTAGATGGCCATCCTAAGATCCAAATTAGAGGAGCATTGACAGACGACTAGTTTTGATTACATTTAGACCGAACAGACGTGCTGATGGAACCAAACAAAGTACACTGAATTGACCTTTTCTACAAGATATTTATCAGATGGGGACACATATAGTGACCACAGCCTCAGAGCACAACAAAACCACAAGAGAATACATTTGCATTGGATTACTAACATAGCTGAGTATTCTTCCTGTCTTTCCTCCTGTTTTGTCTACCAGGTCAAAAATCTGAAAGTTCCAGGTGTTCATCCTCTCCATGAGGGCATCATGGTCTTCCAGCATTGGGTCGAGTCGAAACTCCTGCTCACCCTAGAGGGGACCAATCAAGCATTATTATTATGATGCTTCATTGTGGACATTCATTATGGTTGCTGTTACTCTGGGATGCAATTTACCCCCAATTCCTGAGTTTGCTTCTCTGTGCTGGGGCTCTGTTCCTCCTCAGCATCACCCTGCTTCCCTGTGCTCACAATCTCTCCAGGTAGCTCCACTTCCATGCTCTCCTCCCTGATTAAAAGCTCCGCTGGGAACTCTGGCCCTTCTCCTGCTGCCCTCATAAAAAGAAAACAAAAATCTAATTCAAACTGAATTCACTATGTGATACACAAATTTCAAATTTGAGTCATGCACACACACACACACACACACACACACACACACACACACACACACACACGCACGCACACACACACACACACACACACACACACGTACACACACAGCAGAGGGTGGAACTACCTACCCTCTTTGAAACTTATGGATGGAAGGTGTTGCTCACTGTGACATGACATTATTTGGTGTAATTTTAGTTACCTGAGCGCCTGCGTTGGGCCTCGCTGAGGAAGGGCTGATTGAGATCCCCCGAATCACCGACGGAAACTCCCTTTGGCATCTGACGCCCGCAGCTGGCATGGACAAGTCAAGTCTCGTGCATGACTATAATTTAACAATAATGAGCAAGAAATTCATATCACTGTCGGGTTTTTTTTACCTGGTGCAAAGAGGTAAAGTGGAGCTGCGGAATGCCTGCTGGAAGTCACATGAGCTGAGCATATAGCCCAAAGGCTTGTGCAGGTTCAGGTTGAGACTTGGCTTTGTCAAAAAGTCCGCTGTGTCTGGGAACTCCACAGGCGACCGAGTGACCAGGGACGATGAAGAACCTGTGGTTACAGATGAAGGACTGTGGCCTGGAGAGGTGACGGGACTCAGACTAGGAGAGTTCCCTGATAAAGAGTGTGGGGGGATGGGAGGGGGTTTTCATGGTTAAAACATGTTTAGTGTATTTATTTGTTGGGGACTCTATACAAAAAAAAAGATGCTGTCTTCCAGATTATAGCTTTGAAGATAATTTTCCTGTGGAGTCACTTTCGCAAGTAAAAAATAAAATTAAGAACAGGGCGTCAAAAAATATTCATAATAATAATAATAATACATTAAATTAATAAATTAAAATATATAATATACCATTATTTGCTAAAACCCTTAGCTTTAAGGGTCTTTGTGCTCAGGCAAAAGCAATTAAAGTACTTCTTTGGCGCCATCTGATGGTCTGGTTGTTGTTAGGTTTATTTTAGTGATTTTGTTCGTCTGCGTTTGAGTTGTCCCTGCATATCTTATCTGCAGTCATCAAATGCACAGTCGAATTTGTAACTAAAAGTATCTTTCTGTTTTTGTTCTGATGCAGACACAGTAGCCCCCCCAATAGTCTACTTTGCCATTATGCTTTGTATGACCTAATTTTAATTAGTGTGTACATGAGAAAAGAACAGTTTCTTATATATCTATTATATTTATAATGAGCCTCATGTGAAAGAGCCTTGTTTGCGAAGGACCTGTAATTTGTAATGGAATTTCATTCAGCAGGGAGGGTTTTTCCCCCCATTCTTGAGAATGATGATTGTCCGAAGACATTTTTAATGCAATGAACAGGTCGTCCTTGTTGTTCTATTTTTCTACACAAAAGTGTTTAAGGGGTGGCGATTCTAAAAACCGTGATGTACATCTCAAAAAACAATCATATTTTCAAACAGAGCTCTTTGTTACAAGTTGAACTCTGGCAGAAAGATGCAATTGGCTCCCACCTGCTCTCCTTGACCCTGCGTGGTAGGTAAGGGTGACAGAAGAAGACCTTTGCTTCGGAATGGTGAGCAGGTTTGCATTCGGCCCATTGGACAGTCCTGAGCTGGATACAACAAACGTGAATATATTTTGTCGCCTGTTATCATCAGTCTGACTGACTCTTCACTTCAGCCCAATTACGGTGGAGCTAATACAATGAAGAAGTACTGGCATCTTGTGGAGAATGATAGTCACTACAGTCGTATGATTTTTTTTTTTTTCCCTGAATGGTTAGTATGTTCACACGGCCATATTTGCCCCGGTGCAGCGCCGGGGCTGCCCCAGTAGATCGTTCACACGTGCAAAGTTACACCGGTGTAGCCCCTGAAAACAGCTTAAACCGGAGCAAATTTAACCCTGCTCAAGGAGGTGGTTTAAAAATTTGCTCCGGAGCAAATGCTCGTTTGCGGGGGGAGTAGCCTCGCTACGCATGAGAAGAGTTGATTACATACGGCTAGAATGCGTTGCTTTCGTGCTCTGTTGTACTTCCGTCATTTTTCCTTTTGTAGGAGACTGGACTGTCTCGAAGCTGTTTGTGTAGTTTGTTCCTCTGTTGTGTGTTCACAACCCCCCCATAGAATTTATTTTGTGATTTCCTCTCTTGATTTTCTGTTTCGCGCATTATGTTTGCTTTTCTGAGTGTCATTGAAGTCATCGTTGATTTACGTTTTTGGGGGCGGTCAGTGAACGCCTCTCGAGCAAAAGGCACGGAGACCGAGAAGGAGAAGGACGTGCCTGTACAGTAGTAGTTGCTTGAGTTGTGTATGTTTTAAAAAGAACCAACACGACAGCTCTTTGTTTTGCACCACTGCAGAAACTGCCGTGTGAACGCAAGTGGGGCTGCACCGGGGTTAACACGCTTCTCTTTAGTCAGCGGCTTTGTACGTGTGAACGCTCCACAAAATTCGCTCCGGTGTAAGATATATCGCAACAAAATACATTGGTGCAGCACCGAAGCAAATGTGTGCCGTGTGAACACCCCTATTCTTTACCAGGTATCAGTTGCTTCCTTTAATTTAGCCCTAATGCACCATTGAGACACAAATATACATCTAAGACCCCAAAAGAATCAATACAAATATACATCCAAGATATGATGAATTCAAAGGAATTTAGGCTACATTGACACTGCAGGGTGTAATGCCAAATTCAGTTTTTTTGGTCAAATACGATCTTTTTAGGTTGAATTGAACTCCTAATGTCAACGGACTGCATCTGTGATGTGACATGCATGCGCACAAAGCACGACGTTGAGTGACAGGCACAAAAGAAACCATGACGCGGCAGTGCTTACAGAAATAGATATGCTCCAGCGTGAAGGGGCTCATCTTTCAATCATCTACAGAGGCGCGATGTGGGAGGAAGTATAAATATTTTGGGGAAACGAGGCAAAGTTTTTCAATCTCCTAATTTCATGGAGATGTCCACTTGAAATGGTGTTGTGTTATTGCTATGTGTAATAAATGAACCGCATTTGTGTCTGAATTACTACTATCATCACAAATGTATACTTTATGCTTCATTTTTAAAGTGAGATTAAAGTCAACACACTTACTCAAACAACTTTGCAGATTCACGTACAATTGTCAATCTCCCTCCCAAGCACGATCCATCTGCCCGCGCTGAGCGCAAATTGGGTGTTTGATGACATATAGGTCGGATACATGCGACCTGTCCTTTCAGACTGAGGGTACGTTGTAAAAAATCAGATACGTAGCTGGTCCTGGACCACATATGAAAGTGACTGGAGTTGGATTTGAAAAAATCTGAATCTAGCCATTGAGATTGTCATGAAAGATTTTTTTTTTTAATAAATGATTGAAAATCAAGGACTGGTCACATATAGGCCAAAAAATAAAAAATAAATCTAATTCATGTGGATTTTCTCTGCAGTCTGAAAGTTGGCAATGAAAAAGATGAACAGCTGCAAAAGAATGTTTTGTTTGAGTGTGCAGCAATGTGGCTGTGTGTTGTGTTGATACCTAATCAAGTGAAGGTCAGGGTGTGATCTCTTGCCGGTGTTACGTTCCCACCGTGATGAAAGTGTGTCGATAGGAGGCAGCACAGAAGAGGAGGTAGAACTCCGCCTGGGCTGAGGAGTAGGCAGGCTGTTTCTGCTGCTCAAACCCTGTAAAGAGTAAAGAGTAAATTATGTTTTAAGACTTGTCATCCTGCATATTGTAATAAAACGTGCCAACAGAATGTACAATCATTTTCTAACTCTGCCCAAGAATTTATCAGAAAAATGTAAGAAAACGAAGTTCTTAACCCTTTCAGGGTCAGCGGTTACTAGAGTGGACATCTATTCACATGTTGTTTTCTCTTATATTAAATAATCTTAGTGTCACAGTTGTGCGTCAACCACTACAATGGACCCTTCTGTGTATTGCCATCCACTGCCATTATTTATTTTCATGCCTAAAGACAAATCAAAAACTTGAGAAAAAAAATCCTGATGTAGGTTATTAGTATTTGTGCATGAAAGTGTTAAATACCTTTATCAAGAACAAGTCTTCATGCAACACAATCCACACAGTTATATGACACTACACCTCAAAAAGAATGAGCACTCTTTTGAGGACAAAAATGTACATTTTCCTGACAGAGAAGACAGCTAGTTTTAAAGAGGAGTGAGAAAGCCCATATACGTGAAGATTAATTTCTGGGCTCTCCGAAGATGAAGTAGCTCGGGAGTCTGGTTAGGATACCTCCTGGACGCCTACCTGGTGAGGTGTTCTGGGTTAGATATTATATTATATTATATATGTACAGTATATATATACTGTATTAGATATTTGCCAGTAGAATTATGCAAAAACTACATACTGCGAAACTGTATGGTGCATGACGCAAGAAGATCAGGATAAAGATACGTTCCGAGATTTTTATTTTACAGTTCACTTGAATTGCAGTGCTCCAATTACCATCACCTACTTTTAAGGAGTAGATGAGTATTAACCGGGAAATTACTGAGTCAAATCAAAATATTGTACAGTATTTAGAATTGTTCTACCATGGTGTGGTTGTGCGCTTCACTGAAAGCCATTCGACTTTTGCTCATGTATTTTTACAATGCGTATACCCACCTTAATGGTTTTACGTTCACTCCTCTCTACTGAGTCATCCACCTCATCACAGGGGTAAAAGCCGGGGAACGGGGTGAAAGGGTTGACCCGGGGCCGACACGACCCTGAGAAGGTCCCCATGAGGTTGGAGATGCTGTGCAGGGTTGAGATTGTTTGGGATGACAAGGACGAGTCCATCATCAGTTCTGACACCAGGTTTCTGGCCTCGTTGATGACTGACAGGTCAACGCCATTGCCGCTCGCTGCACCCTGATATATAATAAGGTGGAGTCGTGTCAAGGCAGCATTAGAGATCTATGACAATGCTGACGTATTTGAAAGAAGACATAACACGTTTCACTCAGTAAGTCCCATGGTGCAATGTGCGTGGAACCATTTCTACAGTTTAAGACTGATCATTGTACACAACCACCTCATTCAAAAAGAGTCTCAGTGTGATCAGTAAGAGAGTTAAGTATTAGCATTGCAAAAAAGTATATGACTAAGTAATATAATAAGCAGTACTTAAATTAAGCTATACATTGCTGGCGGTAGGACTCCAACAATTAAATTACATCAAAAAAAAAAAAAAAAAGGTCAAAGCAAATTCTTTGCCTTGGATCTTCGCAGGGATCATTAGTTTTCCACACAGATTACTGTTGCAGCAATAAGGCAAGAGAAAAGAGTCCTTAAGACTGAGAATGTATATTATTTGGGGTCGCTTTCAATCGCTTTATTGAACAAATGACAAAACCCAAACATACATGGGGAGAACAAGCAACATGAAGACATTACAATGAACCAGCAGCTCCTAGCTGTGCAGCAGCAGACCTACTAAGCACGACCATTCCTGTGCATTTTCAGTGTGGTTCAAGTACCTTCACACAATTTTAAAAAGAAATTCCTTTACCTTGAAAAGTTCAACTTCTTTCTAAACTTGGTCATACAACACTATGTTTAAAATTTGAAGCAATATAGTTTTCCGTCCAATCTGGCTCAGTCACAATGTTTGTGTTTGGATTCATATTGTATATTATTCAAAAATTTGTGTCTGTGTATTCGCTTTCTGTTGAATAAGTTATTTTACGTTTTAAGAATAGCAGGAGTCTATAAATGTCATTAGGTTTAAATGAATATTTAATACCAGAAAGGAGACAGGACTATTAATCTCAGTGAACCCCAAAAGCGTCCTATAATATATATCGATAAAACAGTAACAGAATGGGATTTTGGGCCGTGGAAGCAAAATTCTTTGACAGAGTAAACAAATAGTTCTTAGAGGAGTGGGAATGTCTGAGTGTGATAAAATGTGGCAAGTCAACAATGTCAAGGTCATTATGTACCAGCTTTCAAACAGTGCGTGCGTGCGTGTGTGTGTGTGTGTTGAAGTACCAGCAACTGGTGATTTGAAGCCACCTTTTATTAGCGTCAATAAGCATGTCATTACTGACCTGATACTGTGGTTTATACCAATGCTTTAGATCCCAGTCCCACAAGATCATCTGGAAAGGAGAGTTACAAACATTCTTAGAAAATAAGTGGGTGCTAATAGCAGGCAGCATATAACTTTACAGACTAAAAGCTAAAACAAACACTCATTGCAGATTTTCACAGCGCAGTACTGGAAGGTCAGCATGAAGGAAACCATCTGTTAGTCCATTCTTCTTATTATCTAAATCCACAGAGTAGTACGAGTGTTTACATGAAGGATTTGATGCACAGCATGATACACTTCCCACAGCAGGTATGCTAATGACCGCTGCCTTACTGAAAGCAGACTGAGGAGGAAAAGTAAACCACCAAAACCACAGCGGTGCATTGACAATGGAGCTATGGGGATCTTATCTGGTGGCAACTACGTCAGTCGGCCGCATTTCCATGCTATCTGTCGGTAACCAAACAGCAGTTGCGCTCCAGAACAGAATACTGTACAGTCTGTTAGAGCATGTTGCGTAACACCACACCACTGGGCCTCAAATGACCCAATCTGCAGTTTAGATTGTGACTAACTTGACGAAGAAATATCCATGTAATGTAGCACTCGAACTTTGTCGTCAAAACACATGACCTTATCAGGTTTTGCTTGTTTTGAATGGCAAACTTATGTTTTCGGAAATTAAAGTAAGTATGTTGGTCATTCTAGAATTGGAGGATATTTTGTGTCCCCCACCAAAAAAATAATAAAATAATCCACGCACAATATTCTGACATCAGCACTAATTTGTAACTTTTTTTAAAATCTGATTGCTAAATTTGTTCCTGACCAGTTAGCATAGCAGCTAAAGCAGCAAGCATGCATTCTTACATCAGCACTGATTTGTAACCCTCTTTATTTACCAGTACCATATTACTAAAATGTCATTTGTTTTCAAATAAAATGTGACTGTTTTTTTTTAATTTGATAGCAAAGGAAATTTATTCAGCTACTGTATATTGTTGAAATATGTTTCTTGGGTGCCTCAGTAGCTGTAACAGGGTTGGATCAAGCAACAGCAAAACATGATGTATGACAAATAAAAGTGTAGCTGAGCTGGACGAATCAAATGATTTGTTCTGTTCCCTGTTTCACTTGTAAAAAATAACAAATTATAAAAGAAATTATCACCTCAAAAAAATATTAGTGCTTGAATTGACCGAATCTTCAGAAGTGCCCAATGTAATTTAATATAACCTTAAGCCAAGATACATGTGGTTCACTGTCTTAAATATAGGCCTATGAATTAATCGTCACTTGTTAACAAGCCCAGCTTCACTCTTGCAGCCACAAGAGGGCGAGACACACACATTTGCTTATGCCTTGGTGCAGAGTATCCCAACCTTTACATACAATATCTTATCTCAGAAAAATCTCAAGTCCAGCTCAAAACTAAAATGTCACAGAATTATACATACAGCACTCAAATACTGTAATTATGATATTGATCTTTACTCTCACAAATGAGTACTAGTTGAACACAAAGCTATCATTCTTTTGTATATATGGGAATGGTGGATACATAGGTTAATTAATTGTACGTTAAGCCATCTAGAGCAAGTCACAAGGTCACAGGCAGAGAAAGAGCAACAAAGAACAATTATTTATTGTAAATAAATGTATTAATTTTCCAGACAAATTCTGTGAAACTGGACAACTTTCCACATAACACCTGATGACCACGCATGGCATATTAATGTGCTGGTGCACAGTGGTTGTGAATCACTGACTTAGATTTACTTGAGAAGCTAGTACGAAGTAAATTAATAAGTGTAAATAAGTGCAGATTTTCATATGACCCCAATTGTGTCAATTATAATGTAGTGTGTAAAAAAGAAAAGATAGACATCTAAAATAGCACCACACAAATGTGACAGAAATTCAAACAAATAAATTGCCATACAAAATGTGTTTTTTTTCCCCCCCAGAAGTGTATGTAAACGAGCATCACATGCTGCATGTGACATGAATACAAGTCCAGATTGTTCCATAGTAGAGTGGCACAATCCCGTCTCCTCTAATCATCCACTGCTTCGTTGATCAAAGTGGCATATTGGGTGTTTGTCATCAGAATCTGGATATTGGTGCCAAACATTTAATATGGCAAAGAAGCCCTTGCCATGGCAACTAGACACAGAGGCCAGTAAAGGGTGGGGAAAGAAAAAAAACAAGGCAACAAGATGGCAGGAGATGGCCAGAGGACCGAGTAGGGTTGTTAACTTGTTGGCTCTCTGCCTGTCGACGGAGCAGCATGGTGGATCTGGAACAAGGCAGCAGACGTGAAGTCAAGGACATCAAGAAGGGAAGGAATTGACTTTGTGAAGAACACGTAATTTAAGACAGGAAGTACAGAAAAAGGTGGTGACAGTTACATTTTCTACTGAACCTTTCAATCATACACCATCGATCTTGAGTACCACTTGTCCGCATCAGGGTTTTGTGTAAGCAAAACTGACATTGGGCAAGCGGCGAGGTACACCCTAGGCTGGTCACCAACCAATCGCTGGCACTTAGAAATAACCATTCACACTCACAATCAGACCAATGGGCAATTTAGAATCTTCAATAGGGGTTATGCATTTGCATTTGGCAAAACAGGACAAACACCTCCTTCCAGTTCAAGTCACTGGCAGAGCCCGACTGCAGGAGATGTCGACAAGCACGGGTGGAAACATCTACAATAGAGGTGGAATGACGACTCAATTAGTCATCAACTTCATCGATCATTCATTTTGATCATCGATTAATTCTTTAGAGACCTAAAATTTTTCTTCCTCTGCATCCTCAACCAAAGCAATAGCGTTCGCGTAGTTTTGTCATTGACTGGTTAGCAGGTCTACCTAGCAAGTCTGCCACACAGTGCAGAGGTGCAGGGTTCGATTCCATCTACGGCCTTCCGGTGTGGAGTTTGCATGTTCTCCTTGTGCCTGCATGGGTTTTCTACGGGTACTCCAGTTTCTTCCTACATTCCAAAAATATGCGTGGCAGTTTAATGGAACACTCAATTTTATATTATTTATTGTTTTGTTTTAAGAGTTATAATGGAAAGAGGTCCCTTTGGAATTCTGATGACCTTATTGCTACATGATCCAGGAACTGGAAAAGCTGGTACCAACATTACCACATAGGTCACAACACACAGCTTAGTGTATTTGCTGGAAAGGGGAAAAAATGGATGCTCTTTCAATGAACAGGACATATTTTCTTCAGTGATGTTATGACAAGATGACATAATGGTATAGATGGGGTGACAGCCAACTAAGCTGTTCTCACATGCCAACTTGCTTGCATAACAACAATACAATACTTCTCACACCAAACACATTTGGGTGTACAAGGACATGCTTGCATTCTGAAGTCATAAGAAAACATGTCAACACCTCTAATTGATGCGCTAGTCTCTCACCACATAGCAAGTCTATGTTTGTGGAAGTATATATTTGTGCATTTGATCAACATTAAAATAATCATGTACAGTAGCACATTGACAGACATACACACGGCAGACATACACACAAAACATTATCACAAACATGATGGCCTTCAAGCACAAAGACAAAAAAGTAGGACATTGAAAAAAAACCCCACAGCACTCAACATGAGTGCAGTCGTAAATATCTCTTAACAGGACTCAATAAACTTGTGCAAGCTATAAGAGGGCCGGCTAGTTGCACCTGTGTGTCATATTGGCGAGGCTGTAGCACCGTGGTGTGAGAGGACGGACCTTGCTCAAACTGATAAAAACATGTTAACTAGAGCGTGTGTGAGCGGGAGGGTGGGCCAGAGAACAGGTATCAATGGCAGGCAGGACATTTGTATGGAGGTGGATGACCGTGCTGACGTCAGTCTGCAGCGACGGGCGCTGATAATGAGGACTGAGCTGCGGCTGCCAAGACACGCACAACCACAGCAAGGGAAAAAAATGATATGGAATAGAACATAGAAAATGGCCGGAGGTCTGCAGTTAGTGTCTGTGTTTTTCTGTTCCACAAGTCCTACAAGTCTTAGGAGGGAAAAGGGCTGATTGGGCCTACTTTGGACAGTTTCACTTGGGGGTGTACTCACTTTTGTTGCCTGCCGTTAAGACATAATGGCTGTGCTGAATTAACTTTGGAATAGAGTCAGTTTACACTTATGCAACCTGTACACTGACTACATTTTAGCACAGTGTCATTTCTTTTGTGTTGTCCCAGGAAAAGATACAAAATATTGACAAAAATATGACTGTACTCACTTATGTGAGATACTGTGGCTTGGACTTGCCAGAATGAGTCATCTAAGTGTCTAACTGTCAGCATTATCAAACTTTTGTATCTGGACAGGGAATGTTTTAAGAAACATTGTACATGTTCAGTCGCCACATACGTGTACAAGTATTACACTACTACACATGATTAAAAAAATACTTCTCCCTTAACTTTATTGACAAATGAGGTGTGCGTAATAAAATCATTGTAGATGTGCAAATCCTATCTCATCTTTTTAATGTCACCCAATTTAAGTTAACCAATGTAATACTCAAACTCAATAAAACTTTTCTTTGAAGACAAGTGATGACATGTACAGTAAAGCAGTTAAGGAAAGACAACCTGCCAAATCCACAAAGTTGCAGTCTGAGATTCGAAGGTGCGCCCCAACGTTGAGACAGTGCCAAATAGAAAAATGCATAAATTGCGTAGAGGTGCAACGATTAATCAAGAACTAATTGATGACACAATTAATTGATCATTTTTGATAAGCTAATCATTTTGATACCTTTTTCTCATTAATAACTCCCCAATTCCTCAGAATTCCAGCATTTCAAAAATAAATATTCAACTTTGTGTTGAAAAATAAAACATTTACTTTTACTTTGGAAAACAATGATCAACATTTCTGTCCACCTTACAGACCAAATCGGAATCTGAATCATAATTCATGCCGGAACCTCTCCCAGCTGTCTTCGAGCAGTAGGCAGGGTACACCTTGAAGTGGTTGCCAGCCAATCGCAGGGCAAACATCAACAAACAACAACCATACACACTCACAATGACAACCAGGGACAATTTAGAGTATTCCATTAACCTACCATGCATGTTTTTGGAATGTGGGAGGAAATCGGAATAAAGCCAAAATCAAAATTGCAATTACATATCAATTCATCGTGCAGCCCTAGCGGGTCACATGGAATAACCCCGAGGGACAAAATAACCATTGCGGTCTGCAATTGGGCACTGGGACTTGTACAATACAGCCAGCTTCCAATACGAGCAAAAAGAAGCAGGCTTGGAGAATGGGAAGCAACAAAGTTGGGATAGCTAGTGAGTGTATTTACTTGTTTATAGCTGTTGAACTGTGATCCAAGATAGTATTTAGCATTAGCCAAATTTTCAGCAAAAACCTGACTCAAATTTTCATACTCAACAAGCTGTATGGAAAGTGTGACGCCAATGAATGTCCATTAGCCCCCAAACAGGAAACAAGAACAGGAAGTGTATTATTTTTCCAGTCATAGAGCCCTGGAAATGAACCCTAGACTTAACTCTGCCAATGACTGCATATTACTTTTCCCCCCCCCCCATTGCTTCATTTATTGTTTTTGCGGGCCAAATAATTTCCGAGTCTAATAATTGTATGTCATGTCAAGCAAAAGATTAATATACAAGAATGTTAGGAAGACACCTTGCCATCCGATCTTCCAGTGCAAGCAACATGTATTGGAGATGACTGAAGGCTTACACAAATATGACATTCATTGTCCTCCAGGTGGCTGGTCCTCCAACTGTCGGCAGGGCAACCTGGCAGGTCCATGAAAATTATTTGACAAGGGAAAATAACGAGGCAAAATGTCATCCATCTTGCTTTTCTCACTCAACTTTCAGATGCTGTGCACTCACACTGTACAGTGCACTTGTTTGCTACTCGTCCTACTTGGAATGAATCGAATGTGTTTAATATACTGTGCTGATTAGGGATACTCTGATCGATTGGTGGCAGATATTTATCGGTCGATATTGAAAAAGTATGTGATCGGTGAATGCAATCAAAGCCTTTAAAGGCTGATCGATCACCCTATATATCTAATTGTTCTGGTAAGGTATTGAAAAACGTTCGCAAAATGTTTTTCATGTTTCTATTACATGTAACTAGCGTAGTAAAACAAGTATAGACATGTTACTCTCTCAATGTTAGCCATGTCACTCTCTCAATGTTTGATTATTTTACATTTTACCCACAATGCATGTCCTGTTGCCAATCAAGTCAAGGAATTGACATGGGTGCCACTATTTCACACACAACGTAAAGTTATGGTTCACCTAAAACCGAAAATGAAAAAAACTTTATTGGCCTTTGACAAATACATATGTCAAAAATCTGAGCTGTGCCCGCTGCCTTTGACGCTGTATCGCGTTATGGGGCTTCTCATACAACATACGGTATTACTGAAACACCAAAAAATGGCAGGATTGTCAAAGGAGGAAATAGTGTGTAACACAGACAGCAAGAGGGTAAAAAAACAAAGGAGAAAGTGTGGATATTTTGAAAGGCTGATAGCAATGATCAATTGGCCCATTCACCAACTGCACGTGTGCATTTCTAAGACAGAGGGTCTCTGCGCTTTGCTTTATAGCCACACACACAGGGAAAAGCTGGTTAAGCTTTGCACTCCGTCAACTGAAGAGAATTAAAAATAAAACATGCAGTTTTTTTCTCAACTCTGTGCGATAGACAGTGGGAAGATTTTGTGGCATATGTGCCAGACCATTTTAACACAGAAATGATATAATATCCTACTGTTTCCTTGACTGCTAACTTGTACTAACCATTAAAGCCATGAACATGTACTGTATTGAAATGAGACACCACATATCCAAGAGGAAACCCCCACACCCTTGGTTTTGGGCCTGGGTTTTATCACAATGCGCAACTTTCCTGCCTCTGCTGTCACTCTCTAGGGCTGCTTTTAGTTGAGATCAAGCACTTCAAATTTACAGTACATATTTCAATGATTTGGTTTACTTGACTGTTACCTGTTATCTACTGTAACTTACTGTAGACTGTCAGTCCATGCTCTCTGGATATTAGTTTAAGAATCCAAAAGGGGCTAAAACAATTTGTGTTGCAGCTTGAGGAATTTTTAGCTGACATCTGATAAACCTTTGGAAGAAGAAAAAAAAATGACCACAATATTTCATTAATACTTTTTAATGACAACTCTATTTCATTTCATCATACTCAAACTTCTTCCAAAGTGTGGTGTGACAAGCACTTTGTGGCCACAGTTTTCAAACTTGAGCTAGATATGGTCAACTCATGGGCAGCTCTGAGTGTGCTGACCTTATGACTCCTCGCAACTCAGTTTGAATAGTACACAATGCACTTCTGTCTGTCAGCTAATAAAATAAAAGATCTAATCATCTGTTGTTGCATAATGTAAAATTTGCTACAAGTCAAGAATCAAATGGTCACCTTTTACAAAAGTCTGCACTGAAGATGGTTTAGAAAACATGAAGGCTATCGAGAGTATATTACCTTTTTCAAACTTTGTTTGCAAAGTTGTCAAAAGCCAATTTGAAATCTCTTGCAAGGGCAGAGGCTATTCAACTTGAGGTTTGCAGATGGATTTCAGAACTAGTCCAGTAACGTTATGCCTTTTTTAGTTCAATCAAACTGTAATTTGACAAGTACTGCGTAGCATTACTAGAGACAGACATTTCAGTTCAGCATTGACTCACGCGTGCCAGACACAGCGGAGCTCACAAGAACAACAAGCATGACACAGGCCGACATAAATGCCACAATCTGGCTAAGGTCAGCCCTTAGACGTCAGTGATGAACTTTTTACCACAATGGTATGTTTCATATTCAAACCGCCCATAACTTTTTGCAGGCGACATCAAAGGTCTGCAGGCGGCGATCAGTGTTGCCAAAACAGGCCTTGTACACTACTTGCAGGATTACGGCAAGCATAAATACACCACAACGATGCATTTGAGTGGGATACGCGCAATCATCCTGGTGTCTGTTTCTCTTCTGTGCTAATTGAATTGCAAGCTGTCGAGAAAGCTACAAATTGAAGCAAAATGGAAGAATGTAACCGCACAAACGGCTTCAGGATAGCTGAGTTAGAGAGGATTTATTTGGACGAGCTGTGCCTGTAAAATTTACAGTGGAACCCGCACATTGAAATTTAACTGTCAAAAGAATGGTACATGGCTCAAGTTTTAATAAAGGTGCCATTTACGTAGGATTGTATTTTTGCACTGGGTATTTGTATTTTAGTTTGTTTTTATCTTTTAGTCACGAATTGTTTTCTATTCAACATGTGTTTTAGAACAGATGCAAGTGTTTCTTTCATTAATGTGGCAAGTAACTCCACTTTACAGGCCCATTTCCTAGTTTGAAGCGAGGGAGACAACCGCCGGCCACAAAGTCATAAAAATACAGCCAGCATACAGTCCACATATATTGGGATTGTGTTTTAGAACAATACTTAACAATATTTGCAATTTCATATGTATCCATGTAGGAAGTAAATGAAGCATTTTTTGTGAGCTTATGTGCCCGTCGCCAGATCCATTCAAGTGAGTGAGAGCGAGCCCCGTCTTTCAATATATCCACTTTCCTCTTTCGGGCTGCCACACACTGCGCTGTGTCAGTTAAGAAGCACGCAAATTGCTCCAGAAGTTCCCTGTTCTAGCCCTGTCCGACCTTTGGCATCGCACTCTCCGCCACGTTCAGAACTACACTCTGAGCGTGCACGTTCACTCTGACCATGAGGCAACTCAGTGCGTGGCTCAAATTTGATGTGGTCGATTGAATCAATTTCATTGATGAAAGAATTTTACACTCAAAATTTCCTATGCCCATTTATTTTTTGATTTAGGTTTTAATGTTGTTTTTAATAAGATTGTATTCGTATCCTCTGCATGTCAACTCTGGCCGGTGCCGGAGATTTACGTCAAGCACACAATATAGATTATAATGGATCAACATAGATCATTGCTTTGAGGAGGAAGACCAAGCAATGCGTTTCTGTGGGAACACTGGATTTTGCGAGAAAACAGATCATCTTGACGAGACGGTTGTTGTGTATCGCCTTTGTAAATGTTGAGTGAAATACAACAGAGGTACAACTGTCACAAAGAGCAACAATTCTGTTCAACAGCAGTCACTGTCGTGCAAGGTAGTGGGCCCAAAAAAGTGTTCCTAGCTTATTCATCCAAAAACTTGATCATAAATAACCTCCGACCTAAAGAATTACTTATTATTGTGGCACACAAAGATAAATATCTTGCTGCCAGACCATGTATATTAGCTGATATTGTTCAAAAAGAATATGCAAGACTTTGGCAAAATTGTTTACTGTTACATACAGGTATGGTTGTTCTTTAAACAGAACAATCATCGCAGCAGTTTAATTAAATGTGAAAATATACAAGCCTAATACTTGCATATATTTTTTTGTTCCACAAAGGAGAATGTTGAATATTGTTCAGATATATGAAGCACATTCCAAAAGGGTTTGTTTCCATTGATGCTTTCATGTCTAAAAAGAACCAGCTTACCCTGATAATAAGCTAGGTTCATGTATAAAAAGAGAACGGGTTTGTTCTTATATCACTTTTTTATATGTTTTAAATCAGTAAATCTGCGGTGGCTTTACAAATAAAACCCAATGTAACAGCATTCAATTGTGTTTATTTGGCGTTACATTTAATTAGAATAGCTTTATTTACAGAAAAGCCATATTTACCGTATCAACGAATTATATCATTCCAAAAAAGTAATATATCGCTCTCTGTCGAATCATTGGGCCTTATATCGATCCGCATTGTATCGGTCAAAAATGCATTATTAAACCACTACAATACACAGTTGCACAGTTGTTTCTGAGGGTAAAATAAGCCGCTTGATCTGATCTTCCCGTCTTCTACATGTACTAGCCAATTCCAATCATGCTTTCAAAGGTAGCGTTTATCAAAGACTCCACCGATGCCAGGGGACAAAGGTGATCTCACTGCAAATGTTTTCGATTGAAGCAGTGCCCAGGCAGCCCCAGACGGGACACATTTTCTGAATGAGTCAACCATGTTAGTGGTGGTTGACATTTGCGTCAGGGTGTCTTTCTTTACATTGTTTGTAAGTGAAGAAAACACAAAACCCAATACTGTCAAACTTAACTAAGTGAAGGATTTTTTTATTTTAAATAAATCAAATCTTTATGTGCAAGGCTTTGTCTTCCACACGAGTCTTTTGGAACTCTGTGGTTGGGAGGCATCAGTGCAGCAGGAAGGTTATACCTGATATGGACATGAGAGCGAGATGAGAGACTCAAAGCCTTGTAAGGGAACATCTGGTTTTATCGTGGAATCAGTGTAAGCTCCTCTCATAAACACAACGCCTGAGCCCGGCAGCTCTGGCCAATAACAAGCATGTGAACACAAACGCCATCCATCAGAGGCGAGCCATGAGAGGAGGAGTTAACAGGGAAGTGGAAGCGAGAGATATAGGGTGAAAAAAAGAGAGGGAGAGAGAGAGAGAGAGAGAGAGAGAGCAACAGTGATCAAGTCAATCATTTACAAGCAAGTGAACGAAGAAGCATTTGATTTCTCATGCATGCAATGCACTTCCTTTCTAAACTGTGGCATTCATTGAGGTAGACTGTGAAATGTGTCACCATGAAGACAAAAATATGTACAGCCCAGAGTCTTGTGGTATATTTGTGACAAAAATGCTATGGCAGAAAGGACTGATTTCTGGTAATGTGCTCCATAGCAACAAAGGCCACGTTTCAGGCAGCCCTTTCCTCCTCTTCCAATCACAGTGAGTAGACCTGGGTTGGCTCGCAGAGGTAAAGGTCAGAATCGCTCCGGCTCCCTAAGATGTCTCAAGCACAATCTAGTGATTCTGACTGCTGTTTGTGCACAGTAGAGATACAAGCTGACAAAAACTGGAGTCGATGATACTAGACCACCAGGTTCAGAGACCTTTGATGGAGTTTTAGTTAATACATGGAGGAGTGTCAAATGATGCTGATAAAAGTTATGCTAACCTGCCACAACATTAAATAGGGCTTGACTATTAACCGAAATGTAATCGTGGTTTCAATTTTGGCTTCTCTTGATCTTTAAAACGTTATAATGGAAGAAAAACGATTAATGTGCAGAATGGCGTGGTGCATTCACAGGTTGTGAAGATACCCTGAATTCACCATGTTGCTTGCGTAACGTGTGTGATTCTGCCATCCCTGAGAGTCCTTTAAGGTGTTTAATTAGACCACAGATGGAATTTACGGTACTGTACCAAACAGACAACAAAAGAAATGATACACATTGTAAGATATGACTATTCAAAGGCACCAATTCTTCTTAATTTGTGAAAAAATGTGATATTAATAGAGTTCAATCACAATTTCTTCTATTCTCATTCCAAGTGTGTACAACATTCATACATGGCACCATGTTGCCACAAGAGGCAACAACGTGCAGGAACATCTGGGTTTTCTCCATTGCTATGATGGAAAGATAGATTATTTAAGTATATTCTAATTTTACTTTCTTACTAACTGATTTTCTTGTTGTTCTTTCAAGTTATATTTATTGTTTTCAAGGATTCAAGGAATTTTTATATCCTCAAAATTCAAGGATACAAAGATCCAAGAACATTTGATTGTTGTACCAACACACATTTCCTCATGACATGGCAGGAAATACAATCCCTGAGATCCCAAGTTAGCGCAATAACTCCCAAGACTCGAGAAAATCGAGAAAATAACAAGATAAAATAAATATGATCAATTGATAAGGGTGATGCTTATTGAAGGCATCAATGTGAGCAAAGATGTAAGGCATCAACAATGTGATTATAGCAGAATGAAAATGCAAAGGGCTTGAATTTCACATATTTAAAAGGTCACAAAAAGAATGGACTGTTTAAGAATAGTGTTCAATGTGCAGGGATGAAATGGCATGAGACAGTTTTGAGCAGTTGAATTTTAGTAGTTGAGTAAATACAAAGTTTTGAAATAAATGAATAATCATTTTAATCACCGTGATTTCAATCTCAAGCAAAAAAAAAAAAGACAATTATTTTTGCCGTCATGGTCCGGGCCGAATATTAATTGCATCAAATAACATCAAACAATAACAGCATATACTGTAGATAGACATGTCAAAAGATAATAATCTTCAGTTTTGATTGACACCATCAGAGAAGTATTCATTTCACAGGATGTTTGTACATTTGCAAAGGTGATGAGTTGAACTTAACTGCATCACACTGAGATCTGCTTCTATTAATGTGGTTACATTATTTAAATACATCGTAGGGACAGACAATTAGAAACACCTCTCACGTATGACTGACGCTGTGCAGGACAGAAGAAGTTTTGAGCTTCACACTGCCATCGATAAATCATTGTCAGACCTCAACAGACAAAACTGACAAGAGTGTAGGTCAGAACATAACGCAGGAACGACTTAAGACCAGATTTCGCATGGCCTGCCGCATGGTGTGCTGGTACGTCGCCCCACTGTGAGATGAGTCACACAAACAGACCTGAGGTCGGTTTACTAAACAAATTCAAGACGAGCAAAGGTACCTTACATTTACAGCCAGTTGCTGCTTTGTCAATTAAATGCCCAATTTTTACGAAGAGAACTGAAATTCACTTTTCGTGAAGTAGACTTTTTACAATATCCTGGTAACTTGCGTGATTTAATGTACAGCAGCAATTATCTCTGTGAGGTTTGGTATGACGTAGCATCTTGTTCGCAACTGACTGTTACACTGCACTTTCTGTATAATATGTCCACCATGCAAGTCATGTAATGTATCTTGGATCCATGTGTATGCCAGGCCAACTTCTGTGGTCAGTGGCTGAGCGCCCACCACCAAATCCCCAGGATCTGTGAAGCTGTGTCATGCTCCCTGTTGCTCACATGTGACATCAAGCCTATGATTTATCCACTTGATCCTCGCATACAAGTTCAACACCGATAAGGGCAAGCGAGGGTCACACAAGAGGCAGCTGCAGTACTGCAAACAAGATTGAAATATTTATAGGTGAAAGGCAACTATAAAAAGCTTTAAGAAAAGACTGGAGGTGCAGAAGTGAACTAATGGAAGACATTTGGGCGTCACCTTTTGGCATAAGTGCGTACATTGTGGCTTTACTTACTGTACTCGTTTAATGTGTTCTCTGCCAGCCATTATACATGCAATTCAATGGCCATTGTGCTGCTCCATCTGGTGTGCGCATAATACATAGTTCGGACATACCGTACAATATGTAGATTTGATGATGAAACACAAAGCCCGTCTCAAGTTAGCTAAAATAATATTTTACACACTCATTTTTTGCAGAGGATAAAAAATATATGCTTGGGAGCATTTTTTTTAATGCTGTCTACAAATGTGACCCGGCACAGTAAAATGAGTCGTAAATCACGCAGATTGAGATACGAGGCAATCATGGCTCAGTGGGTCAAACTTTGACCCAATGCATTAATTGAAAGTTTAATTTTCATGACATAAAGATCGTGTTCAAAATTTGCATTTTGCAAAAGGCACTCAACAAAGAAGTCAGTAATTATGTGCCATTATAGCAAGAGTTGTTGCTTATTGCCTTGCCCTTGTAGATAGCCACGCAGGGAATCCCCAACATACGGCTATCAGTATAAAGATGACATTTCCCTATGTTACAATTCCAGTGAATTGTAACATAGCAAGAGTTACTGTAATAAGGTTCAAGGTCAAGTTCAAGTCAACTTTATTGTCAAATGTGCTCTATAAAGTTCATGACCCTAAATTACTGGCCCCTGATTGGTCCATTGACCTTCGTTCGAGTAGCATAATGTATAATCACAGATACATGCCAGCAAAGGAGCTGTACGATTAATCGAAAGTTAATCAGGATTTTGGTTTCGGCTTCTCTCGATCTTTTAAAACATTATCAGAAAAACGATTAATGTGCAGAAGAGCGTGGTATGTTTACTAGTTCCCGACCTTTGTGGAAATTACCCTGAATGCACCATGTTGCTTGTGTAGCAAGCATGTGGCGTATGTGATTCTGCCATCCCTGAGCGTTCTTTAATGTTGACATTTTCTTTTTTTTTCCTCTTTGAGCCTACCCCTACTCACATTATGTGCAGAGAGGCAATGTGTGCATGTGCATGTGCATGAGGGGCATTTGAGGTTCTGTGTGTAGTTGTGCACTGGGGGAGGGGTGCCTGAGCAGAGACAGTGACAGACTAAATAAAAAGTGAAGAAAAAGGGTGTGTGGACAAGCTTTTTTGTCATATCAGTTTTAAACTTTGACATTCAACTTTATTTTTACACATTACTCAGTTTGAAATGTTGCATTTATGGAAAATGGCAATGCTGCCGGTCAAAAGTTGGGGTTTTCATAGCACTGACAAACAGCGCTTCACAGTTTTTGCCCTTTTCAGTGGGATCTGCCCTCAGCTGCTAAACACACACAAGCCCTCTTCTGTAGCTGCGGCTGACGTCAACCGTCACTTAGCAACAGCCTTTTGGTGTAAAAGCTGCGGCGCTGACACCGTTTTCAAAAGGGGCACACAGAGAAAGACAGAAAAGAAAATTCTGAGAAAATGAGAAACAGCAAAATGGGATGGAACAAAGAACGTCTGGGGTGGGGGGGTGTGAAAATGTGCTTTGTCATGGTTAGAATGTAAGCCAAAGTGATAGGAAGGATCATTTTAAATTGCACACAAAGTGAAATGACAATGATCTGTCTTGTCTCTTCCTACAAATGATCAGCAGAAAACTTATATCAGTTGGGTCATCTGGAGACTATTAACAGGCAATAAATTGAAAAACAAAACATTTACTACATTCTTCCATTCAAGCATGGACTCCCACTGTCACTTCAACATTCTCTTTCCTTTTCCCCTGTCAGTGGGTTCAGCAAACATTCAGTACATGCAAGGTTCAACAACCTCTTTCTGAACCTAAAAAAAGCTGAGCCGCAGGAGCAGTTTCCATTGTAGGGAACATCTTTGTGCCTTTACAAGCTTTAAATATGAGCCCTTTAATGCCTGCTTGTGCTGCTCAGGGAACACGACATCTTCACTTAAAAGCGTCATTTGATTTTGCAAGAGCGGGAACAGGCTCTCAAGAACAGGCAGAAAAAAGAAAAAAAAACTTGCTGATGATGTTGATCATGCTGCATTCCTCTCTTCAGACCAAGAATTTGTGTCTCAACAAAGCACACTCTGCTCCAAGAATGAGCTTTTGACATCATTAAAAAAATAAATTCAAACAGATACAGTAGATGAGGTCAAGGGATCGCATTGAGGACGCGCTACCTCAAAGAGTAATTTATGAATTTGAGTCATGACAAGTACACAAATGAAGTACTAACAACATTAACGGCTCTGAGAATATGCTGTGAACGCTGTTCTGACAGCACCTCCTTAGACACCAGGGCCATTAGGGCTGGCCTCTGCTAGACCTATCATGAAAACTAAAGAGCTGCAAGCTAATTGCTGGTGATCATGACGCAAACCGTTACCATGACAACGTGAGTTTTGGAGTACCCGCTCCATCTGTTTGCACTCACACCAGCAGACTGACAATGCAGTCACTGCATCCTGTTTCACTCCAAACACGCCATCTCACGACACTTAACCCTTTCAAATGGCACACTTGCAATATCATCAAAGCGGGATGAAATGTTTAACACATACATTGTCCACTGCGGATCATTTTACATTTATGCACACATAAGACAGTGGCATAAGTCACAAATGCTGATTCAGCTTTTTATGTTATACACAGAATGTTCTCCTGTTTGCAACAGTACTTGTGTCACTATCCATTCAGAGTTGCTAAGCAATGAATTAGGACATCTTGGTCTTCAAAGTGCAATTGTTACACAAGCCCCGCCACACTGCAGCTCACACGGACTCGTTCGCTTTGACTGCATTCAAAATTAGCACACTGCATACACGAGAGATGCTAAGACATTTGACAAGATTGATTTTAAATATACAGCATACAGTGCAATGATTAATGATTAATCTGGTGCAAAAATTAAAGCAATATTTCCCGCAGAATATACAATACATATTTATTCATATAGCGCTGCACTTTCACAACAGCTCCAGTTGTAACAATGCGCTTTACGGAACAGTTAACATAAAATAACAAAATACAGTAATATAACACAACACATAACATAAGATATGGACAGTCACGCAATCCTAACCACTATTCCTGCATATGCCTTGTTGTTTGAAGCAGTTATAGATGAAAAAGCAAAGAATCAACGTCTCCTTTTACTAGTGGATCAGAGACATCATGATAACAGAAATACAATTACATGTAATCCATTCAGGACACCTGAAAATAGTCACTCAAAATTCATTTTGTAGAGAATAACTATGGTTTGACGTAAAATAAATATAACAACTTCCATGTCAGATTCACCATGTCTGAGGAGCGAGGAGCAAGGAACGTCACAATTAAGAAACATGAGATGAGCCCATTTTTTCTTTTTATTTATTTTTTTTATGAAGATGCCAAGGGCTTGTGGTTTAGATTACACGAGTAGTAATCAGGGAAATCCGATAGGATAATCGATTCTCAAAAGAATCACTTCTTTCCGAATAGATACATGGAGCAGAAGTCAATGGGGTTTCCCTGCCTTTGACGCGATACCTTTGATCGTTTTTGCCATGATGTCAACTGTCAGATAAAACAATAACATGTCCTATATGGCAAAAATGAACCCGCAAACAAGTTAAAGTAGGCCTAAGATGGTTGGTCAACTGTAATGCATGCAGTCCAAGAGCATCTTAGTTCGCTACACTTTAACAGTAAGAACTACGAATGAAGATGACTGTAACTGTATCAACAATGGCGTTTACTGGAGTGTCTTCCGCACATAGGTATTTTTTAGGGCAAAGATTGAGCCAGGAGCATGGATGTAAACAACATTGCACATTACACTGCATAATTATATAGAAAAAAAAGTGGTTAAAATTGCATGACTCTCCGTGTTTTTTGTTGTTCTATGTTAACTGCTATGTACAGCGCTTTGTTACAGCTGCAACTGTTGTGAATTATAGTCAAAGTGTAGCTGTCCGTAATGTGTCGTTAAGATAATAATGTACATAGCTAAATGATGGCTTCATTCTATATAAATAAATACCGTATTGGCCCGAATATAAGATGGCCCTGATTATAAGATGACCCCCTCTTTTTCAAGATTCAAGTTTGGAAAAAGACTTTTTGAACACCAAATTAATTTTTATACAGAAAATAATTACAGTACATCTGAAACAAATGATTATAACAATATATTTGAGACAAAAAAGCTTGTTGTTTTGCCTCATTCAAATCTTAATATCTTAAGATTTAAATATGTAAACTAAAGTGCAATCACATTCGTAACTGAATCGCTTTGGATTTTTGAAATGTAAATTACATCGTAACTTCTCATCAGCTGCCGGTTAACCTGGCCGATCTTCGACCCACTTTTCTCCAGATTGTCGCTAAATGTCTCAATTTTCTGTTATCTCTTCCATTATTTTCTTCTCTTTTCTTTCTTACCGCTATTTTTTATTTTTCTTCTTCGTGCTACCGCAATTTTTATTTTTTGTGACAGGGGTTCACTTTGGCCTGGAGAGTCAAGTTCAGCATTCGCTTCAATGATATCTGACGCCATCTAGCGTCGTGAATGGGTATAATGTCTAGACCTCGAATATAAGACGACCCCCACTTTTTCAGTCTTATTTCAATGCAAAAAACACTGTCTTATATTTGGGCCAATATGGTATGTACTGTATTGTATTGTATATTCTAAATATATTTTTAAAAGGTATTTTTCCTCTGGAAATTTCAGTTTCATTTTA